>NC_056664.1:24742978-25055074 GCF_018350195.1 Panthera tigris
AGCCCCCAGCACAGTACAGAGCCTCTGGAAACTGTCCTCAAGAAGTGCCCTTTCTGATCCTTTGGTGGCCATACCTTGCATGTTATATATTTTGTCATAAAAACTCCATTTGTGTTGGTAGCTTCAGGTAAGAATAAACAAAAAAGAGACTACAATGACTTCCAGGAGAACCACAGGTCCAGAATACGCTGGCCTGAGCCTCTCAGGGGGCCTTTTGCGGCGATTCCAGCCCGGGTGCTGGCGGATGAGTTTCAGGTGCTCACCCACTCCAGGACGAGGGTAAGATGGCCCTGGCAATAAGCAAACCTGGGCGGCGGCCTCCCCGGGGCATAAAAGTGCTCTTGGCTCTGTGACCATGAGGAATGGCTTGCACACAGCTTTGGAAAGATTTCTGCAGGGCACACACCTGGGAGGCTCTGACACGTGCTTTTTGGAATCAGAGCAGCAAAGTATTGGAAGGAGCTGACCAGTCTGATCAAAGAGAAGACTGTTGTGCTCTCTGAGCCAACCCTCCAGAGAGGCCGCCTGTATCACATGCAGACTTTTTTTTCAGGTAATTTCAGAAGGGAAGGTTTTATTTTTTTTCCAGCAACACAGAAATGATGCGTACTTAGCATTTTTAGAAGGAGATCATCGCTGTTTACCTTCATATGCAGACACCCTGAGTAAGTTCAGGCTGGTTTGGACATGCAGGATTTGAAGCAGAGAACAGTAAAGGTTTCAGGATTAATTAGGGCAGGAATCAGTGCAAGTTTTCAAGCGCTGTGATATTGCCTTTCATGCTAATTTTTACACAGCCAAGGAGACTGGGGGGCTGGGAGCCATTGCGGGTGTGAGCAGAATAACGTTGTACCCAGTGATCAATGCTACAGCTTACAGAAATATGCATTTCCAGGCCTTATATCGATCATCCAAATCTCAGTTTGGTTAGCAGAGCAGGACTGTGGGTGTTCATAGCTATGGAAAATTTGAGAGATAAAGTATCCTTGGACGCATGAAAAATAGGCCACACACACACACACACACACACACACTCCCAAACTTTGAGAGGTTCATGCCTTGATTGTTGTATAAAAATAACAAGTTAATGTGAATGTGGTTTGAAAAGTAGACATGGATTTCAGTTATGAGAGAGGGAATGGAAGTTGAGATTCCCTTACTGGAGGCTGAACTGGGTTAACTTAAACACACACTGCTTTTCTGGTAAAGAAGGGGCTATATTTTCATCTCGAGCAGGCGGCGACAGATGAGATGAGCTTACTTACGCTTTGGCACGCGGACAGTCTATCAGCATTTAGCGATGCGTGTAGCTACACATCCTTGCTGATTTCATCGCATTTGTTTTCTTAGAAGGAACTTCAAGCTGCTGCATGAAAATGACATGTTAGCAGTGGGAAAAAGGAACCCAAAAAAGCCATGTTCTGGACTAGCTTTCAGTGGGGAGACAGGTCCTACGGGTGTCAGAAAAACGGTTTCTTCCAGCTTTGCTGGCAATTGTCACTTATTGATCTATTGATTTGGAGGAGAAAAGCAGTGACTTAAAAAGGCTCCCTCCTGAATCCTGCTGTTGAACAAAACAGCACATGGCAAGAAGGGAAGTCCCTTGAGAGGAGGGGCCCAGGGCATTCCCTGACATTCACACTGACCACCCCGCAGACCTTGAAAAGAAGCTTTACCACCAGATGCTTCAGGGCCTGGCCGTGTCACATGGAGAAGGAAAGAGCCGATGCACTGTTTCGTGGGCTTGACTCACCTTCCAGGAGGTTTGCATGGACTCCACAGAAAATTCCTCTGACAGGGACTATTGGGTGGGGGAGGCTGATTAACACGCAGCTCTGTATTGTCCTTGGCGGTTCCCAGGGACGCTTTGCAGCTTTCCATGTTCTCTTTAGAGTTTCTCCGCCATTTCCAAGTCCTAACTACTATCTCCGTCCACATTCAAAGGACAGTGTGCTTGCCTGGGACACAGACCTGGCCAGACAGCAGGTCCGAGAGCTCAGGGACATGCTGCTTATGCTGCTTGGAACAGCTGCCATTCCAGCCAGGCCTGTCACCTCACCTAATGCCCCTCCTGCCCCTACCCAAACATTTCCTTGCTCCATTCCTCTCTCTTCCACAATATTCTAACTAGTGTCTTGAGTTTCACGGCCCCTTGAGCAAAAAATTTCAGTGCTGAGTTAGAGCTCAGCCAAGCCACGCACGAGACCAAGGCTTCTCCCCAGTTCCCTCCTGTGCTTCCCACTTCCCTTAGAGGCATCATCACGGTGGTAAGCACAGCTCATAGTCACATTATCCATTCCTGGGTCCCCAAATCTAGTTAGTGTCAAATTCTGACACCAGCCCCTTTTCCATATTTCTTATCCCAGCCCTTTCCTCCTGTTTCCTCTGGTACTTTCTAACTAGCCAACAGCCCCCTTCCAGCTCTCCCTGCCCCCAACTGGAGACTGTCCTGGACAATGTATCCTACAAACCCCTAAAGACTATCCCCCCAACAATGCCTCCTATGTGCTACTACCAGGCATCAGATAGGTCTACTCCTATCACGTATGCCCCTAACATACATGTGCCTGTGCATGTACACACACCCAACACACACACACCTAAAACACACATCCAACATATTCACCCAATACACACACACTCAACACATCTGCCCAACATACACGTATCTAACACATTCACATCCAGCACACTCACCCAACACACACACACTCAGCACATATACCCAACACTCACCCAACACACACATAGACCCAACACCCAACTGAACACACACACATGTAACACACACACCTAACACACACACCTTCAACATGCACATCACACACACACATATACACATACACATACACACAAACTCCTGCCAGCTCTTCCTAATATTCAGAGTAAAGTTTGTAGACAATGTCCAGCCTGACATGCAAAGCCTCCCACAGTTAGCTCCTACCTACTTATCTAGCTCTCCTCTCACTAGCTCTCTGCTCCAGAGATGACACATTTGTTTTTTTTAACACGTTTATTATTGAGAGACAGACAGAGACAGAGCGTGAGCATGGGAGGGCAGAGAGAGGAGGAGACACAGAATCCAAGCAGGCTCCAGGCTCTGAGCTGTTAGCACAGAGTCCAACATGGGGCTTGAACTCACAAACCGCGAGATCATGACCTGAGCTAAAGTCGGACGCTCAACCGAGCCACCCAGATGCCCTCAGAGATGACACATTTAAGGACAATTTGAAATAAGCTCATCATTTGCAGTGGAAAAAAATTTTCAGTGGAATATTTTGTGGTTGTTTAACTGTTCAGCAGACAACACAAGCTATATATGTATATACACATCTGCACATACATATGTAGATATATATGAGAAATGTATGTTATGTAATATATAGTATACCCACGTCTATGAGGAAGGAGAAATGACCCAAATGCCGGTCTTTGTCCTTATAACTTTTGGATCCAAGGCAGTGGTGAGGTTCTGTAGGATACAGATATTGATCCCCCAGCTCACTACTGGTGCCCCATTACAGCTTTTATCACAACCAGCTGTAATCCTTGATTTGCTTGTCTGTCCTCAACGGGATGGGGTTTCCTCTGAGACAGGGGAGAGGGTGGTGCACCCTCTTCATCAGTGTGTTCTCAGTGCTCAGCACAGCACAGAGCCAGTGTGGACCCCTTGTGATCTCCTCTAGTGAAACAGAATCGGGAGAGTTCTTCCACACTGGGGTTGTGGGGAACATGGCAAGGGTGCTGCTCAGTGATGTGTGTGTGAGCCTCCATGAAGCCTTCATTTGCAAATCTGTGATCTCTAAAAGGTAAGTTTCCAAAATCCTTCAGGCAACATTTTTTTGGGGGAGATGTGTGGTTTCCTTAAGCCAATCCACACCACTGTGGACACTGAGGCAGTGGCAGGCCTAGGGGAGATGACCAGGATCCTATAATGGCACTTCACATCCAAGAAAGACCTACTTGCCCCCCAAATTTTCCCCCTACTAATATCGTCACAGTGTCCAATCCATCCCTTTGGGTTGTGACCGTGATTCTCAACCCTGGCTACGTGTTTAAATCACCTGAAGCACTCAGTCCTGACACTGGAAGCTTCTGCCGAAGGTTCTGGTTAATGGTCTAGGGAGGGTGATCAGGATTGAGGATGCTTGCTAACACATCAAGAGGCACAGTGCTTCATTTCTCAGTTCCCAACCAGTGTTAGCGACAGTGTTCCATGAAGCTTCATGTTGTTGAAGGTGCCAATGGCACCTGCTTCTACTTTCATTTCAAAACAATAAATGAATAAAGCAATTACTCAGAGATTCCTCCCTTTCCAGCCTAACAACTTGCACTTCTAAGTATTCAGGGAGTGAGCCCACATGGCTATGCACATAGACAGTGCTCAGATTTTGTTACTCAGTTTGCTGGGTACAGCTAGCCATGCTGGTGCTTGTGACAGATTTTATATCATTCTTCATCTTAGTTTTACCTTTTAAATTCGTGCCCATAATGGGCCGTTGGTTAAACAAACAAGGCGTTTGAAATACTGACATTTAAATACAAGTTTATGAAGAAAATAACACAATCACTCCCTAAATAAGCCTCAAAAATTCTACCAGTTATATTCATTGAATCAAAACCCTTAAAGGACATCAGCTTCCAGTATCTCAAAACCATTGTCGACAAGAGAAAATACAGGAACTATTTTACCCAGTTGCTTTTCCATTTACTGAAAAGAAAATTTCACAAAAGAAACACCCTCTCCTTTATCTTCTTATTTTGAAACAAAGTATGAAAATTATTTAAAAAAATAAGTGTATGGGTTACTTTTCATGTCCCTAACATGACTAACTTTCAAGCTGCATTTTAATATTCGTTCTTTGCCCAAACCAAACACAATATAACAGGCCATTTTAAAAATTAGTTTGTCAACAAATTGTGCTTTTTCATATGAAATGAACACATATTAAACAGCACAAGCCACTTATTAAGTGAGAAAAGTAAAATGCATCTTATAAATAGTGATCATCATTACTCTAGCATTAGAAATACTTTATGACATCCTTTAATATCAGATTGATCTGAAATAAAACACTAAAATGAAAATAGCTTTTGGTCAAAGCCATGCAAAAATAATAAAATTGGGGCGCCTGGGTGGCTCAGTTGGTTGAATGTCCGACTTCGGCTCAGGTCATGACCTCGCAGTTTGTGAGTTTGAGCCCTGCATTGGGCTCTGTGCTGACAGCTCAGAGCCTGGAGCTTGCTTCAGATTCTGTGTGTGTCTCTCTCTCTGCCCCTCCCCCACTCACACTCTGTCTCTCTTTCCTTCAAAAATAAACATTAAAAATTTTTTAAAAATAATAATAAAATTATTTTTCTTAATTTTGAAGGAGTTCTTCAGATTATACATTACAAAAAAGAGGTGCGTGAGTTAGAAACTTTGGGGAAATGGCATCTTTCCCATAACTTGATTATCAGAATCACCCAGGGAGCTTGTAAATAAAGAGTCTTCTATTTCCTATCTCCTAGACCCACAAATTAATCTCCACGAGATGCTGAGGCACCTCTATTTTTATATGCACCCAGATGATTCTGATGGTGAGCCTGGTGTGGGAAACACCCATCTTGCCAGAAAGCAGTTTCTCGAGGCAAAAAGAAGCCAGAAAAGCAACTGTCTCAGCTGGCAGAACACAATTGGCAGAAGGCAGCCAGAGCGGCACATAGTCCTGCCCCAGAAGATGTTAGCAAGCTGGAGGGAAGGCAGGAAGACACTGAAGGGCTAGATTCAGGATTCCATGAAGATTAAAGCTATAGGTTATTGCAAACCTGCAGATGAAATGACTTGCCTCAGAACTGTCTCTTACCGTGGGACCTAGGGGAAGTCACTTGCCTCAGGTTCTTCATGTGTATAATGAAGGTTTTTATTTCTGAAGATTTTTATTTCTTTTCTTTTTTTTGTTTTTCTTTCTTTCTTTTATTTATTTATTTTTTAACATTTATTTATTTATTTTGAGAGACACAGACAGTGTGAGTTGGGGAGGGGCAGAGAGAGAGGGAAACAGAGAATCCCAGGCAGGCTTTGCAGTCAGCTTAGAGCCCAATGCAGGGTTCGAACTCATGAAACCACGAGATCAAGATCTGAGCCAAAACCAAGAGTTGGATGCTTAAAAGACTGAGCCACCCAGGCGCCCCAGTAATTAAGATTTAAAAAACAAACAAACAAACAAACAAACAACCTGCTAGGGTTGTGGTAGGGGTTAAAATAAATTATCCAGGCAAGGCATTTGGCCCCAAAACAGCCCCAACATAAGTAGGGATCCCCAAAGAGAGGCTGGGAATGACTTTGAAGAATGCTTTTGATTCTGCTTTTGACCTGCCTCAGCGAAACTATTATTATATTTTTTGAAACTATAACTTGTGTTTTGTCCTATTCTTTTAGGAGTGAGCAGTCTATTCATAACCAATCTGGGATCCCATGCCATTTCACTCAGCTGGCATTTCAAGAGGTGAACACTGTCTCCAAGCCTGGAAATGATTCTTCTCTAGGGAGATAGAGTTAAGAGCATCTTGGTAAAGGAGGTGGAACAATGCTGTCCTTTGAAAGTAACTTCTGTAACGTTCTCTGGGTGATGATGAAGGTTCTGGAGAAGGGGAGTTTTATAACACCAACCTCCACTGAACAAGCAAAGTAGTCAGGCTACCAGTTGGGGGCTGCCTACGCTGAGGTCTTTGATTTAATTCTGACCACAAAGCATTCGTTTATTTAACATCTTTCAGAGATGAAAATGTGATTGGGAGCTAGGCTTACAAATTGGTGGTCCAATTCTAAAGCCTGTAGACTAACTCACTGGAAGCATACGGGCTGGTAATGAGATTAGAGACTCAGCTCTCAGATATCACAAAGACTAAAATACATATTCAGGAAGCCGGAGATGGGGTCCCAGAGCAGACCAAAAATATGTTATGCAAATACAGTGTGTCTGTATTAGTCTGGGAAGTAATGAAAAATAGAAAAAAAGTAATCTTGAGACCTTTCTTGTCCTTAAAGATGTGCTGGGTTCAGAATCACCCCCCTGAGAGGATGCCCCCTCTCTGGGCTCTGGCTGGCTCTGCAGAACACGGATGGGTAGCTCTGGGAAGGCACATGCAGATGAAACCTGCCCCCCTCCCACCCCCCCCCCCGCCTGCTTCTGCCAATGCACAAGACCTGCAGCAATAAAGTGAAAAGCAGAGGAAAGTATGAAGTGATTATTTTTCTCTTTATCCCTTGTGGTTGGGCATGGCTGCCCTCAATCTGTTGTTTGAATTGATTGTGTTTTCATATCTCTGCCTTCCTTCCAGACACAATGCTCTTCACTGCTACAAATTATTAGCATATTTCATCAGAAATTCTTACAGCAGAAGTATGCCACATGATGATAATTCTTTTCATCAGCAGAATGGGACATTGCTATTCATGAAGTTACGTATCCATAGCATCTCTCCTTGATGAGTTTCCTCCCTAGTCCACAGGCTAACTAAATCCAGGACAGGAAATGTGTATGTGAATGTGATAAAGAGAAATTGAGATAATTTGCTCTGACAAATCTAATGTGCTGTTTTAAATTTACTAGAGAGGTCCAGCACGGGGGCCTCTCAATATGTACTCAATCTGTAAGTGAGCTCGTTACCACAGAGAAAGTGTCCCTTTAAATGAGTGACAAAATTGGTTCAGAAGTTAATGGTCTGATGTCTGCGGGGGGGGGGGGGGGGGGGAGGAGTGGCGGAGAGGCAGTATAGAAAAAAAAAATTCCAAACTTTATTATCCAGGTAGCAGTCTACAGAAGGTACAGATAGCATGGCTACCTACTAAATCCAAAACAGCATTCTAAAGATCTCCCATTGGGGTGCCTGGGTGGCTCAGTTGATTGAGTGTCCGACTCTTGATTTCTGCACAGGACATGATCCCAGGGTCATGGGATCCATCCTTGTGTCCAGCTTCACTCTAAGCATGGAGCCGGTTTAAGATTCTCTCTCTCTCTCTCTCTCTCTCTCTCTCTCTCTCTCTCCCTCCCCCACCCTCTGTCCCTCTCCCCCACTCACACTCTCTCTCTAAACAAAGAAAATGAAATTTAAAAATAAAAATAAAAAAAGAATAAAGAGTTCCCATTGATTATAGTCAAGGGTGAGGCAGATATTGCTTACGATATGCCACAGATTTCTTCCTCCTGAAAATTAAGCCATGGTGGAACGAAAAGCTGATATATGAATTTACCGGAGGCACCAGATGATCAGCTTCTAGAATATCATCTTTCCTTCTCCCAGACCCCAAGAGCCAGTAATTCATGATCTCTTAGGCTAACAAATGCAAATTTAAAAAAGATAAATGAAAGCCCTGACTTCTCAGGGCCCAGAGGACCTGGTTATGTTTCACAAGGAAGCAGCTGAAAACAGAAGATTCCACACTTGTCTTGGTGCTCTTCTGACCTGGTTTACCAGCCAGCAATACAAAATCTGTGCATTGAAGGAATGAATGAGTGGTAAAAGAATGGAAATGTGGACAAAGAGGGCCTTTCACAGGGAGAGGAAAGGGTTGGGTGGCTACATTTTGTGAAATTGAATTGGAGGTTGTACCTGGGTGGCTTGGTCGGTTAAGTGTCCGACTCTTTATTTCAGTTCAGGTCATGATCTCATGGTTTGTGAATTCAAGCCCCACATCAGGCTCTGTGCTTGACAGTGCGGAGCCTGCTTGGGACTCTCTCTCTCTCTCTCTCTCTCTCTCCTGCTCACTTTCTCTCTCTCAAAACAAATAAATAAGCTTTAAAAAAAAGACATTAAATTGGAGGAGTGAAAAGAATTTACACATGTAAGAAAAATAACTGGTTAATTCAGTAAATAGTCATAGGTTTTAAACCTGGGTTTATAAGCAGCAAACTGAAAAGTAAGGAAACAAACAAACAAACAAAAAAACTTCTCAAGATCACCAATAAAGTTACAGAGGCATTTCGGAGTTTCATTTCCTTAGGAAGTGTGCTCATTCATACCACACTGACGTAAAAACTTTTTTTTTTAAGTTTATTTATTTTGAGAGAGACAGAGACAGTGTGAAGGGGAGAAGGGCTGAGAGAGAATTGAAAACAGACTCCACACTGCCAGCACAAGTCCGACGCGGGGCTCAAACCCAGGAACCGTGAGATCATGACCTAAGCCGAAATTGAGTCAAATGCTTAACCAGCTGAGCCACCCAGGCACCACGCCATAGAAACTTTTCTTAAGTATTTTCCTGCCATTCTGTTGTTCCACTGAAGGATCCAGAAGACCGTCATATAGTGGATCAAGAGGACATTCCCACTTTTACCCCTATCCTGCTCACTCCCTCCACTAAAAGAATTTTGTATTAGTCCTTTCTTTGATATAAGAGTTCCTCGAAGTGCCTCCCAGCTAGGAGCCTGTTCAGAGAAGAAGTCTACCTATTCAGGATTAAGCCTTCCAGGCAGAAGGTATTCAGGCTGCAAGAAGACAGTGCAGACTTCCTATACAAAGGCATTATCTAATTTGGGATAATTTGGAATATGCATAAATATTTTTACCCACCTTATTAAGATGATTTTAATTCCATGTTTGTATGCGACAGCTAAATGGTATAAAAAATGGCCTGAATGATACACTTAGTCCCGTTTGCTTTTGAAGCCTCTAACTGGAACAGGGTATTCCCGGATTCAGAGTCATTTTTCCCAGGACAATCACCCTTATACCTCATGAACTGAAATGAACGGCCAGAGCAATAGGGAAGTGAAATAATTTGGATATGCTCAGTTTCTGCCTAATATTCTTAGCTATTAAAATAATTTTTTTGTTCATTGTGTTGGAAGTCACTTCAAACCCTTTTCAGAATGAAACAGTTATAATAAATAATTGAACAGTGTGTGTGTGGTTGCAATTCGAGGAATAACTACATTTCTCCTAACATGGGACTTAAAATCCTTGGAATTAATTTGAAAACACCCTCCTCGATTTCATTTTCTCTCAATTTAAAAAATACCGAGTACATGTCAAAATCTGTTTCCTGAAGGTGACCAGAAGCAGCAAAATTAATCACCAAGAGCTATTATCATTGAATATAAAACTGCATAAAGGCCCCTGAAGACTAGACTGTGCTTAAATTTCAAGAGGGTGTGGTTGTGGGTGTGAAATATGGGGCTATCATGTAAACCTTGGATGTTTGCCCAAAGCATGCCCACACAGCCACCCCTGGTTGGCCAGCTCTCTCAGAGAGACTGCCTTTAAGTAAGGCCCTCTTACAGCATGGTCTGAGAAGGAGCCATGTGGGCTCTGCCACAGCAGCTGCTTTGGTGATGAGTCTGTTTCTCAAATGCTGTGCATCAGCAAACCAGGGAAACGATCTCACTTACCATCACACTGTCATCTGCTGACACTGAACTTGGAGATTCAGGAGTATAGTCAGAATCAAAGGAGATCCCGGTCTGCTAAACTTTAAAATAGGTTAGTAACAAAAAGCAAAACCTACCAGAGTAGTCTGCAATGGCTTAGCTTCTGGACTATAGCTGCAGCCCAAAATTGGTCTTCAGAACTAGCCTTGGTTCCTTGGAACATACTTAATTTGGGGGTCTGATGGTGGATAGTCCCTCAATAGTAAACTTCCCACACATACATGATCTTCTCATTCGGAAGTTTAATGTAAATGTCATAACAATTTAACAAAAACTTCAGTAAAAGGAGGAAGCAAACTTTCCAGTTATTCTCAGCTCCTCTTCCATCACTGGCCCGAACAGGAGGTTTTTGGAAAGCAGTGTTTTGTCCATCCCTTTAAAAATATATTTACATGTTTTTTCAGGCTTATGACTTCTGCTCTGGGCTTACTGAAGCCAGGTCATTTTGAATGTTTGAGTTAAACAGCCCTTGGGAAAAGAAACTTCAATTATTTTCCTGTCTGGATAAGTGTCAGAACAATTCATCATAACAACTAATACAAATGTACTTACGTCTATGAAAGTCAACTCCTTGAACCAAGACACTGGTATTTGTTCCATTGCCCTGAGCTTTTTTTCTGATTTCAGTTCACTGAGCCCTTTATGCCTGGGCAGAATTTAAGCCCCATTGGTGAGGTCTGCATAGTCACGAGATAACATATAGCAGAAATTTGACAATTAGCTGAAATACTTGGGCTGTGCAGACAAGTAATTTGGGCTGCTACTTAAAAAAAAAACATATTCAGGCCAACTAGAGAGAAGGAGAGAGGGGTAAAAGTAGAAGCTTTCATTAACATGGACATATCTGCATTGAACATATCTGGGGATGAAAATACAAATAGGCACAAAAGCCAAAAAGAAAATCAGCATGTGATGATTTACCTTAGAAAGGCAGGTCACCCAAGACTCTCTAAAATTCTCTTGATTTGCAGTAAGCTATCTTCAAACATTATCTTGATGTAAATTTTCCCTTATTTTCTTAGACTGACCCTCAAAAAGAGCTAGAATGTTTGTGTCAAAAAGGCAAAGAGAAAAAAACAAGAGTGTTCCACCCTAGAATGGTTATCTTGAGATTCCAAAAGGAAAGCCACAGTGGTGCAGGAAATAAGAGATTATGTCCTGGAAGGAGAGGAAAGGAAGAACCCAAGTCACATGGGGTGTATGGCAGGGAACATGGCAGCAAAGGTGCTGTTGGCAGTGGGTGGGAAGAAAATTGAGAGAGAAGAGGACCATCTGGCAGGCAGCACAGGCTGCTGCCTGGAAGACAAATCACACAGGCAGATCCTGACATTGTGAGTGGTGAAGAGCTGTTCTACCTGTCCTCATTGGGCCAGGACCCTCATGGACACCTGCCTGCCCACTGCCAATGGACAGGGTGCTCATTTCTCCAAACATCTGCTGAGCCCTAGAACTGCCTCTTGTTTCCTCCCTTGAATGGCCTAAACAGAATTCCCCCCAAAGTAGAGTGGGTCTTTGCTACTCAGTCACACTGTTGGAGACAAATCCAAGGCCCTCAACCGTGTGGGTGAGATTGAGTGGAAAAATATAGCTCCCATTACAAATTCCTGCTCATTCTAATCAAATTTATGGAAATTGAGTCAATCCATATCTTTTCAGAAGCATATCTTCTCTATAAAGAGAGGGGTCCTGGAAGTAACCTTGGTCTTCTTGACTAGGAGCCCTTGTTCACCTCACCTATATGGCTGATGGGTGATGTGTTAGTTTGAGAAGGCACTAAATGGACAATATTTGGGGTATACAGATATGAGCAGATATCAAATGGAGTAAACATGACCCAAATGTTTCCCCATAATTTCCTAAAGAAGCCTGAAGTGCCTCACTCTCCTTTTCATTCACTCATAGAAGAAAACGTTTGCCTGGTACTAATCTAGAGTCCCTCTGTTATATCATGCAACTAATGCAGGTACATTCAGGGAAATAGCTGTACCTTCAGGAGCATTAATAATTGTACAACCAACATTGACTACAGTGAAATGATCATTAAAGTCCCATCTAGCTAGCAGGCGAAATGATTCTATTAAACTTTAGTTGAATATCTAACTTGGGGAAATTGGGTATAAAATGCAATGTCCTGGACTTAATTTGGGGGAGGGGGGTTCTTGTGTCCTACAGTGATGGTGGTGTGCAATAAACCTGGGTATCTCAGGACCAAGGACCCTTGAAATATAGCTGTCCCCACACTCTTTATTGCCTTGTGCACAGCTACAAGTTACACACAAGAAGCAGTATTGTTTGATTTAGCTTTTTCCTTGACTTTTAACTCAGTGAATAGGAATTCCTCTGGGACGAATTTTAACATGCTCGATAGAAATCCTTGCCCACTGATGCTTATACAGAATCTGAGCCTTAATACCACTTTAAGACTATCAGCAGAAATAAATGGCTTCTCAAGGCAGAAAACAGGACTTTTCCCCTCTCTTCTTGCTGATTTATGACTTACTGATTTGAAATCACATTTAGATTATCTGCATACTATAAAGGAGTAGAAATAAAAATATATTCTCCCTCTCCAATATTTTCTTTTAAAAATTTTCAAATATTCAAAAGTTGAAAGAATAAAATAGTAATAAGGGACTGCAACCCTTTCCTTGGATTCCACAATTATTAACATTTTGCTATAATCACCTCACCTATCTATCTATTTATTTATTGTGAGGCCAATTGAAAGCTAATGTTTAACATTATGGCATGTCATTACTAAGGACTTTGGCATGCAAAGCCTAAAAACAAGGACATTTTCAGTACAAAATATCATTATTACACTTATGAAAATAAAAAAAATTCTGAAATGCCATTTAATATCTTGTTCATCGTCTTTTCCAATGGTCTAAAAATTATTCTTTATGCTGATTAATAGATTTACTTTGATGTACTAGGTGTGACTTCTCAACACTTGGTTTCCTCTGTTGGCAGAAAGCATGACTTATGAGATTTGAGACTGTTGTAATATGCAGATTCTCATTTCTAGTAAATGTACTCCAAACTCAGTTACTTGAAGGCATATTTTATTTGACAATGAAGTTAGCCTGGTGGGATCACCAGTAATCTAAGTTGGTTATCTGTCTATGTGCATAGGCATGTGGCAACCAATTACTAAATGTTACTCTGACCTGTTCCTAGACGCAGATCACCGTGGACCATCTTGAGGGTGGACAATACCAGGGCCTCGACTGTTGTTTTGTTCAGGCAGGAAAGCAGCTCCTGGGCTATGGGCAGTTTTAGGTGTAGATCTTCCTTGCCCTACAACCATATGTGCTGGATGTTCCTCAGACATCGCAGTTATGAGGATTAATCAGATCCAGACAAGAATCCTGTCCTAGTGATTGAGAGCATATCCATGCTCTTTAAAAAAAAACAAAAAACAAAAAACAGAAAAACAAAATAACAAAAAAACAAAAAAACACCAGTTGAGCATTCAGACAGCAGGATGGAGTTCTTTAATGCAAAAATGCCTGCACTCTCCCCTGGCCAGAGTCAAAGCCTTAGCCATTTGCTATCTCACAGAGTTTCCCTGCCAGTGAGGGGACAGATCATGCCTAGTCCTCTGAAGGAAAAGAAAACACGGGAAGGAGCTAGTGATGGGTGGAAGCATCATGCTCTTTTGGTAGGGGGTTGGGAGTGACTCTCTTGTGAAGTGGTGGATTTGAGTAGAGACCAGGGAGGGCGGGAGCCATCCTGCCATCCGGTAGGACACCGGGCAGCTTTCAGCCCAGGCAAAGTAGCTGTGAAGGCCTGGGGTGGGTCTGCCTGACGTATCTGCAGGGGAGTAGACTGAGGGAATGGAAGAATGGTAGGGGGTAAGCTGCAGGCCTGGGAGGGCTGGGGGGAGAGGGTGACACAGCAGGTCATGTAAAAGTCTTGGAGGACAGGCTGGATTTGGGAGTTTAACTCTGAGATGGGAAGCCATTTACAATCTGCATTTAGTACCTGAATGCAGGTCTGTGGCCTGCATATCTATGTGGTAAATTTCCTTTGCTCCTCTTTCTCATCCCCTGTATTGTTTTAGACTTTCAGTTGTAAATTATGCATTTTTTATTGCATGTATAATTTGGAAAGTCACCTGAAATCTTTTGTGGAATCAAACAAGACATATCTGTATCTCTAAATCTATCTATCTAAGCAGTAAAAAAATTTTAAATTATATTACCTGTTTTGGCCTAACATTTCTGGTTAATATGAGCCGCTATGTTAGCTCAAAACACTAACAACCAAGTTCAGGCATGGAAATTTTATTTTGATTCAGAATAAGGAAATTCAGAATCCTAGTAGTAACCATGATCCTTTATTTAATCTAACTATTCAAAGAGGACTGATATCTGTCCTAATATAATAGATAGCCCTCATATGAATATTATGGGCAGTCACTGTGTCTCAAGCTACAATGCCAATTCCTTAATATTTCAACTTTGGTCTTGGGGTGCCTGGGTGGCTCAGTTGGTTGAGTGTCCAACTCTTGGTTTCAGTTCAGGTCATGATATGGTTCTTGAGTTAGAGCCCTATGCTGGGCTCTGTGCTGAGCATAGGGCCTGCTTGGGATTCTCTGTCTCTCTCCCTCCGCCCTTCTCCCCTGCATGTGTGCTCTCTCTCTCTCTAAAATAAATAAAATGAAAAAAAAATTAAAAGTATTTCAACTTTGATCTTTAAAGTTTCCTTATTTTTCCTGTATAGTTTCCACAAACAAGCTTACTAATTCTGCTCATGGTAGCCAATAGAAAACAGCTTGACTGGATGTTTTGATGAGCTAATAAATGTGAAAACAATGTTTATCTTGAAACCAGAAAATTATGTTAAATCACCTCATATATTCATGCATTTGTACCATTAGAGGAAATGGAATGGGTGCGGGGAAGAACTACAAATGTTGTGTCTGTCCACAGGCTGTTTGCTGACTCACCTCACACAGGTTATACATTGAAGAATATATATAGAATTCCAGTAACTAAACAGTGTGAACACCATCAGCCTTTCCCAGTGGGATTTTTAGGGCTGTGACTAATGCTGATAGTCTCAAACAGTCCTGGGTTTTCATTGAATTTTCAGAGTGTCATGCTAAAAAATGGCAACTTAAATTTAGGCAAACACCTTGGCTGCAGCGGAGGGTGAAGTCTATCTATTATCTAGGCCTTAAGTAATGAAATTCCATCCTCAGAAAAGGGAGAGTGTGAAACAATACTCAGTTTGGCAGAAGCAAAGACGAGATTGGCGGTGCAGGGGCTGAGGGCAGGTCACCTCAACATGTGCCACTTTGGCATATTGATGATTTCAAATAAAAGTTACCTAAGATACAGCAGTGCAAGAAGGACTTTCAGACTGTCCTCCCTTCCCCTAGAAGCAGGATATAAATCTCACATGGAAAAGGGACCCTCCTTGTACCAGGAGGTAAAGAGATATCCTTACCACCAGATAGAGGGAATTCAGAGCTTAGAAGGCCGTATAAACAATCTTTGCTACTTTTTACTAATTTACCACCCAGCCCAAATTCTGTTTAGAATTTTTTTTTAAGTTTTATTTATTTATTTTGAGAGAGAGAGAGAGAGAGGCGGGGAGGGACAGAACGAGAGGGGGAGACAGAGAGAATCCCAAGCAGGCTCCACACTGTCAGCACAGAGCAGGACGCAAGGCTTGAACTCAGGAACCATGATGAGATCGTGACCTGAGCTGAAGTTGGATGTTTAACAGACTGAGCCATCCAGGTGCCCCTAGAATTTCTTACTGAATGAAGCTCTCAAAGTTAAGTTTTATTCGTTCTGTCAACTCCCTGTAGATTTACGGTCTCTTTGTCTAAAAAGTATGAAAACTGCCTGTTTGGTCATTTCCTTAGTTCTTAATTTCACTGTTGGGCCTTCATGCACATTTAATAAAACTTTGGTTTTTTTCTCCTGCCAATTTGTCTTATGTAAATTTAATTCTTTATCCAGCTAGAAGAATTCGAAAGATAGAGGAAGAATTTTTTCTTTCCCACAATAGGAATAGGGTTAGGATCCCTTGGGGATAAGAAGGACGAGAGGGATTATATGGATAAAAAGACAGATTCAGGGAGAAGTGATGAGTGAGTGAGTCTCAGTGGTCATCTACAGCCTGATCTTACTTAGTAGTCAGGAAACAGAGACATTAGAAGCACAAGTGATTGACTACACAGCTAGCTGAATATCCTTAGTGACAAAGGAGAAGTGACCATGTAGACAGTATGAGAAAGAATCTGCTTAGATGAACTTGAACTTTTAAATTACCTTCGATTTACTGCAGTCATGCCTGATTATTGCATGAAATCTGGAAAATACAAAAGTGCACAAAAGAAAATAAAAACCCATCACTGAGAAATAGTTATCATGAAAATTTTAGTCTGTCCCTTTTTAAAATGGTTCAATGCCTGGGGTTGGATGATAAATTATGAAACTTCCCCAATGTCTAATTGTTGGAAATCAAGGGATGTCATTTTGGCAGGAGAACAGTGTTGGCTCTCTGGCTCATTCAGCCATTCTGCAGTTATTCAGTGAGCATTCATCAGGTGCCAGGCCCTGTGTTGGGCATGAGGCATACAAATATGAACAAGACAGGTATAGTTAGTCCCTGACCTCATGGAGATTACATTTCTCTCCAGGAAAACACGATTAACACTTAGGTACAATTATGAATGAATGCAGGCATTATGAGATTGTACAATGGTGTCTCTTGACATATTCCAGAGTCACTTTCTCTGGTTGTTGCTACCCAGAGTGGACTGCAGGCCATGAGCATCAACATCTCCTAGGAACCTGTCAGAGATACAGACTCTCAGGCCCATCCAGACCTAATGAAACACAATCTGCTGTTCACCAAGCTTCCTGGGGACCCACAAGCACATGAGGGTTTGAGGGGCACTGGTCTAAAGTATGAGTGGGAATCAGCAGTCCATGGCAAGTGGTGGAGAGAATGGGGAAGGCCTGTCAGGCCCATAAGTGGGCTCTGGGTGGAGATGCCTGCCACCTGGAGACAGTGGAGACAGGCCAGTGTGGCTGGAGCAAGACCAGATGGGGCTGGTGGGATGAGCAGGGAGGCCCTCAGTCTGGGGCTTGCCATGGGTTGGAACCACTTTAGATCCTCTTGGAGCCTTCAGTGTCCTCACCTGCCAAGGGACAATTATCCTCTGCCCCATCCCCCATCCCCAGGGGCTGTTGGGAGGCTCAGATTCGTTAATGTGCTACAGGTGTTCACAGCTGTGGGCCTCTCACTGCTCTTCTTTGGAAGAAAAACGAAGAGCTGTGGTTTCCAGGATGCTCACTGAATTACCTCACCATGTCTGGAACTGGTGAGGTGGGACTCAAAAGTAATTCCTGGTGCTCATACAAATAGTTTATCAAATGCATACTAAGCACAGGTAGTCATTCTGCATATTGGTGGAGGTAGAGTGTTAGTAGAGGGGTTACAAATGGTGGAAGCTGTGAGGTTAGGGCTGCCCCTGGGGCCAGGACTACCTCCCCCATCCCCAGCTCACTGCCTGGCATCAGCCCCCTGCTTCCTATAGTGTTGTGTTGTCAGACACAGGAGGGGGGACACAGGGTGACCTGGAGAAGTGACTACCAACCTTTGCACTGTCTTCCTCTTAACAGTGAGGCCTGGAGAGAAAGGGTAGAACTTAAAACAAAGCAAAACAAAACACCACCAACAACGACAAAGCCAAAACAAAACAACAAGAGAAGAAAAACAAACAGAGAAACCAACCTCCCTTCAAAAGTAAAGGCCTTGAAGCTCATTTGCTATTATGAATCCGATTGAAGTATCTGGTTTCCAAGGCTCTTACCCAGAGCAGGGCTCTTCCTGCGTTGCACCTGTGTAACTCTGCACCGGGCTTGAAAGATGGACAAGGTGAGCCAGAGAGCTCCTCTTTGTTCTCCACTTTCACACGCTATTATGCAGGCTCAGGCACTCAGCTGGATAATCAGCTTGATTTACAGCCTGAAACCACCCTACCTCCTGTGTATCTGGTCCTAACATTTATATACTACGGGCCTCAAAGGTGTTCACGGCTCACTTTCTGCCACCTGCCATGTTATCTGTCCTAGTAACAGGCATGGGCTTTTCCAAATTCTTGTTTACAATTCCTAATTCACAGAAAGGCATATCTAGGCCAAGAAAGTTTAGGTGGGTTTGAGGTAAAACAGCTGGAATCAGTCAGTGGCTCGACAGGACCAGAACTCAGAAGTGCTAGTACTTATTTCAGAGATCCATTCATCACCATCAGATGGTGATATTTAAGTAACAAAAAAAAAATACTAAGACGGAAATCTCATTAGCAATTATTCCCACCACCGAGACGCTAGCACTGGGGAACGCTCTGGCTATGTAATACCAGCCCCCCACAGCACCCTAGCCTTTTTAAAAATTACACAGTATATGGGGCACCTGTGTGGCTCAATCAGTTGAGCATCTGACTTCGGCTCAGGTCATGATTTCACAGTTCATGAGCTCGAGCCCTGCGTCAGGCTCTGTGCTGACAGCCCGGAGTCTGGAGCCTACTTGGGATTCTGTGTCTCCTATCTCTCTGCCCCTCCTCCCCTTCAAAAAAAAATAAATAAACATTTAAAAAAATTACATGGTATGTGAATTCCTCTAATTCAGAAATATACATAAGAACAGTATAAAGCCAATATCCCTCTGACACCCTCCTATCTGGACTCATTCACCACCCCAAAGGTAGCTTTATGAATTTGGCAGTATCTTTCTAAATTTAGAATTGCTTTGTCATACGTATCTTTATTACTACACTATACCCATCAGCTGTTTCCACTGACATTTTGTTTCTGGGATCTATCATACTTTTATAGCTGATCCATTTTTTTGTAGCTGTATTGTATTCTATCACGTGTCACTAATTTATTCATTCCACTTTTGATGAATGTTGAAGCCCTTTCCAATTTCTTACTGTGACAAACACTGCAACAATGAGTGTCTTTGTACCTTTCTTTTGCTGTCCACGTGTAAATACTTCTTTAGGATAGAATCCTAGGTGTTGTTGGATGAAAAGTTACACACATTTGCAATTTTAACAACTACTAAAGTGCCTTCCAAAGAGCCTGTCCCATCTGATGCAACCAAATCGTATGAGGGTACGTGACTGTCCATAATCTTGCAAAAATCCTTATTGTCAGACGTGTCCAAGTATACTTTTCAAAAGTTAAATACAACTCTCAAATGTTTCTACAAATATGGCATGCACATAGGTCAAATTTTTTTTTACTTCATCAATTAATGAGAAAATTTGTAAGATAAAAAAGTTGATTCGAAGACCATTTGAAGAAACAGGTTTATACAATCCTTAAAATATATTAAAACAATATTGCTAGACTAGACATAAAGATGGTTAATGTCCAGGGTGCCTGGTTGGCTCAGTAGGTTAAGCATCGGACTCTTGATTTCTGTTCAGCCGACTCTTAATTTCTGCTCAGTTCATGATCTCATGGTTGCTGGGATCAAGCCTGATTAAGCCCCACATGAGCTCTGTCAGCACAGAGCCTGCTTGCAATTCTTTCCCTCTCTCTCTCTGCCCCTACCCTGCATTCGCATGCACACGTGCATGCTCTCTCTCTGCATCTGTCTCAAATAAATAAAATTTTAAAAAATGGTTAATGTCCTACAGGGCAATAAATTATAACCTGTGAAGTTATCTTTTCTCTGGGGCGAAAATTATCTGCATCTCTACCAAGCACAAATCTACAAGTTAATATATAACTTTATAGAGTCTTAGCCTTTCATTAATAGTAAATAGCAACATCAAACAATGGTGCATTCTGCTAGAAAATTAACTAATCCTTGGGCTTTGAAACAATGCCTAATAACTATGAAAGGACATAGATTGAGAGGGTGACTATTCTCTTGGCCTTCTTTCTAGATATTGGATAAGTTTCTTAACAGATTTTTAGAAATCTGTATCAATGCAATGTATTAAAAAATGGTAGTTCATTGTGTTTCAATCTTAAGTTCTGTAATTACTAGTGGCTTTGGGGCAGTCATTACTTTTTAGTTAGCCCTGGTTTTCTCTCCTTCCAGGTCTCTTGAAACAAATATCACTGATAGGAAAACACTTTCTTCTCTTTAGTGACCAGGAATGCTCGCCACAGACTGAGGGGCAACTTTACAAAGTTAGGTCTCCCTAGCAACAGGGGCCCAAAGACCTGATTGTTCCTAGGCAAGATTTTACAGAATGCTTAAAAGCACCTTAATTCTGGCCTTTAAAGTACTAGGGATGGCTGTTCAGCCCAGTGGCAGTAAGAGAAAAAGAGTGTGTGTCCTGGGAGGGTGACCGTAGGGGGCAGGCGGGGGGGAGAATTGGGGGACTCAGTGGGGCTTTGTTGAGGGAGGTCAAACTCAGCCCTGCTCCACTCCTTCAGCCTCTGCCCTCAGGCCCCTGGGTGCACAGAGCAGACTCCCTGGGGTCAGCCTATCAATCACACCACACTTACTGATTGCCACCACAGTGCCAGGAGGCCATGCCAAATTGTGGAAAACCCCTTCTCCTCCCAGTTTGCACAGCAAACGGGGACTATGACCAGCACGGGGGACCGGGCGGGGGTGGGGGGTGGTTTAAGATAAACCTAGATGGTGAACCATGAAGATAGGATACCTACAAGTCACTGGAGCAGTCTGAATAAAACCTGGTGGTGGTGACGGGGTGATGGGGGTGGGAAGGAGGACACGTCTGGGTCTGGAGTCAGTCAAGTGACCAGCAACCCGCCCTCAACCTCTAAAGTTTTTGTGCACTAGCTGGCCTTTCGATACTTTCTAGAACTCTGCAAAGTGTGAAGAGCCAACCCGGTCTCTCCCACCCCTGCCTAGAGCGATGTGAAGTCACTTGAGACACTTCAGGACCCAATTTCCAATTCTTAAACTATCGCTTGAAATTATCTACCAATGAGGAACAGCCTAAGAAATCAAGGCTGCTATAGATCCCAGTTTTCAATGTGGGCAGTTAACCCACTTAGACTTCCGAAATCCCAGTCTCACAAAGGGCTACCAGGCTCCAGGGGAGGCTCTTTCAGAGGAGACGCCTTTCCCACCACCGGTTTGTCCCACTTCTTAAAAAGATTTGGGGTCTTCTTTTCCTTTTGGGGGCGACCGCTTGGCTGGCTGGCCGGACGAGATCTTAAGAGACGCCCCTTCTCAGTCTGTCCATCCCGGCGCGTCCTGGTCTACAGCAGGCGTCCGGGCTGCTGCAGCACGACTGGAATGCGCGGGGGGACGCGGGGCGGGGAGCGGACGCGGGGGGGGGGGGGGGTGGAGACGCTGGGCACCGGGAGGGGACGCCGGGCGCGGAGAGAACGCGGGGCAGGCGGGTCTCTGCCCTAGACCTCGGCTCCCGGCCCTGCCTGGGGTGGGTGGGCGACGGCTCAGGGACTAGCGCGAAGCCAACAGTCCCGACGCCCGGCGCGACCGGACCTCTGGCACCGCAGCCTCGCCCGCGCTCCGCCCAGCCCTCGTCCCGGCCCCGGCACACGTGCAGTTTCCTTCCCGGTCGCCGGCCGGGTGGGGCGCGCAGCCCCCCACCCACGAGTTCCCCAGGACCGAGAAACGGAAGAGAAGAAAGTCTGCACCGCGAGCCCCGGGAGTGCAGGCCCGCCCCCGCCCTCCCTTCCCAGCTTCTCGTCCAGTCACCGGTCGGCGGCTCAGGGGCCGGGAGGGGAAGGAAGCGGCGGGGGCGGTCCGGGTCCGGGCCCGGGCGGGGGGCGCGGGGGAGGGGCCCGGCGCTCGGGTTTCGGCCGGGCTCCCGGCCGCCAGGGTGTCGGCGGCCCCAGCAGCACGGGCTTCGCGTGGGCGGCGCGGTGCACCGCGGGCCAGGCCACCCCCTCCGCTCGCGGCCCGCGGCCCGCGGCGCGTCCGCTCACCCGGAGGCGGGAGGAAGGCGGCGGCGGCCTCGACGTCGACGACCGCGCCGCCCGCGATGGGAAGTGCCTTATAAAGCCTCAACTCGGCCGGGCTTGACCGACTCGCCGCCGCGCTTCCCCTGGAGTGCGCGCAGAGGCCGGGGGCTGACCCCAGACAGACCGGGGTTACGACGGACTCCGGCCCTTGACAGCCGCCAGACGGACCGCGGCTCCGGACAGACCTCGGACGGCCGGCGGACTCCGGCCCCATCCCGGGTCCGAGCGGACCACAGGCAGACCCCGGCCGGATCCCAGCTCCGGACAGACATCGGACGGACCCTGGCCCCGGATAGACCTCAATCCCGGGCAGACCGCCCGATCCCGGCTCCGGAGACCTCGGACCGACCCCGGCCCGGCAGGCGGGTGGGCGGGCGGGGGCCGAAGGCGCCCCCGGAGGCGGGGGCATGAGCGGCCCGCGGCATGGCCTCGGCGGTGTTTGAGGGCACCTCGCTCGTGAACATGTTCGTGCGCGGCTGCTGGGTGAACGGCATCCGCAGGCTCATCGTCAGCCGGCGCGGCGACGAGGAGGAGTTCTTCGAGATCCGCACCGAGTGGTCGGACCGCAGCGTGCTCTACCTGCACCGCAGCTTCGCAGACCTGGGCCGCCTCTGGCAGCGCCTCCGCGACGCCTTCCCCGAGGACCGGCCCGAGCTAGCGCGCGCGCCGCTGCGACAAGGTTCGGGGGCCGCGGGCACCGGGGTGGGGCCGGGGGGGCGCCTCGGATGGGATCTTAGCCGGAGATGTGGTTGCATGGTCGTCTTACAGCGCAATGAAGGGAGGAGGGGAAGTTATTTAAACCGAGATTGCGGCTTTCCCCTCCATCCCTGGCACGGGACGGGACGCTCAGATCCTCCGCTCCCAAATGAAGGGCGCCCGAGGCGGCAGTGGTCGGAGGACAAGGAGTCAGCCCGTGGAGCCCTGGGGCCTCCGGGCCGAGATTGGCAAGACAGGCGCCCTGACTGTCCCCAGGGACGAGTCCCTGACCAGTACCAGTGCAGCGGCCAGTGTTGGGGTGAACCCAGCCCCTGCTCCGGACTGGCGGCCTCCCCACCTCCCAACCCCCGGGAGGGCGGGCTGCGACCCCCGCCTCGCCCGGAAGGGGACAGGAGAGAGTCGGTGAAACATTTGGGAAGAGTTAACCACAGTGTCCGGCTGGGGTCGCGTCGGCTCTGGCAGCCGCCCCTCCGAGGGCTCCGCTGGAAGGGGCTGTGTCCCCGGTCTCCTCCGGTGACGGAGGAGCCTGGGTGCGAGGTGCCACGCAGCCTTCTGTCACTCCTCCGGAGGGGCCTCCCTTCTGGCGACTACTAGGGAGAACCCGGTCCCCACCCCAGGGGTGGGTCCAACATTTGGGTTTGATTAACCGCGGCAGCCTCCTCCCTGGCCTTGTGACTGCCCTGCCCCTTGGAGATTTGAGTTCTCAGAGAACTGCCGCGGCTTCCTTCTGCCAGGCTGACGCCCTTCCAGGGGCTGCACTTGGGAGGCAGCAGGAGAGGCGGCCGGCCGCCAGAGGGAAGGAAGCGCCTGAGCGAGGCGAGCCTAGAAGTAGGAGGGGCTGGGAGAGAGGGGGCCAGGGAAGGCTGTAGGGCTCTGAACAACCTTCCTCCACCACGGCTTGTGACCACCTGCAGCGCTGAGAATGGTCACACGTCACCCAGAGGCCGTCCTGTCCACAGTCTTCTAAACATACCTGGGGGCTCCTTTGGGGGCACTTTACTGAAGCAGAGGGTGACCGGGACGAGTCTCCTTAGCTGCTGGTCTGCCTGAGGTCTTATGATAACCTCTACTTCCCCAGGTCGATCCCCCTGCCCCCCGCCCCAGTGTGTGAATTATATGGATAATTAGCTCAGTTCTCATGACACATCCTTTGGAAAGGCTCCCAAAGCCAGCAAGTTTGAAGGCCCTGAGCCAGACGGCCTGCCTTTCAGGCTTCTCTTTGCCCCCCAGATTCTCACATTGATTTCGGATATGGAGATAGCTTTGTATTGTTTCAGCATGGCAGAGTTTTCCTTGGATTTGCTATTTGGGTGTGGATGTTGTTGTATTTTTTGATTTACCAAATGAATGCCTGAATCAGGAAAGCTTAGATGCAGGAACAGCAGTTTATTGTTGACTTACGTCCTTGCGGGAACAAGGCTGACCATGAGAGCCCCAGAGCTGGCCCTCCCCTCTGTGCTCCCCCCCACACACACCCCCTCCACCCCTGCTCTAGGTCTCACTCTGGTCAGGTGACACAGCTCAGGTGTGTGACCCCAAGCAGGTAGATTGGCTGGAATTGTCCCCCCACCCCCACCCCACCCCGTAGCATAGTACTTTTTCTATTCTTGTCTTTTTCTTTTCCTTTTTTTTTTTTTTTTTTTTTGGTGAGAATTACAATGCATAGTATAGTGTCCAGCAATAGTTAGTCCTTCCTATACTCTAGTTGTTACTGTTACCCTCAGCGTCAGCACTTCTGGCAAGGGTTGTAGCCAGCTGGGAGGCCCCAGGATATGGTAGTGAAAACACCTTGCCTGGAGCAGAGGCGGGGGTGAGTGTGAGGCACCAGACTTACTTTGCACACGCAGCCAGGCTCTGTCCTCTCTGTGCTCACGCTCTGGATCCGTTCTGGGTTCGTGATGCGGAGACACGTAGCATGCGTCTGAAGATGGAGCATCTACAAGTGAGAAAGGTTTAGGAAGAAAGTGATTATCAGGGAGAAAAGAAGATCCAGAGGGACAGGATGGCTGCTCAGGTATCTGAGGGGGACTAGAACTGGGTGTTAGCCAGGCTGCTGGTAGAGGTAGGGGCGGTGGAGGTGATCAGGACGGGGACCAGTGGTTGGCTTTGTACTGGAACTGTTGGCACTACCTCCTGGGCTAGAGTCCTGTCCAGTGGAGACCTCCTGCCAGGGCTGGGCTGGCACCCCCTGGAGGGGAGGAGATGGGGCACTGGGACCAGAGGAAGGCGTGACCTTAATTCTTTGTTCCGGTCCTAGATTCTCTGCCTGGGGGCAAGCTGGTACTGACCCCAACTGCACTACCTGAGTTTTGGGGCGCAATCCCAGGGGAACCCCTTTTCCTTTCTTAGATCCTTTTAAGTCCAGGGAAATTGTTCACGGAGTAAAACACATAACAGTAATGTAAGAGAAGATTCTACCTTATTTCTATGCAGGTTTATTATTTGCATAAAAACATTGTCTGGATATACAAACTGTAAATACAAAAGGTAACCAGGTGCATGTATTCTATTGGAAATGCCAGGTTTTCTCAGTATAATTCCCCATCAGATTCCCTCGCTTGAAATTTATTGAAATAGTTCTGGGCTGGGCTAGATCTGGGCTCTCTACTTTTATTAAAAAGCTTTGTGAGGAAATCTGGGTTTCAGAGCTCACGCTGGCAGCCGGCTGGTAGCTCTTATAAATGTCTGACTGAACACCCTCATGGGGTGTGAAAGCCTTGGCCCCTACTTGCATTTTTGAATCTGCATGCAATTAAAGGGATGTTGAGCCCTTTTTCTTAGTCCCCCAAGTACTGCAGTGGAGGAAAATGTTTATGTGGAGAGAGTGTGCTTTTTTCTCCCTTGTGCACATGCACTGTGGTGTTAAGCTCGGCAACCGTCCGTGGGCCTTGAATATTTCACAGAGACACATGCGCAGAGATACTTAAAGCCCTGCATGGGTAGAGGCACAGTGCTTACTAATTTACCTTCCTGGCCTCCTCTCTGGGCAGGGCTGACCACCCCGTCCTTTCTTGGGCCCCAGCCTGAGAAGATGGAGACAGCTGCTTCCTGTGGATATTATCTCTGGGTGACCAAGGGGTTCCTTTTGCCTTTTCTACACCTTCTACCCAGTGGGGCTGGGTCTTTAAGTTGAATTCCCTCTGCATAATACTTGTGTGGTTCAGAGTTTCCTGACCGTGGCCAAGGTTTCCTGCCTATTACATCCCTTACATCTGGGAAGGTTTAACATGTTAAAGCATCAGCTTGTAGAATCTCTGATTGACCATTTGGGGCTCTTGGACTATTCTGATTTTTGTTTTTTTAATAGCACCAATATCAGGCTTTGTGAAGTCATCTGGTCACCACTGCAGCAAGAAATTCTATTTCCAAAATAGTCAGGTGATCTTTGATTCCTGACTACTGTGAAGTCAACATTTTGATTTCACATTCATCCATTCAGTGAGTATCCGCTGAGTACCTACCATGTGCCAGGAATTAGTCTAGGTGGTGGGGACACAGCAGTGATCAAAAGAGACAAAAAAAAAAAAAAATTCCCTGCCTTCATGACTCTCATTCTCTTGTTGGGATAAATCTAATAATAAACAAGAAAGACAAATAAATAATATGTTAGATAGTAATAAGTATTCAGAAGAAAAAAGCAAGGAAAGGGCCTATGACCTCTAAGGGGAAGAGTTAACTTTCAGATAAGGTTCTCCAGAAAATCTCAAAGGAAATGAACTTTGAGTCGAGACCTGAAGGAAGGGAGGGAACAAGCCATTTTGTCAATACCTGGGGAAGAAAGCATTCCAGACAGAGGTGAGAAGTGCAAAGGCCCTGAGGCCAGCATGTGCCTGATGGCTTCAAGAAGTGAAGAGGCAGCCCTCATGGCTGGAGTGGAGAGTAGGATATGGAGAGTAGGTGACCAGAGAGGAGGGAATGGGCAGATCTGGGAATACTCTGGCCGCTGAGAAAGACTGGAGGTGGGCAAGGGAGAGTCAAGGAGATGGGAGACAGGTGCTAGGGCATCCTGCCAGGTGCAGCAGAGCAGGTGTAAGAAGTGGTCAAACACTGATGTGTGTGGAAGGGAGAGAGATGAGATTTACTGAGAGACCAGAGGTGGGGGGTACGGGAGGGTCAGGGCCACACCACAGCGTTCAGTGTGAGAAGTAGAATAGCCATTTCCTGGAATGGGGGAGCCTGCAGGAGGGCTGGTGTTGGGGCCCAGCTTGAGTGTGGTATTTGAGCATTTTCTCTAAATAAAGCCCATCATTGAGGGCCTGGCTGTGCTGCTAGCATACAGGCCCGAATTCACTTGTATCACCAAGGACGTTAATCTACCTGCATATCGCAGACGGTCTATTCTTCAGTTTGAGATCTGAGGAATGGAGTTAAGGCATCCAGGACAGCAGCAGAAAGGGCTGGCCATGGATCCACTTGCCCAGCTCGCACAAGCCTGACTGTGCCCCCAGGCCCTAAGCCTGCATGCTTATTCTCATGTGGACTGCGGGGGCAAAGGTCTGTGCTACCCTGAAACTAAAGGGGAGATCACCACCTGATGCAGGGGCAAAGCCACTGACTTTACTTTCTTAGTGAAAGTGGCTGAAAAAAGGTTAGAGGCCACACAGGTCCCAGGCAGCAGACCAGAGACAGAAAGCCCACCTCTGCCTAGCCCAGTGGACCCTTGCAGCGTGGTTCTCAGTGGTGTGGGTCTGACACAGCTCCCCAGGCCCCATGCATGGCTTCACTTTAGGGCATCCTGCCCCTTCTGACTGGGGCAACTTCACTTCTCACAGGGATTTGGGGTGTTTTTGATTCACAGATGTATTTTTGAATCTCTTCTATGTATAGGGCGCCGGGGCTGGTGTGCTTTTCCCAGGCCCCCGGGGTATGCTGTGCCGCCCTAGCCCAGCACCAGGACCTCCGCCTCCTTGTAACTTGTTCTCTCCTCTCTGCCTTCTGTTTTCTCTTTCTTCCCCAAATGTGCACCCTGCTGCCACCCAGCCTCTGCTGTGATTTCCTTTTCCAGTGCTCCAGGGCCCTCTCCTTTCTCTTTAAGTGGCCACGTGGCTGAATTTGGTTCTTGGTCCTGTGATCTTATCCCATCAGATCTCAGACTGTGCTGTGGGCCCCCGGTGACCTGACCTAACCTCTCAGCTGGAGAAGGAGCCAGCCAGAAACTTACACAGGTGGTTAGGTAGCTTGCTTCTAGGTCACGGTGACTTTCCGCCCAATTTCCAGGGAGAAATTTGGCCTGCTTCTTGAGCAGACAGCATTGTGAACCTACTGGTGGCATCTTGGCTGCCCTTGAACCAGCCCCCTGGAGACACAGGTCCCCTTCCCTTTTAAAACAAGTCTGGGCCTCCTGTGTCTCTGCTGTCTGTTTTTACAGACACTTTTCCAAACGGTGAAAGATGTTTCTGTGTTGTGAAGAGTCAAGTAAAAGGAAGATTCAAAGTGCTAGTGGATGGTGACAGTGCCACGCAAAGTTACTGAAATAATGGGCATTTGATTGGGGTGCCTGGGTGGCTCAGTTGGTTAAGCGTCTGACTTCAGCTTGGGTCATGATCTCACAGCTCATGAGTTCGAGCCCCATGTTGGGCTCTATATTGACAGCTCAGAGCCTGGAGCCTGCTTTGGATTCTGTGGTCTCCGTCTCTCTCTGCCCCTCCCCCACTCACACTCTGTCTCTGTCTCTCTCTCTCTCAAAATAAGTATTTAAAAAATAAAAAAAAATAATAATTTGATCAGTTTGCCACTTCTCAGTGAAGCTCCGTGTGGAGGGGGGTGGGATTCGGGAGAGTGAGGACAGGCTAGGAGTATGAACCCAATATGCATTTTACCCTCATGGCCTCCCCGACAGACGTTGGCCATGGCCCACTCTTTGTGTGTCCTTGGGAGGGAGTGGGAGAGACAGTAAACTGAAGTGAGTCCTCATCAGTAGTTGGTTGCTGGTCCACTGAATCCATGGAAATAGCTTTTTATTGGTGTTTGTGTTCACGTTTACTTTTTTGGGTGACAGTAGGCATCCACTGGACACTTTTGGTCGTCATCACTGAAACATGGACCCCGTGTCCTGGAACGGGTCTGGGAAGCTCCCCGGGGCCGCTTCATCTGCATCCTCTCTTTGATTGATGGGTGGGGCAGGGACGACGTGGGGGCGAAGGTGTCCATGCCCCATCCTTTCCTGGCCAGGCTGCAGCCTCCCTTAAATGGTGAGAGCACAGATGTGTCACGCCCGGCACAGACCCATGTGCGGGGATGATCGTATTCTCCAGACAGACTCCTCCAGTCCACCCTCCTCACCCCACCCCCTAAACTGAGTCATGACTGTGGACAGAGCCACTTAGCTCTTTGGCTGATTTACACTGGCAAGTTTTCATATTTGTCTTAAGAACAAAACATCTTAATCACCCTTTGCAGGTACGTAACTTAGAATCAGCAGGAAAAATATGATGCATGGCAATTCGACAGAGGGTAGAGAGGGAGGAGGGAAGGAATAACATGTGATTAAAGCTTTTACCTAGAGAATCTGAATCCCACCAGAAGCCCCTCCTGTGTCCTTCAGGAGAAAATCCCCAAGGCCCTGCAAGATTGAGGACCCACCTGGGGACAGAGGGTCCAGGTGGGAGAGGTCAGGGTCATAGTGACTCACCTATGGATACAGCAGTGTCACCGTGGAAGAGGATCAGGCTGAGTGGTTGAAGGCATTGGCTTTGGAACCAGATGGGTGAAGATTCAGACTCTGGCTCTGTCACCTGCTACTTGCTGGATGACTTCAGGCAAGCTGCTTGGTTCCTCAAGCCCCACTGCCTGACCGATGAAAGAGCAGTACTGATATCCACAGGCAGGCTGCTGGAGTACCGAAGCAGTGACAGCCACAAAGTACCCAGCACCTTGGTGGACACTGGAGAGCTGCTTTGGACTCAGGACCATGTGTCCCTGAAGCTTCTGCCCTTTGCTCTCGAACACACAGCCTTCCCTCACTGAGAGTCAACCAGATGGGCAAGTGCGAGTATCATTGCCCGGTCTGCTGCCCCTGACAGCGTCCTCTCCAGGTGTGGCTCTTCGTCCTCATGTCCCTAGGAGGCAGGGATGTTGATAGCCCCTGCCTAGGCTAAAGAGAGCCCACAAAGGGGGTCACCGAAATTACCTCAGTGGGATGCTTACAGACCAGGTCTGTGGCTTTGCTTATCCAGAAACTAGAATTTGGTGTTTGACATGGGTCATGCTTGGGGACTGTGCTCCAGGGGGCGGTTTTACAGGGGGCAGATTAGGGTGGACTCCTAGGGCAGGTATATGTATTAACCGTAAGAAATAGAACTGCCAAGTGGGTAGAGTTGGGACCAGAGCCTGCATAGGAGGCCACGGCTCCCCATTGCCTGCCACAGGGCAAACCCTTAATGCAGTTTGTAAGGGCCTACTTGTCTCAGTCCTCACCTTCCAGCCTCCTTAGGGCCTCTACACTTCCTGACCCTGTTCCGTGTTCCTGTCCTCCCTCCCTGCCTCCTGTATCTGCTCACCCTTCAGGCTTCCTTGCCTAGAGAGGGTGGTCTCCCTGCTGGGAGTCTTCCCAGCCCCCCCATGTGACACCCTACTCTTTGTGTCCAGTGTTTGCCACAGCTCCGTTCTCCTGGCTCTCAGGAAAACTCTGGGGATCTAGGGGTGCCACGGCACCCCCACCTGACAGGGTGCCTGGCCAGTCAGTACTTCAGCATGTGTGGGTAAATACATGCTTCCTGTTTTGTGAGTGTGGCATGGGATGGGGTGCCCTGAATACCTTTGTTGGTTGAAGACAGACTGGCCGAGTGAGTGGATCTTAAACTCATGAAGTGTGAAGTTCAGGAAGGGAACTGTGCTTTTATTGGGGGAGAATAATGAAGAGGCCCAGGGAAGGAGGGATTGGGAAAGGGCACAGTAGAGACCAGTACGTTTAAGTCAAGCACTCACTCTCTTGTGCTGGTAAAAGGATGTGTCACTCAAGGGAGCACCTCCCAGGTGCAAGAAGAAGCAAAGGAAGGAGGGTCTTCTTCTCTCAGCCCCTTCTTCGATCCTCAGGGAAGTGCTATTTCTTCTCTGCCTCTCTGTGTCCTCCTCCTCCTTTCTGTCCCCTGCTTTTCATTCTTGGAAAGATGCAGGGAAGAAATTAATGCCCATCAGGATTCCCACTCTTACAGCAGGTGTGAGCATCACTGAACTAGAGCAGCCTATAAGAGGGAGGGTAGGTACCACCATCAGCTGGGAGCGAGGGACAGACAGGGTTTCTGTCCTTCCAGAAATGCTGTGCAATACCCCACACATGGGAACAAGGAGACCTGCATAGAGTAACCACGGGCTCCCAGGGAATTAGAACTTCCACTGAGATGCTTAAGTACGCACAGAATAACCAGCTGGGTCACACTGTCAGGCAAATCATTATTTACTTGCCACTTCTTGAATGTTGAGTACCTACCTAGAAAACAGGCACTTAGGAAATGAGCACTGAAAATTTCCCTTAGAAGATTTATAATATTTTGCTTCTAAAACTCATAAGCAACCTTTAAAGAATACCTACTCCTATGCTCCCAGGATGACTCTGCATTCCTCACCTCACCCGAGCAATCTGCCTTGCTGTACAGTGTGTTCATGGACACATTTTTTTTAAATGGAAAAGGACCTCTTTAAATGTAATTTATTATTTGAGTCAGTTTGAAAGGTCACTTTACAGAAAATTTCCGTAGGGCTGTATTCTGAGAATCTCCTCTAAGAGACTTGTGTTCTTAGGGTAATGAGCACTTCTTAATGTGCTTTGAAAAGGACGTTCTTCCTTCCCAATTGACCCAAGAGGCACCTTGTCTTTATTTCTGGAATGATGGAAGATGGCACTCAGGTTAGATTCCGACCTCTGAAGCCCAGCCCCCCGGGGAAGCCTGGCTCAGTTATCAGAGGAGTTCATCCCAAAGCCTCCACTTACTGAAACAGTGGGACTTTGGACCCACGTTTCTGAGGTTAGGAAACTGGTTTGTTTACATTAGCTCTTACTGATAAGTCTTTGTGCTGACCCTGAAATGTTCAGTTTGGGTTCCAAGAATAAGTCAGGTGTTTATGATTGCATGAAGAGGTTAATCCTGAAAGGTGACAGAATCACATTTTCTGTTCTCAATTTTCAGTGCCAAACTAGTTTAGAAATAAAGGGCACCCTGGCTGCTCTAGGCTGATTTTTGGCCACCAAATGTATGTTAAATTGGCGCACTGTAATTTACATATAATCATATTATCAGTCTTTCGGATTCAAATCTCTATTTTAGGATAATCTGGTTAAAATCTCCACATCACAAACTGTGTAGATTGTAATTTTACAAATTGAGGTTATATTAAGTGATTATGCTTTATCAGAAATTAGAAAAATTGCCAGGGGCCGTGAAGTTTTCTGAGTCACCTTCCTAACAACTAAAACATGCAGGTGGACGATTATCTTTCTATCCTCACTGGATTAAATCCCGTGGGTTCCACAGAGTGCTGGCCCCCTCTGCTGGCTAGTTCTGGAATGACATTCTCAGTACCAATAGATAATAAAGTTTTCCATCCGGCTGTGCAAAATCACAGCCGTTGGCCCGCCTGCAGTTTTTGTTATCACCATCTCAGTACAACGGAGCCAAACAATATCTCCACAGAATTATCATTTCATCCACAATATTTGGAATAAAAACCTAAAAGTATTTACATTGTTGTACTTAAACATATTTTTGAAATAAGTTTTAAAATTGTTATTCACTGTAAACAGTTGCTATCTGGAGAAGCTTTAGCAGCCATTAAAAACCAAAGCTGTTGCGTCACAAAGGAAAAACACAACCGTTAGGGTAGAAAACAACCCCAATGCATAGAATTAGTCTGTTTGGGATGGGCTCAGTTCTTGGCCACCTGCCACAGAAAAGTAACGCAATGACCCACATGTGGGTTCTCTTCACTACTTCACTCATCAGCGCTTGTAGCATTTTGAGAATTTATAATAATTTTGAGTGTCGCCAGCAGGTGTCTAAGGTTTCCACCAGTTATGAAACAAACCTGAAAGGAAACCAGTGAGTATGAAACAATTAGAAATTTTAAATTTTTTAAAATTAATTTATTTATTTTGAGAGAGGGAGAGAGAGAATCCCAAGCAGGCTCTGCACTGTCAGTGTGGAACCTGTTGTGGGGCTCAAACTCACGAAACCGTGCGATCATGACCCAAGCTGAAACCAGGAGTCATATGCTTAACCGAATGGGCCACCCAGGTACCCCAACAATTAGAAATTTTAAAATAAATACTTATTTCATTTTTGCACTGTGGCCGTTTGGGGTATGTCTTCTTAAAAATATTTTCCTAAAGCATTTCAGGTACCCATTGTTCAATGGGAGGCACTTTTAAAGCAGTCCAGAAGGGTGATGTCCAGGGCCCAGGACAGAAGGAAAATGCAGATGTCTGGCCAGGCAGCCAGGGGCTGCTTGGAGAGTGGTGACTCCTTCATGCCCGCATTTAGGGTGTTGGGAGACTTGCTGTGCTCTTAGCTCTGGTGGTGGCTGTTAGACGGCTTTCACCACATTCTGCTAGATCCATCATTTCATAAATTTCTGCCTTTTATTAGCTGAGGCCCCTGCTGGGGAAGAGGCCAGTGCTAGTTGTCACCCCGTGGATACATTTCTTCAGAGAGAGGGGGACGGCACCTTGAGGAAGCTGATCCAGATTGCCAGCGTGATTGTCTCCGGGAAGCCCTGAGAGAGAAGCAAATGATAAAATGTGCCCCCAGCAAAAGGCCCAGAGTTTAAAAAGTAATCATCTGTCCTTTCTGTTCTTGCAGTGAGGGATTCCAGCATCTTCCTTTCCCTGGTTAAATTTCCTCAGCCTCCTTTTGTTTGGAAACATGTTTACATTTCCAAGGAGGACCATCTGGCCGCCATTCGGAAACATAAAGACGGGTCAAAGGAAGCAGTGTGGTTCCACACACTTTCACAAATAAAATCGAGCCAGACTGGCCGGTGACTCACATGGTATGCCCCTTTGTTCTCAGGCAGCTCTCCTGTGAGGCCTGTGACCTAGAGCCGGCTGGCAGGAGGTTCTAGCTGGGGTCTGGCTGAGTGTGGTGCTGAGAAGCAGGAATTAGGGTCACTGCCCCGTGGGCAAGACAGAGCACACGCTTGGAAAATAACACATGCTTGACTTGTGTTCGCTAATACTAGACTTCTGTGCTCTCTTATGCAACTTTACTCAGTCAGCAAACGGCTAACAAACATGGATCCCCTGCTTGTGTCAGGCCCTGTGCTCAGTGATGATAAAGGTGAGATGAGCCACAGGCACGTCCTACCCTCAGTTTTGCACAGTGGGCTTGGGGAGACCCAGAGGTCGAGGAGCAGTCACAGTGCCAAGTAGCAAATACTGTGGTGGGGGAAGGTCAAGGGGTTTGGGTAGCATGGACCTTCTCGATGGTCATGAGAGTATGGGGATGGCAGGGCACAGAGCTGGGCAGGTGGGGTGGGGTTGGTCATGGAGGGTCTGTGCATTGAGCTCAGATACCCATACTTTTTCCAGTATCTTCATCAGGTTCTTCATCAGATACTTCCAGAGGGCTCTTCTGGTATTTCCTGCCTTTCTCCACTTCATTCTGGAAAATGGAATACTCTACCAGGAAGAGAGCATTGCCAGATAAAATACAGAACCCCCAGTTAACTTTGAATTTCAGATAAACAGCCAATAATTTTTCAGTAGAAGTCTATCCATACTATTGTATTATTCACTGCTTATCTGAAATTCCTATTTAACTAGTGTCCCATGTTTTATTTGCTAAACCCGACCATGCTTAAAAAAATCAGTATAGAAAAGAATGTATTTATCTGACTAAATCTTACCCTTTGAGGTCATAGACCCAACCAGGAGCTGAACATTAATGAAATCAAAGATGTAACCAAAACTATGTCATTAAGGCAAAAATGCAAGAATTGTAAACCTCTGTGCTAACTTAAGATTGTTAAATTATGATTTATATTCTATAAAATGGGTTTGAGTATGTTGCATGCATTGATTATATGAGAGGCTAATCTTCCTACAAATGTACGTACAGAATATTAAAATACAGCTACTGTGTCATAAACTTGATTGATTTAAAACTTATGTTCCAGAGGTAATCAAAGTTGTAATTTAGTAATAGTTTTGATTATCTTAGGATACAGACGCATTCAGTGGAGATGATTTATTTAATTGTCCTCTCTTTAAAAACAGTTTTGCAGTGGGTTTTGCATTGGCCCTCTTTTCCTGTGTAAACTCCCATGTGGTAAGCAGAAGATGAAAGCATTTTGGTACCAAGGGTGGCGGCACAGTGTGTGTGTGTGTGTGTGTGTGTGTGTGTGTGTGTGTGTGTGTTTCTAAGCAGGGAATTTAGGGCCTAGGGGAGAAGCATCCTGAGAATCTGGCACTATTTTCTTTCTTTTCCCTGCTTCCCACAATATGAAGGGTGGTGTGGTAGGGCCTGGTAACCCAAGGAGAAGGGGAGAAGGCCCGGTCCCTTTCTCTAGTGACTGCTGGGATGTCATACTGGGGTGTGTGTTCGAGTGGACAGAGGCTGTAGGTTTCTCAGCAGGTGAGTCACAGCCCACCCACCTCTGGGACTCCTCCCTGAACAGCTACAGGCTGGCCACCTGGGCCTGCATGGCTGAGGAGGTAGGCAGGGCCAGACGGCCCCTCTGATACCCAAGGTGGCCTGTACTTTAGGAAGTTGAGAGAACAATTCTCAGCCTTGACTACAAGTTGTCCCTGACTCAGGCTGATGTGAGGGATCCCCCTGCTACCACCCAGGCTTTTAGAAATGTCCTCACTCATGTTTGGGGGTGTCCCTGGCTCCAAGAAATGTATGTTCTGGTTGTCTTATTTTAATCATATAGTTCAGGCAATTAATTTTATCATGATGTAGTCTTAGTCAATGACTTGCCTGAAAAACAAACAACCCTTTTGGGGCACCTGGGTGGCTCAGTTGGCTCAGTTGGTTAAGCGCTTGACTCTTGGGTTTTGGCTCAGGTCATGATCTCGTGGTTCATGAGTTCGAGCCCCACACAGCAAAGAGCCTGATTGGGATTCTCTCTCCCTCTCTCTCTGCCCCTCCCCCACTCACTCTTTCAAAATGAATAAACTTAAAAAATTAAAAAACAAAGCAAAACAACAAAAAAAAGAACCTGTCTCCTGCAAAGCAAAACCAAACCAGAAATGAAAAACTTAGATTCAGCAGGTGACAACAGTTCTGGGGTTCTGGCGTCTGGTTTGGTCATGACTCAGGGACAGTCATGCTGGGTCACACGAAGTATGGAGAAGAGGCCAGTGCCCATGGGAATCTCCTATTCCCCTGTCTCTAGGACCCCGATGTGGAGAAACTGAAAGGGGAAGGTTTGTGTCCTTTACTGTTCCTGGGGAGAGGGAAACGTACCCCGGACCTCCAGGCTGCCAGCTGTAGTATTTTACAAACAAAGGACTATACTTTCTAACAGCCCCTTGGGACTTCTGGTAAGTGTAACAAGGATAGATGTTCAGATTCCTGAAAAGTGCTGTGAGTCATACCCACTTTGGGTTTTTCTGGTTAAAGTTCTGATTTTTCCCCTTCCAAACCCAGCATTTAAATGACTTGCCTAAATATGGGCTCCATTTACATATGCCCTGCAGTGAGGTCAGCTGAGGCTGGCAGGGCAAGCCCTTCCACTGTGTGGTTGGGGGTAGGCAGGTCCTGGGGAGCCTCCCCTGGCTGTGGCCACCACGCTGGCAGGGGCTGAGTGGTCCCCAGCCAAGCTGTGGCCTTCTCCAGGGTGTTTACAGGGCTGGCCCAGACTGTCCCATTCAGAGGAGACTTTGATATGTGGCTTACACCTTCCTTTCCCACTCATTCCACTGTCCCCAGCCTGCCTGACTTCTTTTGGATTGACATTGTCCACTTCGGCACATGTGTAAATCATTCAATGGGTCACTGAAACTCAAAATGAGGTTTAGAGGAGGGCTTTCAGGGTAGGACTAAGGAAATAATCCCAGACATCTTTTATGGAGGATGGCACAGGGCATCCTTGTCATGGGATGCCTGTTGTTCTGTATTTAACTTAGGGGCACAGTTCTTGGTCTGACTTTTTGGCTTTAAGGCATTTCTGTCTCAATTCTAGGACTGGTCGCCATAAAGGATGCGCATGATATAGAGACCAGGCTCAATGAAGTGGAGAAGTTGCTGAAAACCATCATAAGCATGCCGTGCAAAGTAAGTAGCACCTGGGCTGGGCTGGAGGTGGGAGGTCAGGACACATCTGGCCAGCTGCCCCCTCCCTGGGGGGGTAGAAATAGCCAGGGGAAAGGAAGACTTTTGTGGGGTGTTATGACTCCATTGTTTTCTCCTTGGGGAAGAAGCGGGAATGAAGGGCCGAGGAGGCATCGAGTAGGAAGAGGCAAGGTCCTTCCATTGCCGTGGTCTTTGCTCTCTTGCCTCCACTCAGAAGCCCACTCGTCTTGCAGCGGGTGTTTTGGAAGAGGGTGTATGGGAGCCAAGAAGAGTGTTAGTAGATGAAGTTTGCAAGCTTCATGTGGGGTCATGAGGAAGAACCTGGACTCTAGTCAGGCAGTCACCACTTGACTACCATAGCATCCGTTTCCTCACCTGTGAACAGGGAAAGTCGACACACCGCAGTTTATTGTACAGTGAAGGGACCTGTGTGCGGAACACTGGCACATACCAAGCGCTCAGAAAAACTCACCAGCGTTTCCATTAACCCCATCCTATCTGTCCCTGGGGCCTTGCATTTTTGCCACGTGGGGCCCAAAGTAAATGAAGAGTGTGCCATTATTGAAGCCTCATCAGTGTGGTCAGTCCTGCAGAGCGTCTGAACAGTACGGGGACGTTAACATCAGGTGAGGCTGCCATGATGGAGGATGAAGTTTTAGTAATTAATGTACTTACTCCCAGTATTCTAGGTCAGAAGTTGTGCTCACCTTCTTTGAAAGATCTCCTTTGGATCAGGTGTTAAAAAATGACAATGTCCATAAAATTCAACCCAGCTTTCAAAGCCCAGTGAAAATATCAGGTAAGAGCTACAGGGAAGGCATGGCGGGGGGCAGGTGCTGCTGTTGATGGGTGCGGTTTCCCAGAAGCCCTTCCAGTTCAGTGTCTGTGTGGTGGGCATCCCCTTCTAGGGGATCCAGAATAGTGGGTATACGCTGTGGCCTGATTTTCATGACACACTGCGTTTTCTACCTACTGACCTGCATTTACACTTTTCCTGTTTCCAAAGTGAGTAACATGGCATGTAAATTGGAACTTACCTAAGAAATAACATAACGAGAGGCCCGAGAGGGTGGCTCAGCTGGTTAAGTGTCTGACTCCTGGTTTCGGATCAGGTTATGATCTCACGGTTCATGGGTTTGAGCCCCGAGTCAGCCTCCACACTGAGAGTGCAGAGCCTGCTTGGGATTCTCTCTCTCCCTGTCTCTGCCCCTCCCCTACTTACTCACTCTCTCTTTCTATCAAAATAAAGACACTTAAAAAAAAAGATATGATGAAAACATTAATAAGGCTTTTTGAAGCGAACTACTGTAATCGGGAGCCTAGCGTGCTAAAATAAGATGGTTTCTGTAAGGTGGCAATGAATTTGGTTTTAGGGCACCCAGGACAAACAGGGAAGCCAGTTTGGGTATCACCAGTCTTGATGCCGGGCCATGCCTTCTAGCGCCGAACAGGCAGATGTCCCAGCAGCAGGAAGAGCGAATGGTCAGCTGGGAGGAGCTGCTGGCTGGCTCAGCTGTGGGGTGGATGGAAAGGGAGGGCGGGCCTGGACTTCACCCTGTTGGGTAGCTTTCTGAATCTAGGTCACACCTGTTGCTAGGACAGTAGACTTTTATTTTTGCAGTGCGATTGTGGTGAAGGCTGCTGAGGGGCATTTTGTGGGGAAAAGAGCTCTGTCCTGGGAGCCTCAGCTACGGGGCTCCCCCAGGCAGTGGATCTATTTCTGAATGGAGGAGGGAGGAGAGAAGAAGGAGCAGTGGAGGAGGAAGGCTCAGGAAGTTGATGAAGAAGAGTCCACAGATGAGAGCACATCTGAGCCCAGAGCTGGCTCATAAGAAGGCATGGGGGGTTCATGGTGATGGGGAGACATAGGACAAATCAGGATGGTGGCAGCCAATATCTTTGGTAGAAAAGTGTCCTTACTGAGCTATGTGTCACACAGCAGGGTTGAGATTCCTAGTTGTGTGCAGTGGCGGTGTGGACAGGATGGACAAGTCCTGGGGCCCTGGAGTGGAAAACACGTTTGGATATGGCTACATGTAAGCAGGATGGCTGTTAGGCCTGGGTTTGTTGGGGTCTGGTGCTTTTGATGTCTTCCTGTGTGTTCTTAAAAGAGCAGGGTTGTTTGGGCATCTCTCCTTAGCTGGCACCTGGCACCCAGAAACTCCTTTATAAGAGAAATGGCAGTCACTTATCTTGGTTGGGTGTCTACGGACCCCAGTCCTGCAGGGCACAACCAGGACTCCGGGAACCTAACTGTCAGTCATGTTGGGCTTTACTTGCTGTCACCGGGACTGTGGGCAAGTGTCTGTTCTTTAGCCCTGAGCAGAAAAGTCCCAGAACTGGTGTCTCTGTTTTGCCTTATTTCTTTCTGTTTTGAGCAAATAGGACAACAGAGAGCCACAGAACCCTTTCAGACCTTGTGTTGGTGGCTGAGCTGCATGGAGTTGCTTCTGATTCATTCCTGGAGTGCAGCAAGCTGGAACACTCCCTTTGTCTCCATGTCCTGTTTGTACCTGTGGCTTGGATAAACACAGAACCCATGTTTACCCTAAAGGGCTGAGAGTAATGAGGTGAAAATTAACAGGGGTAACTGTAGTGTCCCAGGTGAGATTTGAACTACATTCTCTGGGTCTATTTGTGAGGACTCAGGACAGGTTTCAGCCTGCAGGGACACGGCAGTAGGTGGAAGAAACTGGAACAATTTTGGCTCCACACAGAACGCTTTGTAACAACTGTGCTTGCCTAACAATGAAGTCTGTAAACATCTATTGTAAATCTGTGCTGAAAGACTTACACTCCGTGCAGAGGCCAGGGGGCCTATCAGAGGCATCCCTCTCAGGGTTAGCAGACTGTGAGAAGCCTCTCCACCCCTCCAGGGCTAAGATTCTCTGACTCCTGGGGATTTTATCCTGTTCATCAGCTCTGATCTATTGGGCACCAAGTCTGGGGCTTCTCCCTTGGAAGCTTCCCAGGCTTCCCATCTTTGCTCCAGGAGTAGCCAGCCCTCACTCTGTCTGAGTGAGTGCTTCTCACCATAAATTAGTGTGTACATGTGCAGGCAGTGAGGGGGCATTCCCCAGGAAGTAAGATGTACTTTCATTATTCACAGAGGGAGGAAACCAATCCAGTAAGACAATGAACTATAGTAAATTCAAAAATACTTTTCAGTGAAACTTCTACTTACAGTAACACAAACAGCCCTTTTGGGAACTAGTCTGCACAGGGGCAAGCCATATTATGCTGGCTGGTTCCCCTGTGTGGGTGTTTATGAATTCGGGGAGCCTCAGGCTCTGGAGAGCATGGCCAGCCTGGGAACATGCCCCAGGACACACCCTGAATACTGAGGTCGGTCATAACTCTGACTTCCTGGGCTCACCCATTTTCTCACGACCTTACACTCATGGTAAAGGCCAAGTGCCCTAGTCATTCCAGGCATGCCGGAGTCTGATCCTGTCACCATAGAACCCTTTGCTCCAGACCCTCAGCCTCCCCTCAGTGGGGCTTTGCAGGGCTGTGGGCCCCTGTCTTCCCTCTGTTCACACAAACTCTGCCTGTCTGTCACATCCTGCTAAATTCCATTCAGTGGTAAAAACCCACTAAATTGCACTCAGTCGTGAAAACATCCTTGCCTCCTGCGACTCACTGCACCCTTCCTCCTCCTCTCCTGTCTCATTTCTTAATGTCTTTTTATGCTGTGGATGTGGCATTTATGGAGGTGGCACCATGGGGGACAGGCACTTGACCTAGGCTGTCAGAGGCTTGCTTCCCTTTACGGGTAGGCGGGCACACAGCCTCTTCTTTCTCCTATTGAGACCGCCTTGTGGTCGGGGCTCCACTAGATGGCGCCAGGCGCTAGCAGTGTGGGAACCACGCCACATCCTGGGGCCCAGGAAAGGCAGTCAGGAAACTCTGTGGCCCCTTCAGCAATGCTTTGGGCCAGTACAGACTTAAACATTCTTCATCCTGTGTTAATCTAAATGTTTATGGAATAAAAAAAACGCTAAATGTTCTTTTCTACACTGTGGCTGTGTCTGTGCTTTTAAGCATAAACCCCAGCTGAGATCTGGCTACTTGGACTCATCAACATAAGCCATAAAAATCTAATTATTCAGGTTTGGGGGGCCTGGAAATGACCTATAATTTCATATTTCATTAACCAAACATCTGTACAATCTCAACTCTAACTTTTACCTTAAAAGGTTAGTCCGATTAGCCAATTAATAAAAAGGTGGTGCTTTGGATTTTGTTCTATTGCTGGACTACACTGAAAATATAACGGGAGAGAGGATTTAGATGGAGGGTGGCTACGCTATGAATGCTTTCAGGACTGAGCTAATGTCTGCTGAAAAAAGGAATGTATGAATTACTGAACTGAAGGAATGATGGCCTAGGGGGCATATGAAAACATGGCTACAGATAAAAAGATAGAGAAGTTGCCACTGGGCAAACACCACAGTAGTACAGTTGACCCTTGACCAACATGGGGGTTGGGGCACCCACTCCCCACAGTTGAAAATCCATGTATAACTTTGACTCCCCCAAAACTTAACTACTGGTAGCCCATTGTTGACCAGAAGCCTTACCAATAACATAAACAGTTGATAGCATATATTTTGTATGTTATATGTATTACACACTATATTCTTATAAAAGTAAACTAGAGGAAAGAAAACATTAATAAGTAAATCATAAGGAAAATACATGTACAGTACTGTACTATATTTATCCAAAACCAAATCCACATGTTAGTGGACCCATGTAGTTCAAATTTGTATCATTCAAGGGTCAAGTATAATTGTTGCAGTAAAGACCCTATCCTTCCTGTTAAGATAGTAGGGCAAAGTTTAAGGTTTTACACACTCTCAATGCATCTCCCCTGAGATATTTATTAACTACAAAGAGAAAGAGTAAATGTGGCAGAAACTTCTTATGCAAGTGATCCTGATGAACATCCTGGAAAAAAGGCCTGTTGACATCAGACACCCCCTGGCAGGATGCATGGAGGGGACACAGGGTCACCCTGCAGGATTCCTGCCTGGAATGCACCACCTGGGTCACATCGCAAAAGCATCAGGCAAATCCAGGGACCTTCGATAAAATACCTCACCAGTCCTGCCCAACGTGTTACTTTCATGAGAGATGAGAGGAGAGATCGAGGGACCATCAGAGGTCATACAAAACTGGGACACAGCAACTCAAGGCAATAAGGGATCCTGGATTGGGTCTGGAACAGAAAAAAAAAAGAGGGACATTAGTGAAAAAGCCTGTGACACTCAAGTAGGGGAAGTATTTAGTTATATCCAGCTTTCTTCACAGCACCATAGTTATGTAGAATATTAACATCAGGAGAAGCTGGGGGGAGCTCCGTGAGAACTCTGTACTATTCTTGTAACTTTTCTGTAATTCTAAAATTAGCTCAAAATAAAAAGTTAAATGGCAAAGCAGAACTCTTCATGTGAAAAAAAAATATGAATGCAGAAAAGTAGCTTGAAAGTGAACGGCTTCGTGGAATCAGTCATGTATGTGATTAAGGCAATTACATTGGCCAGTGATTTTTGCTATAGGTACTAAGCTGACTTCTAAGAAATTCACATTTTAAGTATGTTTGAAGATAGCCTTCAGAGGTTAGCACTTTTCTGTAATAATAACATTTTCTTTGGTTCTTTTTATTTGCTTGACATTAGCAATAATGATACCATCATTACCGTTTTTCAAGCCCTCCACATTTGTTAGATTCTTTACAAATACCATCTCATGTCATCTCCACCTAGGTCTTTTAGGATGGGCACCATTATTCCCATTTTGTAGATGAAGAAACCGAGCAAGAAGTAACCTGCTCCTCATGCACAAGTAGCAGAACTAGTTTCCAGCTTGCCTTGTAAAAAATTAAACCACATGACTATGTACAGAGGTTTCTTTGCATAAGCAGTTAAGGGATGATTTGTTACAAATCTGTTTTGGGGGGCTGGCAAACATTCCATGTTTTAGAGTTCCAAATTTCATATTTAAGAAAAATTAGGAAGTTCAAAAGTTCCCATGCAAGGTAACTCTTCAGAAACATGTTCAGAAATGTTTTGCTGCATATACATTCGTTTTCACTTGTAGGGTTTTCCCCTCCAAATTCCCTTAGCAAAGGGGCGGGAGAGGGGCTGGAAACTATTAGCTGGCTGAGGTTTTATGTGCTTCTGAGACAGATTTGAGTCAGGAAAACACAGTAAAGAAAGTGGTTCTGTGCTGCCATAGATTTTTATTTGAGCGGCAAGGGAATCTTAATCTTTCCTGTTAAGAGTTAGTCATCTTCAGAGTCTGTTCACTGAGACTTTGGTAAACATCTTCTCTCACATAGAAATGCTGTTGTTCCCAGAGGCTCCAAGCACTGACTTCTCCTAGGGTTTTGGTGCTCCTTCTCATGACTTAGGCTCTCCATGCTTGTTCTTGCACAGGGAAGGCAGGTGGGCTTCAATCCAGAGGGGTGGGGTGGGCAGGAAGAGCAATGTGCTGATGTCACCCAGAGTGTGATTAACTGGGCTGGTGTTTCAAAAGACCAAAGGCACTGGACCTGTCACTTCTGCAGAAAGTCAGGAGGAAATTTTAGCAATTACTTGGCAAATCTGGTTGAGGAAGAGTCATTTTAGTCCTGTGGGGTAAGGAGGAAATCTTCTGTTTTTCTTTGTTCATTTTTGTGTGGTTTCCCTAATTCTCTTTGTGTGGAGAAAACTTTGAAGAACTGTGAACCAAATACCTAGAAAGATTAAAAATAAACAGGAAGTTGTAATTATACTTATGAAAAAACCAAATCCACACATGGGAATAAAATAACCTAAATTACAACAAGATATAAGAAAAAAATATAAGGAAACAATCCCCCAAACAATTGCATCAGATGCCCACTGAGACTGTGGATAGTGAGGAATGTTCTTGTTGGCTGGGCTGGGCCAGTAGGAGAGGAAAGCTATTTAGAGCTGTGTGTGTTTCTATGTGTTAGACCTTGAATGGGGAGAGGATAATCCTTTGAATTTGAGAATGCCCCAGAAATTTGGAGTCTATTTTAAGCCTTTTTTTTTAAGTTTATTTTTATTTATTTTGAGAGAGAGAGAGAGAGCACAAGCAGGGATGGGGCAGAGAGACAGGGAGACAGAATCCCAAGCAGGCTCCACACTGTCAGCACAGAGCCTGCCATGGGCTCGAACTCACAAACTGTGAAATCATGACCTGAGCTTTGCTGTTAAGAGTTGGATGCTTAACCAAGTGAGCCACCCAGGCACCTCTTAAGCATGTTTTTTAAGATGAGGTAAATGGAGGGCCTGATTTGAGAAGACAGACAAGGGCCATAAACATGGAGCTTAGCTAAGAGCTGAGGTTAGGGGCTAAGCCAGCCTCACAGAGAGATGGAGAACTACAACAACAAGGAGAACTGGTAATGGCTACCAGATATATTCTTGGAGTATGTTTAATCTACTGAAGTGACAAGAAACACATTCCTGGGGAAAGGTAAATAAAAGCTATGCCAGATATTACAAGTGAATCAAGCCACATTGGCTCCTCATACTTAAATGGACCAGATGACATGATGGAATCTGGAAGTTCATGGGAGTTCAGAGCAGAAAGGATCCTTGGAGATCACCCAGCAGTATTCTGAAACTTTCCAGTTGAGGATACTGAGTCCCAAGACCATGGAACTCATTGTTGGGCTGAGGTGCAGTGTCCAGGCCCCAAGCCAGTGCTGTTTCAGCTACCACACATTCACGCATCCCTTTTCTTTCCTCTCCCGGTGCTGGGTAAGCACCAGCCTTCCATCCTTGGAAGCTGTCCCCATACAGCCAACATAGGCATATGAAGACGCATTCTTTGTTGGCCTTTTTAAATTACCAAGATTGTGCTTACAGGTAAAAAAAAAAATCAGTTTGTTTATAGAATTATATAAAGTAAAAAACTGAATTTGCCCATTGGCTTAAAGTGCATACTGATCTCAGGGCACCTGGGTGGCTCAGTCAGTTAAGCATCCAACTCTTGATTTTGGTTCAGGTCATGACCTCATGGTTAGTGAGTTTGGGCCCCACGTTGGGCTCTGTGCTGACAGTGTGGAGCCTACTTGGGATTCTCTCTCTCCGCCCTCTCTCTGCCCTTACCCTGTGCACGCGCTCTCTCTCTCTCTCTCTCTCAAAATAAATAAATAAACTTAAAAAAATATATGTAGATAAATAAAATGCATACTGATCTCATTTGACCCTCCCAGAAACCCAGGGTGGTAGACAGTGTTATCCCCATCTCAGGCACGGGGGAGACTGGATACCCTGTGCAGAGCCTCATGGCAGTGTGTGCCAGACCAATAGATATGAGCTCAGTAGTCTTTCTACCCCAGCTGTAAACCAATGGGGAAGGCATTTGGGGAGGGTGCTGTGCAACCAGAGCATCTTTCTCGGGGGAGTGATGTGGCTTTTGGCTTGCATGGGGTCCACAGGTGTGGTTTCTGTGGAGCTGATGCCAACCTCTGGCATCGGCTCCTGAATCTGTGTGGTAGAGCTCCAGAATGGGCCTCTGGGGTACAGAACGTTCTCTCAGAGCATGGGGGAGAATCTGGGGCAGTAGATGGAGGGGGAAATAGGGAGATTGGTATAAGCCCAAAACTTCAAACTCTGGCCTCTCCTGAATATTTACTTTGTTGCTTTCATTTTTCAGAAATCATGAGGTCCAATGGATTTTGCTTAGCAAATACAGAAACAATTGTTATTGACCACAGTATACCGAACGGAAAAGACCAACACCTGGGTGTGGATCCCACAGAGCATTTGTAAGTACATTGATTTGAATATAGTTTTATAGAAGGGCTGCCTGAATGGTCAGCTGGTGCCAGGGACTGGATTTCTCTCCCCAGACAGAGCTCTAGAGGAAGTAGATGTGGCCAGAAACATTGAGCCATCCTATCTGTATTTGGATACTTATCCTAAGTGTTTGCCTCTTCTAGAGGATGGTGAGAGCTTGATTCATAAACTTTGTAGGACCAAGTGGCTGGTTGTGAGGGGGCATTGAGGATAAGTTGCCAGGCTCAGATCTATAGCTGGGGCTATAGGGTCCATAAGCCTCTTCATTCAAAGGGTCTGGTCTCCTGGGATGGGAAGAAGTGTCACCTGCATGGTCTTACATCGCAGGGCTGGAGGTTCTCCTGACTCTGAGGTGGCCTCTGTGTGGCTCACAGGCTAAGGCCTGGCCCTGCTGGGCCTGCTGATTAATGGAGTCTGATTAGTGAAGGTGGGACCACCAAAGACACCACTGCCTTCCCTGTTCTTCTTTCCCCTAATAATGGGGAACTTTGACCATGATAAGTGCTCTAGGAAAGCCCAACCCTGGGGTCTCTGAGGGGCACCTTCATCGTTGGTTCACTTCCAGGTCATGTCCTTGGGAGTCCTTGGGAGGCAGCTTGAGGGGACATCACAAATTGGCTTCTGTTGACTGTCAAGGCCAATCCCAGGGCTCTTCCTGGTTGTGTGAACTTCAGAAAGCTATTTAACCTCTTCTGGCTTCTTTTCTTCAAAGTGGGGCCCACTATGCTCTCACAGGGTCACTGAAAGATCTCAGATGGTAACTGTGAGACATTTGGCCCAGGAGCCCCTGAAGGCAGCTCTGGGTGCTCAGGGTCTCCCTGTGGGTACATGGGCAGCTCATCCCAGGATCAAGGGGCCTTGGGGTCCTACATCCTGCCCCACCCAACTGAGCTGCAAATAAAAATGAACTAGGAAAACTCATGTGCTGAGACACACCCAGACCAGCTGAATGCAGAACAGAGCATGACCCCAGGATGTACAGGCGACTGGAGCCTCCTCCTCTACTGGACTCTTCCTGTGTGGCGGAGCACAGCAGGAGCCCTGTCCAGCCCATGGAACTGGCTCTGGCCAGCAGCACCCACTTTCCCAGGTGTCTCTTAGGTGGATGGCACAGGGATCCCTCACAATGGTGATGTCATGAAATACTTGTTTAAAAGGATATGCTGGTGAGGCTGCGAGGGGTGGCCCTTCTCTGAAGTGCCATTGTCTCTTCTGCATGCCTTGCCATGACACCACATGGCATCGCACCCACTGTATGTGTATATAGGTAGCTCATTAGTTCTTGACCCAACGGTCCTCTGTGCTGGCATGGGGCTGGCATCATGGGGGAACAAGATGGCTGTGCATTAAGTGGGTGACAGGAAGGAGAGGCCCTTTACCTTCACAGGAGGAGCTTCTGGAGAGAGCTTGTCTTGGTGGAGGAGAAACAGGTGGAGACCCTCCCTCATCACCCTGCAGGGCCTTGGCTCTGGCCCCACAGTATTCCCAGAGGGGACCATTTCCATCGTCAGGAGGCCTCAGGATGCCATCTCTGCACCTGGCCAGATTTGACAAGCAAGTTGAACCTGTGGATAGTTTTGCCGAGGAGAGGCACGCAGAGAGAAAGCAAGGGTGGTCACGTGACACCCCCCCCCCCCCCCCCGTGGCTTTGCATGGACAAGCATGGCACACCCCCAGTATGTGGCCCCCTGGCTCCAGGATGCCCAGCTGGCAGGAAGCCAGCAAGAAAAACCTCTGTGATCCCAGAAAAGCTTAACAAAGAAACGTCTGCCTCCAAATGGCTCAGGGGAGCATTTAGAGGAAATTCCTGACTCGGGCTTGCCAGGATTTTCTCTAGGTGCCTAATGTAGAGCAGCACAGCTGAGCTAACGGTCTGCTGCTGGAGTCTCTCAAGAGCAGCCTGTTTTAACACTGCACAGAGTTAGCAGCAGGGGAGGGGGGTGATGATGGGACAGGAGGTTGCAGAGATGACGTTTGAGTAACAAGGCTGTGCTTCCCTGCCACAGCTGTCCTCAGTGGTACCCGGGAGTTACCATTTGGCCCTGACACTGGGAATTTGGTGCTGTTGAGCCTGCCAGTAGGACCAGTGCTGTAAAGCCAAGCAGATAGGACAGAGACCCCACTGCACTCAGGGAATGGGGGATGGGGTATGCCTAGCAGAGATGTGAGTCAGCGTGACAGTGGGGCCTCTGCCTGGTGACCATCCTAGCTGGCTGGAGTGGTGCCCGGGCTCCCAGGAAACTCACTCAGGGCTGAGGCAGCCCCCACCCTGTCCTCACAGGATAGGAGCAGAGGTATCTGCTCCTGGTCACTCACCTTCCCCAGCCTCCCAGCCTCCCCTCCCTGCCTGGGTTTTCAGGGTCACCTGATCTGATGGCAGGCGTGTAGGAAGGGTGAGAAGTTGTCCCCACAGGGCTGTATCTTGGTCCTGTCCCTCCCCTGGCTTGAGCCTTCCCCTACACCCAAGTCCTCTTTTAATTCATTCCAATGCTGGTTTTCTGGAAGAGACTTCACATCCTGTAATAAAGTTGGAGAGTTGGTCTTCCCTCCACCAGACATGTTGCCTGACTGGCTGCGCACACTTGTGTCCACGCTACATCTCTTTCTCCGCAGCCTGGAGCTACCACCTGGGCGGGCAGTGTGGGGAGGAGTAGCTGAGCCCCCAGCCCTTCCCCTGCAGGTGTGGGGAGTTCCCACGCATCCACACACACACCCCTCACTCTGGAATTAAAGGAAGACATGCTTCTGTGGCCTTTTCTGTCCAATTTCGAACCTCCTCCAACACTTTTAAATTTCAGCTTCCACTGAGAGGAAGCCTGCTTCCCTGGGAGCCCCACCTCTGAATCTGCGGGATTCTGCCCAGTGTGCTCTGCAGGCATGGGCTGGGCTTCTTCTCTGCACCCCATGCAGCCCCCTGGCCCCCTGGCCGGTGCAGCCAAGCAGACTCCCCTTGCCGTCTCGTTTGCTCGGTTCGTACCCTTCCTGGTTAGGCCAAACCTTTCCAGGTACAGCGGAGCTCTTACAGCTGTACTGCTTAGTGCCGGGAATCAGCATAGGGACACAGTGTGCACTGTGGCCTCCGCTTTCCTGGGAGAGCCGAGGGGGAGCCTGCATCAGCCCACCTCTGCCCTGCCCCGCTTTTTGGGATTGATCCTTAGCCTAGGAAAGTGGAAACAGCCCAAGCAACTTCTCTGTTTCCCTTCCTGGGGAGAGTGTCCTTCAGGTGCTTCTTTCTCTTTTAGGCATTTTTTTTTTTTTAATTTGGAGTTTTTTTTTTCTAGCTTAGGAGGCCTTGTCTGGGTTAGACAGGGATTAGAAATGGTTTCAATTCATGGGGGAATGTCAGGAAGGTGTTAGTCACCTTACATTTGGGGTACATATTCACCTGCCTCCCCTCCCCCCAGGTACACCCGCCAGTCAGATGAAGGCCCCCTCTAAGAGGAGCTCTCCCTCCATGAACCTCCCCTGCCCCCTGCCCTGCCCACACCTCTCTGGACCGCTGCTCTCAGTCCCCGTAGTCCCCTGTGCACGTGTCCCAGGGATGTGGTTAGGTTGTGAGCTTGTGACCACAGTGGCTTCTCTCACTCATCTTTGCTGTTGTCTGCGTTCCCACAGACCCACAGACCCACTCCCTGCCTGGCTAAGTGCTGTGTCCCCAGACACAGAATGGATCCCTAGATAGAGAAAAATAATCACTCTGTGAATGAATGAATGCCTCAGTAAATATTGGCTAATGAATACAGATAGCAGTCTCTAAGGCAGTAAAAAGCAGAGCTATCACAGTCTTTAGAGAAGGGTCCATTTCACCTAATTAATTTGTAATCATGGTTCTTCCCCATACTTCATGCATTGAAAGGACTGTGCCTGTTGGTCTGATGCACCTGTGTATCCTGAAGAGCATTGTGGACAGGCCCTCTCACAGTGTTTGGCATTGACCCTGAAGCGCCCTCTTGCCAATGACCTTCTGTCCTTTATTTCTCCTCTTCAGTGGTGGTGGGGAGTCAGTGAGCCAGCCCCAGCCCTCACCTCTGGACTTTTCCATTTCAGGTTTGAGAATGGCAGTGAGTTTACCTCAGAGCTGGAGGATGGCGATGACCCAGCGGCTTATGTCACCAACCTATCCTATTACCACCTGGTCCCCTTTGAGACGGACATTTTGGACTGAGTCTCTATTGGGCCCCCACTGCTCCCCAACCCTTGACTGCTGGTTCGGCACTGGCTGCAGTGGGCAGAGCCGCTGCCCCAGGCCTGGGCCAGGTGGTGCCTCTGTGGGGATGGTGCCCGGGAGGCCCAGGTGTCCTGCCAGTGTAGCAGCAGGGTTTTCTGGAGTGAGGGCTGACTCGCAGGTCAGCCAGGTCACCAGAGTCCCGCACAGCCTGCTGCTTCTGAGGGCTCTTCTCTCTGCACCCGACACCACCAGCCTGTCTCTGCACCCCTGGGACTCGCTCCTCACCCTCGTGTGGGAGACCCACAAGTGCCTGCAGGACATGTGGGTGCCAGGGTAGACACCCAGGGCCCGGCCAGGTTCCTCCTTTCTCCATGACTGCTTCCTGGAGAGGAGCCTTCCTCTGGGTGCTGGGGGCCCAAGGCCACCCGGCCACCCTCACTCCCCACCATTCCTTCATACAACAAGCGCACAAAACATTGCCTGTGAGATTGTGTTGGGTTGCCAAGTTCTGGACGACATACACGGGGAATGTTAGGTAATCCAGGATTTCCCTGGGAACCAGGATGTGTGGCTTTCGTTTCTGTTTTTCATCTTCTATCTGGAAACTGTGGGTTTTGTGTCAGCCAAAGGGGCTCTTCACAGAAGAGTCATTGTGAATGGCGCATATTGGCTGTGGAGACAGGGGAAGCCGTTGCTGAGCAGGTGCCCGTGAGCGGATACTGAGAAGTGCTGATTCTCCTCAAGAGGAAGAGAGTTCCTGCCTGGCCTGCCAGCCCCTCTTCAGCCCTGCAGTGTGGGGTAACAGTGCTGTAACCCCTGAACCGCGGACCGTGGGAGGTTCACCTCTCCTGCTGTATACCAAGCTCTCAGTGATGTCATGCTGTATTGACCTGCAGGGGGGGATCAACAGGAAAGCGCTAAGTCTCCCCTTTGCCCCTGGGCGGGCGGGTCTGGGTTCTGTGTGCTCCTCTCCTCATGGTGTCTACTAACGACCAACATTTGCTAATGTAAATACTAGTAAATTATTGAGAATCCTAATTCTTTTACACAGTCTGTTTTTTAATCTATTTTAATTAAATAAAGTGTATTACTCTACTCGTGGATTTAAGATGTTTGGTGTGTCAAGGTATGGCTCTTTTTATTCCGTGCACCCTCAGAGCTGGCCACGGGGCACTCTGGTCTCATTGTTCTGCAGGAAATGTGTTCAGTTCTCACCCTAGGAATAATCTGTCCAAACTGAAATGTGAGCAAACAGCTTGTATTTTGTGTGTGTGTGTGTGTGTGTGTGTTTTGTTTTTTTTTATTTCTTTGTTTACTTCAGGTTGTCCACCTTCTCCATGTTCCTTTTGGCAGTCCCAGGAAACCTCCTCCGTGACCCAAGTGCATAGCATATGGGATTTCCATGGCACCTATATTTCCCTTCTGCCTTCCAGCTGCATTTGGTTTAATACACTCTGCTTTCAAATAGGCTGTTGGGTGGCTGATGGCGGTTGACCAGTTGCCTTTCTTATCTTGCAGGGTGAAGTGCATTCTTTCCAAGGATAGGGCTGCTTGCCTGGCAGTTAAGACTGGAAATCAATCACCACATTTAGTTAATCACCACCTAGATTTCGGTTGTTGATCCTCATTATCCCTGTTACCCAGAAGTGCTTCTCCTTTCTGTCCAGCCACTGTCAGGCAGCTGCCTGTGGTTCTCAGCTGACTTGGACTGTATTTCCCCATCAGGTCCCAAGGTTGGTTCCAGAAGCTCCCTATCTGCCTTCACTGAAGAAGCTTCACTATTTCCAGTCAACACACCGTAAGATTTCTCAACTAAGAGTCGGCTGTTGGCATATTTGTTTTTCTATGAAGCACATCAGAATATTCTCTGGTTTCCTTCCCCCTCCCCGAAAAAACACAATGTAGGCTCATTCTTCATGTTCCCACATTTGAAACAGTCAGAAGTACAGATAAATAGTTCTTTAAGTGGCATGGTAACTGGTTGCTGGCACTCAACCTCACTGTGGGAAGGTCAGTGTGGAGCAGTGGGGACTGGAGCAAATGCACAGCTTGTGCACTGTAGAAAGGGACCCATTCCCACCGCTCAGTTTAGCGGACTGTTCCAGCCAGTGGTGTGAGCCCAGTGTGGCCAGTTCTCCCAGTTTTTCAGTAGGAGCTGGAAATTGGGACTTTTCATACGAAATATTCCAGTTTTGAAGGGCTACAAAAAACAACAGTGATGAGAAACTTTTCCAAGTAAAAGAATAAGGAACTTTGAGCTTCTAAACCATCAGTTCAGAGAATCAACACCAGAGGAGTTCAAGTTCATGTGGGAAGTTTGCACTCTTGCCCTCACATGTTTCTCCAGAGAATGCTTTTAGAACAACCTGCCTCTCATCTTATTTCTTCTGTGACATGTCCCTTGTGCTGCCCTGGTAGCCAGGAGGCCCTTGGCAGGGGTGGCCTGGATACTGCCCTTTATTACTGAATCCTGAGGACTACTGTCAAGAAGTTCATTTACTCTGCTAGAGAGGCCCCTGCGAAGGGGTATGCAGTTAAAACAATTTCTTAGCAAATCAAATGAAAGTTGCCTAAGTTTCCTATTCAATAGGAACCTTCAGCAAAGGCTATTTATAGGCAGGGGGTGGGGGGGGTGGGGGTGGGGGTGGTCATCTGCTCTTTGTGTCGTAAATAGATGCTGTATTTCACGGAGGAGGTTTGCTTGAAGGGAAGATGCACAATGAGGACATGATCTAGGTCTGCCCTCTGACGAGCCTGCAGAGTTGACATGCTGAGCAGGACGCGTCCTTGCTGTGGGACAGCAGACAAGCACAAGCTACCTGGTAATTGAGCAGGCTGGGGGGTGATTAATAACCACACAGTTCTCACAGATAGAACATTCATTAATAGCAATATATGCAGGGGTGTTGGCAGCCAAACTGCCCTGAGCAATGTGTCCTAACCTTGGCTGCATTCTCCTGCTGGGGATAGAATGCACTCTTGGTCTTCATTTAAGAGGGCATTCTGTCAAATTACAAGCATTTTTATTGCAGGTGAAGTTTCTGACCCATGTCGGGTGCACTAATGTGTCCACTGCAGATCAGTATTCTACTCTAGGGTCCTACTGTTTTAAAATGTAGATTTTACAGCAGGGGGAGAGGGGAAGGGAAGGTGCATGGGTGGCTCAGTTGGTTAAGAGTCAAACTCTTGGTTTTGGCTCAGGTCATGATCTCAAGGTTCATGGGTTTGAGCTCTGCATCAGGCTCAGTGCTGCTGGTGTAGGATACTCTTTCTGCCCCTTCCCTGCTCTCTCTCTCTCTCTCTCTCTCTCTCAAAAAAAAAAAGAAAAAAATTAAAATGTAGATTTTATGGTTCTACAGGTATGGCAAGGCCACCAGATCAGATGATTCCCATTGAAAAGATAGTTTGTTACTCACAGATCCCAAAAGGAGGGAGGCACAACACTATGTAGGACCACATGGAGAGACACTAGAGCTGGTCAGGAGACAGAGAAGGGAGGGCCTGGGGGCAAGAGCCTTTTTGTTATTTCTACAGACAGAAACAGAGGCAGGGTAAGCAGCTTTAGGATTGGCTAGGTTGAATAATTTCAGTGGGCTCTGGGGCACAGGGCTGTCCCTACTTGTAGGATACCTGGCCTTGAGGAGATTATGGCAGGTGGACAGTGACCCAAAGTATGAAAGCCCATAAAGGAGGTGGTGAGGGTGTGGACTCTGCATTGGTTGGTTTTCATATACTCAAAGGCAAGTTGTTCACTATCTCTAGGACTTGGCTAATCCGTGGAGGGAAAGCCCCTCCAATATGAGCAAGACCTCAAGATGTCTAAGCATCAAATACAGAAACTAGAAGATGCTGTTTTACACATATTAATCCCTATGAGTCCTTGGTCTACAGAGGGATCTGATTTTATCCCCTGATGAGGACACAGAGAAAATCAAACTTGCGCCATGACATTGTGCCTCAGGCAAAAATCTTCCAACAGGTACAGGTCTCCATATAGATATAGACATTACTTTTTCTTAAATCTTTTTTTAAACTTATTTATTTATTCTGAGAGATAGAGAGGGAGAGAGAGAGAGAATGAGCAGGGAAAGGGCAGAGAGAGAGGGAGACAGAGAATCCCAAGCAGGCTCCGTGTCATCAGCACAGAGCCCAATACAGAGCTTGATCTCATGACTGTGAGATCATGACCTGAGCTGAAATCAAAAGTCATATGCTCAACCAACTGAGCCACCCAGGCACCCCATAGATGTTACTTTTTCTTCATTTGAATAGGTAATATATTCCTGTGGTGCAAAATTCAAAATGATTTAAAGGGTTTTGCACAGAAAGTATCATTCCTATTCCTGCCTCTATCCTATCTTCCCTAATACCGATTAGTTTCTAGGTCAGGCTTCTAATATTTCCTTATGAAAATACCAAACAAATATGAATATACCTATTTTTTTAGACAATAACTAAAGAAGTCTTCTTAAGTCTATATAACTTAGCATTCATGGTCAATAACAATGTGTCTTGAAGCACCTCAGAATTCAATAGTCTGCTCAAACTTGATAAATTTTGCTCCTAATCAGAGAGTGTGAACAGCTAACTGACTTGGCAGGTGTGCAGTGTATCAAATCTTAGACATGCTTAATTTTATTAGATTGTTGGGCACAGTGTTAGCATTTCTCTTATTTGCTCCTGTCTGTTTTGGGGGTGGGGGTGAGGATAGGAGTGGTAGGAATTGACAGATGAATGTGAATTTGCCATAAGCTAGGGGCTGCCCTTGGTTAAGACAGTAAATCCCAAGAGCAAATTTTTTGTGTGGGCATATTCATGTTAAACAATCTTGAGACAGATGTCTAAACACCAAAGGGCCTGGTCATTTATTTATTTACATCAGAGACAACTGATCCAGGAACCAGAATCCTTAGAAGTTATGGCTGGCCAGTGCCTTCACTTCTGGCAAGTGAGAAAAGTTGAATAATGATCTAAAGCTTGTTCATGAATATGGAAATTAGAAGAGAGATTAATTATATTAAATGCCACTAGAAATAGCAGTGATACCAAGACTCTAGAGTTTTATGGAAGGCATTTTGACACCACACAGAGTCAACAGATTCACAGTTTTTAAAAGTGACCATGTTTTTTTTCTCATCTCTCTGCAGGCAAGTGAAAATTTGTCATGGACAAGCAATGAATTATTGGAAACCCAAGAGTTGAATGAAAAGACAATAGAGATGACCTCACCAATGTTATAAGCAGTAACATCTCCAAAGTCAGGATGGCCTTGCCTATCTGACTCAAATATTCAGATGAGGATTATGGGAGGGTAGACCCTCTTCTTGGCCCTGCAGCATCCTTGCTCAGCAGGGAAACACTTCTCCAGGAAGAGTTTGTTGGTGGGAGGTGGGGGCATATAAATTTTCATCCTTTATGTTCTTTTGGATCGAACAATTATGGCTTCCTACTGGACCAAAAACTCAGAGTTGGTTGGGTGGATCAAGATTTTTCGAATGGATGGTGCTTGGTAGGCACTGAACAGATTTGCTTCTGCAATGCACTTCTTCTCTGAGACACATTCTTTCTTGAGACACTTGAATATATTCAGACATGTCTTGCAGTCAAGTCTTGGGATCCATTCTTCCTATTAAAGGAGAATTCGCATATCTTAATTCTAATCAATTAAGTGTTAATTTTGGAATGTAACTCTCAATGGCAATCTTATTTGACTTTATGTTCTGAGTAGATATTGTTTGCACATGATACAAAATTCAAAATAATACAAAGTGGTGCTCTTTGAAAAGCAAGTTCCTGCTCATCCTTATGCCCTAGCTACCCTAGGGACAATGATTATGACCAGTTTCTTGGGTATACTCCAGAAGTATATATGAATGTATATACATTTTAATGTATTCACCTGGCTCTTTAACATATGCACATATTGGGGGTGATCTTATAGGCCACAGTAAGGCATTGGCTTTACTGTGTGATTGAACCCCAGGGAGAATTTGAAAGGAGGAGTAATAAGATATGATGTATATAAGGGTCATTCTGGCTGCTGGGTAGAGAATAGGACTGAGGGGGCAGAGTAGAAGTAGGGAGATTAGTCAGGAGGTGTTTCAGTAATCCAGGAGGAGATGATTGTAGACCATGGTGGTAACACTGGAAGTAAGGAACCGTGGTTGGGTTGGTCACTGGGTATGAGAGGGTAACTACAAGATTTTGAGCCCAAGCACCAGATCATTTGGTTTCCCTCAACTGAAATGCCAAAGGCAGAGCAGGTTTTGGAAAGGAAGAGCAGGAAATAATTTGGACATGTTAAATTTGAAATGACTATCACTATTACTTGGCTTTGAAGTTCAGGAAAGAGAGCAGATCTGAGGGTGGATATTTGGGAATTACCAAAATAAAAGACAAACTATTTAAAGCCATGGGACTGGATTTGATCACCATAAGAGTGGGTGTAGACAGAAAAGAGTTCCGAAGATTATTCCCTGGGGCCCTTCAACACTGAGAGAAAAGAAGAAAAGAGAAAACAAGAATCAGAAGGGCCAGTGAGGTAAGAGAGAAACTGAGAGAATGTGGAGTCCAGAAGCTAAGCAGAGATGGTATTTCAGGAAAAGAAACAGATCAAGTGTGTTTAATGCTCCTGATAACTAAGTATGGTGACAATGGAGAAAAGAATATTGGATTTTAGCATAGTGGAAGTCATTGTTGACCTTAACAAGAGCAGTTTTGGTGGAATAATGAGGGAAAAAACCTGATTGGAATAAAAAGATAACCAATGAAAATTTTCCTTCCTGTCTTCCCCATATACCATTTCCCCCAACCCTCTACCCCCAGCTGGGTAACCACTTTCATTGTTCCTCATCTGTCGACTAAGAGTTTTTATATGAATATAAGCATACATTTACCCATTTTTTTTTTGTACTCTCCACTTTTTTCACACAAAAGGTAGCATACTATGCACACTTCTCTATATCTTGCTTTTTTACTTAAAAAGATACCCTGAGCGTCTTTATCAATTCTGAAAGAGCTTCTTCATCCTTGGCTGGCATCTGCACAACATTTCATTGTGGAAGTACTCTATCTAACCAGTTGTCCCCAGACAGATGTGTGCATTGTTTCCAATATTCTTCAGTTATTACAAACAATATTGCAGAGAAGAACCTTTTTACAATACACATCTAGATATATCTGTAGAGTAATCCCTCCAAAGCAAAAGATCTGGGTTACAGGGTACATTAATTTATAATTTGGTAGACATTGTCAAATCGTCTTCCTCAGGAGCTAGACCAGTTTGTACACCCACCAACAATTCATGTGAATATAACTAGGCCTCTATTGATGGAAAGTGAGATTGCTTCAAAAATTTTGCCATTGCCACAGTAAGAAGCAAAAGTATACCTGAGCATATAAAATTTCTCACGAATAAGAATGAATGTATTTGTTGAATAAAGCCTTATTGGCTGTAGAAGTATTTTTACATGTGAAAGATGTGTAGGAGTTTTTTGTTTGTTTCATTTTTCAATGAAGGAAATTAGCCTTTGTATCACTTAGCTTTTGCTGCATAACACAAGCTCCACACTTAGTGATTGAACTGCTATTTATTTAGCTTCCAGTTCTGTGGATCAGCACCATGTCCTGGGATTCACTGGGTAGTTCTGCTGGTTGGAACCCCTCTTGGCCAATCTTGGCTGGGCTCTCTGCAGGAGAGCTGGTGTAGGAGAGCTCCTGGGATGGCTCATCATTCCTGCTCCATGTGTTCTCTCCTCCTCCAGCTGGTCAAGTCAAGCTTTTTCACATGGGAACTCAGGATTCCATAGGCAGAAAGAAGGGAAGCCCCAATGTGCAAGTGTTTTTCAAGGCTGTTTCCATAACATTTGTTACGGTCCATTGGTTTAAGCCTCAGGTCCATGGACTCAGGTCCATGTGGAAAGACACTACCAACAATATGGGTACAAGGAGGTTTGAACAAGTTGGAGCCATTACTGCAATGAATCCACTATATCCCTTAAAGGCCCAATCTTAATTCTCTGTTTTAAGTATTTGGGGTCAGTCTTGTCCCTATTATCAATAAAGCCAGGTACTGTGCTAGGGTGGAAGACACATGAGTTATGGTCTCCAAGCCCTGGACTCTAAAGCAGTTTCAGGTCTAGAATATGAGCTTTTTCACTCTGGAGTTTATTTCTTCTGAAAAGACATAGATTTAGTGGGAGTGAGACCCAGGGAGGAAGGCTGCTACCCAATGTGGGATGCACCTCATTTTTGTGGTTTTGAAAATAAAGTTTTATTTTATGAACAGTTTGTTTTCCTTCACTCAAAAGGAGCTTAATGATCAGGTATCCCTCAGGCATCCCATGCAACCCAGCAAGATTTTGCTGATTTCAGCTGATAATGTGTTTAAATGGAAACAACATTCATGCTAGGGCTTTCAGAAATGGACTGGAATGGCTGGATGTTTAGATTAAAAGTTCCCCAGTGACTTGAAATTTTGACTCATTGAGAATAGTCTGATTGACACTTCTCCACCCAATTTATTTCTTTTCATATTGTGAGTGGTGTTGACTTGATTAAGTCAGCCCAAGAGCCTCCTGTTTGGGAGAGAGAAGCATGCAATAAAATCCATGAAATTAGTCCTCTGAGAATTTAGGCAAACAGCTGACAATGACTTCCCAACCCTGAGGCATGAGGGTTGGTGTGACATGACTGTTGTCATCCACATCCAGGCCTGGGAAACCACGGAAGGCCCTTGACAGGGAGTGGGAAGAGGAGGAAGAGAAGGAACATTTGTTGAGCATCTATTATGTCTCAGGCACTGCTCAACACATTAAGTGTCCAGAGGTGTCTAAGATGCTAAGTCTTGAGTTGACAGCAGCTAGCCTGTGAAAACATGAAACAAAACATAGTAGGAAGGAGGAAAGGGAGAAGAAGGAGGAGATAAGTAAGAAGAAAAAGAAAAACAAGAAAGAAAAAGAATTCCAGAAAAGCAAGGATAGTGAGAAGGTGTGTACTGACTAACTGCCTGGTAGGGCATTTGAAGGTGCTCTTTAACCATTGTAGATGGGCCCCGACTCCTTCAACCTCTGCTTAGTTTCAAGATACTAGTCAACTCACAGAACAGTTTGAGCTTTCAATCTACCTCTGAGTGTGGGGCCGGGTGCACAGTGTCCACAGCCTGTGTGGTCTTTATGCTTGAGTCTGGTCTGCACTCTGAGCTAGGATTTGCGAGTTAGAGTCACAAGCCCAGGAACTTCTTTCTTTAGAACTAGACTCTGCTGGTATGAGATCGGCATGCAGACAAGAGCCAAGCACTTTGAAAATCTCGGGAATTCCTTCAGGGCGCCTGGGATCTGATTGAGTGAGACCGGAGGCCCAGTGTGTCTTGCTCACCTCATCATCCCAGCCCTAGAAAGATGCTTTGCACACAGGGAGGCGCTAAGTGGTGGCATGTCGTGAGAGCATGTCATTATGGCCGGAATGGGTTAATACTTTTTCCCCAAACACCCACAGTGCCCTGGGGAGTTATTTATTCTCTCTGGGAATCTGGTTCAACTTGATCTTCAGTAGTCCTGGTGGGGGTGGGAGCATGGGCCCTGGCTTGTACGTGTCCCTCACCAGAAGGGATTTCTCCTCTTGCTCACCACAAAGAAAATAAGAAGAAAGAATGAGGAAGCATAAACCATACTTTCTCTGTGTCTGGCTTATCTGCTATGGGAAAATCCTTGTGACTGGCACCTGAGGATGACAAAGACCCTGGGTGTGCTCTCCTGGCCTGTGGATGATAGGTTACTTAGCTTCTTGGATCACTAGAAGCAACATACAAGTTTGGATTCCAAAGGTCCCAGCTCTTACAGCAGGTAGCAGCTGGGTAGTCCAAACTACTCCCCACCAGCAGGTGGGCTGTGGTCTGGGTGCTCAGGAGCTGCTGCCTTTGATCCAGCCCCTGACGCATCTGCTCGCTGGAAAGGCAGGACTTTAGTCTGGGTTTGCTGAAGTATCCAGGTGCCTGAGGGGTGGGGCCTTTCCTGAATCCAATTTGTTCTGTGTGGAGCTCTGACAGCCTGCCCATCTCCTGCCAAGGCACCCTGCTTCTGCAGTTCAGCTGTGGCCACAACCCTGTGGCCCACGGTCCACCATCCCATCATCCGCCAACAGCAGAGCATTGCACCACCATGAGTGGGGCTTCTGACTTCCAGTAGATTTATCACTTGGCATGTTTTGTTTAAAACCTCCCCCCCCCCCCATTGGGGCGCCTGGGTGGCTCAGTCGGTTAAGCGTCCGACTTCGGCTCAGGTCACGATCTCGCGGTCCGTGAGTTCGAGCCCTGCGTCGGGCTCTGGGCTGATGGCTCAGAGCCTGGAGCCTGCTTCCGATTCTGTGTCTCCCTCTCTCTCTGCCCCTCCCCTGTTCATGCTCTGTCTCTCTCTGTCTCAAAAATAAATAAAACGATAAAAAAAAATTTTTAAACCTTCCCCCCCAAAACCCCCAAATACACTGCCTAGAACCCACACAATCCATTCTGTGTTGCTGGCTCTGTCACAGTGAGATAAAAATGAGTTTCGATGATGAATTAAATGGAGAACTCCTAAGAAGTTTTATTTTCTCCAATATTTTCTAAAAATCTAAGAGCTTGATTAGATTTCACGGATTCTTATCAGCTTGAAAATTAATTTTGGGGCATCAGGGTGGCTCAGTCGGATTTTGGCTCAGGTCATGATCTCACAGTTCATGGGCTTGACAGTGGGAAGCCTGCTTGGGATTCTTTCTCTCTCACTCTCTCTCTGTCCCTCCCTCACTCACACATGTGCTCTCTCTCTCTTTCAAAATAAATAAATAAACTTAAAAAAATTAATTTTGAAAATCAATACCAAGCAGGGCCAAGATTAGGTTGGTGTCGGTGGGCTTGGGGTGGCCTGATTGTTGGTGGTAGGTATCACCTCTTCTTCCTATGACCTGGCTTTTTCCACCAAACCTTTTCTGTAAACCATAATTTATTACTTTCCCTCTCTGATTATCCTAAGTAGACTGGGTTCAAGTGCCAGTCTCTTGTTAGGTCATCGTAGTTCATAATTGTTACCCTTTAGTGGGGAAATAGTAACTATAATTCTTCTTTTATAGTTATGTATTAAGGACAAGGTTCAAAGTTGCTGTGATAACTTACAAAGCCAGCAGTATAACCTCATAGTTGTAGTACAGTCCTTGGAACCAGATAGACCTGGTTCAAATCTCACCACACCACTGAATGGCCATAAATTCAGCTGGCTGCATGACCTCTCTGAGTCTGAGTTTACTCAGCTGGAAACATGGACAATGGTAATTTCTTCATAGATTTGTTAAATAATTTTAATGAAATAAGGAATGTGAAACTCTAGGGTCTAGGAAATAATATGTGGGCAATAGATGATAGATTCTGCTCTATGCATCTATTTTGGAAGCAATGTATATTGGAATCTGGTCTAGAACAACTTCTGTTTGCTTTCTTAAAGATGAAGCACACTGTTCATATTTATATATACAAATTTCTATTTCTAAGTGAGTACCAGAAGGATTAAGTGACTTGCAGTTTGCATATCTACAGCTGTGGCAGGGGGAAACTGAGGAAGTGGGCACAGGGACCTGTTGGCTTTGAGGTTGGTACAAATGCTGCCTTCTCGTGGGCATCTCATGCTCCATGCTGGTGACTGTGAACTGGACAGATCATCCAACGGACTCATGTCTGATGTTTTCATGGATAATTCAGCTGAAAACACTCAGCATGCATCTGAGGAATATGCTCAAGGAACAAGAGGAAAATAGGGTGAAGACAAAGGGTGAAGGACTCTGTATTTTGCTTTGACCATCTTTTGTTATCACTATGCAAACTCAGAGAGGAAAGGTGTTAGGCGCCATGTAGATCTGCAATCTCTCTCCCCATGTCAATCATGTATCTGTTGTCTGGCCCTGAGTCCCCCCACATGTCCTCACATACAGCCTCTCACAGCTCCCAGACTGCTTATTTCTCCTGGAGCACCAAAGCTTGACTAAAGTATAGGGAGTCATCCCTCCTCTGGGTATTACAAGTTTTACCAGGGGATCAAAATCTCAAACCAAAGGGCAGATAGAGGGTGGGACTTCAGGGCTTGGTCTCTGTGCACAAGGGACGAGTAGGGGATTCAGTATCACAATAACACCCAGAGGCGGACACTGAAATAGTGTTGGGCATGGACCCTGAATTGTCTTAGCACACTGTGATGAAGTGCCAGGTGTTGCCTCAGGACTGTGAGGAGCCATATTCCCCAATGATTGGACTTGACCCTGGGGCAAGCGCGTTAGGCAAGCCCTTGCTCTACCACTGCCACCTCCAGCTGGCAGCTTCTACAAGTGTTCAGGAGGACACTACGATTTTAGTTTATATTAAGCCACTTACATATTATAGCTGTGATCATGAGCACTAAAGTCCTTCCTCCCCTCCCCCGCTTCTGCTGCTATTTGGTGTGGTCAAAAGCACCTGAGCTTTGGAATCCGAGCCATGCGTGTTTAAATCTTCATTCCTACCTGGGCTGAGTCATCCTGTAAGTATGTGAAGGGCATTACAGCTGGACCAGGCCCCGGGGCTGCAAGCATAAAAGGACAGAAGAAGACCCTCATCCTGAGATAGCTTGCATTCTAGCAGGAGGAACAGCAACACGGGGACATATCAGGCAGTGTTTAATCACAACAGGGAAGCAGAGTTGAGCAGGAGCTTATGTAAATCGAGGAAGCTGGTGTGGCACAAGGGTCTGAGTGGGCTTTCCTGAGGGAGTGACAGGTAAACTGAAATGAGGAGGGAAGATTAGTGAGGGGGTGGTGGTAGGAAAGAACAGCTCCAGAGAGGGAATGGTAAGACCACAGCCCCTGAGTAGGAAGGATCTTGACCCTGAGTGTTTGGGCACCCTTTTGTTTACCAGCTTTTCCCCAAAATTGTTCAAGAGGACAAGTGAAAGGCTACGGTGAATATGAGAAGTGTCTTGCACAGTGTTGGCCTGCTACCCTGTGGGACTGGCTGCCTTTCCCCCAGTACTCTCTTTTTTCTAAGAACTGTGAATGCCTATCTTCTCCTTATTTTTAAAAAATGTTTATTTAGTCATTTTGAGAGAGATAGAGAATTAGGGAGGGGCAGGGAGAAAGAGAAAGAGAGAATCCCAAGGAGGCTCCACCCTGTCAGTGCAGAGCACAACACAGGACTTGATCTAATGAACTGTGAGATCAGCACCTGACCCAAGATCAACAGTTGGATGCTTAACCGACTGAGCCACCGGCAGGTGGGGAGGGGGGGTACCATCTTCTTATTATTAAAATGCTAGTAAAATTTTTTCCCCTCACGAAAAGTGAATGTTCTGGAGTTTAGAAAATTTTGCCACCACAGGGATCGAGGAAGCCCGAAGTCTCACACAGCACAAGGAAACACCAGCTCCAGAAGGACTGGGCTGTAAAATGATAAGGGGGTGAGATTGTGTAACTTTGCCTCGGGGCTGGGCAGCAGGTGGTTGATGCCTCATCTGGCTCCCTGTGGGACTGGCCACCTGCATGAGTATTTCCTACTCTGTCACTGTACCTTTGTCAAAGAATTCTTGGTTCCTTCCATTACACTGCGTGAGAAAGCCTAATGACCGTAGGATTTCTCAGCTATAGGTCTCAACTGAGCCTTAATTATTCATATGTGCTGGATTAATTATTGAAGACAGCGAATTGGCGTGTGCAGTGCGGGTTTACTAGTAAACAAGAGGCTATGTGAACAGCGTTTGGCAGGGGAGACAAGGCCTCTTGATGATTTCATTTGTGTATGGAAAGAAGGGTTTGTTCAGTGATGACTTATGCTGACTTCAGGATGCAGCTGTCTGCTGGTGTGAAAAGCGACTTTGCGTATACTTTCTGGACAGGGAGGAGAAATGTGCTTAGACCCTGTCTCTGGGCCATGGCTCCTGGGGCCAGATTATATTTGATCTTCAACTGGTGATAGCTCTGCCAAGATTTCTTATGTGTTTGCATTCTTGATCGTTTGTTGTAAAATGTGTTCATGAAACAGATCTTTGGCACAAATTCTCCTCCCAGCCTGGAGTGCATGAAATTGGAAACCAACAGAGCCAAGGACATGGAGCTCAATCCTAAGACAGATATGGACTCTTACTGCTGATGAGGTGGCTGAGATTTTCCGAGATACCCCATCCAGATGGCCAGAGCAGCCTCTCAGGGCCCCTGCGCCCCTTCCCTGCCTGACTTCACCTCATCCAGCAGAGCCCTGGTTCTGCCCCAGGACCCCTTTCCCTGCACCCACTGCAGTGGAGAATGCTCATTTTCCTACAGCCCGGTCGTTCCAAACTTTGCATCTTATCCCAGGCTGATCAAAAGCTCCCTCCCCTTATGAAGGAGGCTGGTGCCTCTCTACCCCCAGTCATGCCTGACCTCCAGGGAGCAGCACTGTTCAAAGTCCCTCTCCTCACTCACAGGGATGGTGACTTTGCAGCCTTAGCTCCTTGATCTCTTTCCTCCCAGTAACATCTCATCCTCCTCCCCCTAAGCCACCCACTGTCATGGCCACACTCTAGACTTTAATGATATAATTACCAGCTCCAAAATAATAAAACCAAACACGTCAGTCTCTGGCCACAACTTCCTGTTCTTTCTAGCTCGCTGGCTCACTGATTCTCATTTTAAAAAAAATTTGTGGTAAAACATACACAACGTAAAATTTACCACTTAAACCATTTCAGGTGCACAGTGCTATGGCGCTAAGTACAGTCACATTGTAGTGCATCCAATCACCACATCCATCTCCACAACTTTTTCATCTTCTGAAACTCTGTCCCCATTGAATACTATCTCCCCATTCCCACCCCCTCCTCCTAGCCCCTGGCACACACCATTTTATTTCCTCTCTTTGTGAGTTTGACTATTCTATAGGTGCAATCATACAGTATTTGTCCTTTTTTGACTGGCTTAGTTCACTCAGCACAATGTCGTTAAGATTCCTCTGTGTCGTAGCACTTGTCAGACTGTCTTTCCTTTTTAGGACTCAATCATATTCTACTACGTGTTTGGACCACATTTTGTTTATCCATTCACATGTTGATGGATATGATCATCCATCATATGTTGATGGGTTGTTTCTACCTTTTTGGTTACTGTGAATGATGCTGCTATGAACATGACTATACAAATACCTTTTTGAGTCCCTGCTTTCAGTTATTTTGGGCATATATCCAAAGATGGCACTGCTGGGTCATATAGTTTGGCTTTTTGAAGAGCTACCAAAATGTTTCCCATAACTGCTGTACCATTTTACATTCCTACCACTAATGCACGAGAATTTCAGTTTCTCCACATCCTCACAAGCACTTGTTATTTTTGTTTATTTCTTTACTTACTTATTTACTTACTTACATGTTTGTTTGTTTATAATAGCCACCCTCATGGGTGTGAAGCAGTCTCTTATTACGGTTTTGATTTGCATTTCCCTACTGTCCAATGACGCTGAACATCTATGTCTTTATGTGTTTACGGGCCATTTGTTTGTATACATTCTTTGGAGAAATATCTATTCAAGTCCTTTGCCAATTTTTCAGGCAGGTTGTTTTGTTGTTGGGTTGTATGGTTTTTAAACATACATATTCTGGATATGAATCCCTCATCAGATATATGATCTGCAAATATTTTTGCCCTTTTTGTGGGTTGCCTCTTCATTCTGTTGACTGTGTTCCTTGATGCACAAAGTTTTAAAATTTTGATCAAGTCCAACTTATCTGTTTACTTTAGTTGCCTGTGCTTTTAGTGTCATATCCAAGAAATGATTGCCAGATCCAATGTCCTGAAGCTTTTGCTCTATGAGTTTTAGAGTTTTAGAGTTTACCTCTTATGTTTAGATCACTGAAATATTTTGAGTTGATTTTTATATATGGTATAAGGTAAGGGCTCAACCTCATTCTTTTGCATGTGAATATCTAGTTGTCTCAGACCTATTTGTTGGAAAAATTGTCCTTTCCCCATTGGATGGTCTTGGTACACTTGCCAAAAGTCATTTGGCCATATATGTGAGGTTTATTCCTGGACTCTCCTTTCCATTAATCTATGTGTCTGTCTCTATGCCAGCACCATATTATTTTGGTTATTGTAGTTGTGCAAATTTTGAAATTAGGAAGTATGAACCTTCTACCTTTTTTCTTTTTTCTTTTGTTCTTCAATATTACCTTTACTATTCAGGGTCCCTTAAGATTCCATATAAATTTTAAGATGAATTTTTCTATTTGTGAATTTTTTTTTTTACTTTGGAGCTCTTCCAGTCTATCAACGCTTTCATTCAGTCCCTCTTCCATGGCCCATCATTATCACTGGTTTCTTGCAAACATTCTCAACTCCCTGGCTTCTCCCTCTCCTCTTCACGTAAGCTTGGGTTCCCAACCATCTGCCTTCTCCCTGCCTGAACTGATGCACTACTACTACTCTGATTGCCACCGCTGCTGCTGTGAATATTACAATAATAACAGCCTAACACACACTGAGTGCTCACTGTGAGCCACACACAGTTCTAAGCACTTTATGTGAATTAACTCATTCAGTCCTCTTACTTCAGTAAGATGTTTCTGGAGACAGCAGAGAAGACTCACATCACTATAAATTCATAATCATTCTCCCAAATGAATACCTAGCACTGCCCTGTAGTCTTACTATTTTTTCCGCTAAGCTGAACTTTCCACTCTCCAAAACGATTATTTCTTACCTTCATGTTTTCCAAAACCTCACCTCTCCACATTCTTTCTCAGCTGATGACCTTGCTTCACACTCCAATGGAAAAAAAAAGCCATCAGATGGGAGCTCCTGCTGCCAAATCCACAGACCTATTTGCATCTACTCTCCTCTTCTTTATTCTTTGTGGGCCAGAGTCTCTCAACATGGAATTCCTGATCCCATCCATTCTCAATCTTTCAAGAATCTTACTGCCTTGCTGTTTCCTCTTATATCCTCTTCAACCTCTCTATCTACTGGGTGCAGATATGGTGTAATGTTTACTACCACACACAAAAAAATCCTCCTTTCATATTCTTCTGGTTAACATGTCCAAAGCAACTTATCTCTCCATTCTTCCTTCCTTCCTTTATTTCTTTTCTTTTCTTTCTTTCTTTCTTTCTTTCTTTCTTTCTCTCCTTCTGTCTTTATTTATTTCTCCTTTCTCTCTTTCTTTATTCTTTCTCCAAACCTACTTTCCCCCAAGCAATCTCCATCTTGGTGAATGGCACTTTCATCTACCCATCCAGAAACTTGGGAACCATTCTTGACACAGCCCCAACATTTTCCTACCCCACACTCATGCCATCAAGAAATCCTGTAGATTCTACTTCCAAATTAGATTTCACATCCATTCACCTCTCTTCTTTTCCACTGCCACCTGCCACTGGCTAGTCCCATTCACCACCATCTCTTTTCCAGACAACTATAGCAATCTGCTCACTGCATCTCATAAAGGGCAAACATCGACAACACCTCCTCAAATCATGGCAGAAGTCTGTCATGATTCCAGAGAGGGAAGTGAAGTTCTAAGATCCATCCTGGTCTCACAAACTGTAATAAAGCAGGGGCACCTGAGTGGCTCAGTCGGTTAAGCATCTGGCTCTTGATTTCGGTTCAGGTCATGATTTCATGGTTCATGAGATCAAGCCCAGTGTCAGGCTCTGTGCTGTCAGCACAGAGCCTGCTTGGGATTCTCTCTCCCTCTCTCTCTGCCCCTCCCTTGCATGTACATGTGCTCTCTCTCTCTCAACATAAATAAATAAACTAAAAAAAAAAGAAGCTGTAATAGAGCAAATTTTTCTTCTCTGGGAACCTATGGATTGTTGTATCTGAATAAAATCAAGTTTTCAACCCAGGGTTCTATATATACTTCCAAACTCACATTCTCTTGATCTGAGAGGCTAGGTCTCCTGGGGCTTTAGTCCTCCAGGTGGCATAGAGAAATCCTTAAGGAGCAGTTACTTATAGATTCTGTTTCCATAACCATGTGCATGAAAGGAGAAATGGGAGAATCTGAAGGGCTAATTCAGCTATGGGCTGCAGTCACCCTGCATGCTGGGTTGTGAGTGCACTATTTCTCCAGAGGTGGTAACTCCTGAAACAGCTGGGGGAGAATGTGACTAAATAAATGGCTCCCACCTCACCTCTGACATTGCCATTTCTTTTAACATGCACACAAACACACACACACACACACACTCAGCAGATGTGTTATTGAAGTCTCTCTTTGTCTTTGTTTTAATTCAGGAGCCTGGACAGAGTTCTGACTATGGCCAGAGGAACCGGCCAGGTGTTTGGGAGCAGGCTTTCCTTGTTACTACTTGGTCCCTGCCATTTTGGCCACTAGCAGACAGTTGAGCTCAACCAGCTTAATCCATTAATCCATGGCACTTAATCCATCCACTGCAGACCTCAGAATTCACTGGCTGTCCTCGTGTTGGGGTGGAGAGGGAGAGGGATGAATTTCCCAGCAGTTGCTGGAAGACAGGACAACAGTGCTGTAGCTCCATCCTTTCCTGGAAGAGCTGGTGTCTGGACGGGGCAAGCAGCTCCCAGAAGTGCCAGCAGACCATGTACCAGATCCAGGGACAGCTTATAGCAAACATGTGGGTGAGAGCAGTCCACACTCAGCTCCTTAGAGTCCCTTTTGCACTGTCCCATTCTTCTCCTAGGGATCCTTCAGGTGTCATTGATCCTTCAGGTCTTGGCTTATTGAAAATAAGAAGAACTCACGTTTATTAAGAGTGTGTCCTGTGCCATGGGCTTTACAAGCATTTTCTCATTTAATCATCAAAATAAAGCTATCTCATCATCATCACCACCACCATCATTATCATCACCATCATCACCATTTTTTCCTTCCTTTTAATTTTTAGATGAAGAAAATGAGCTCAGTAGTGAATTGGTTCACTCCAGGTCACACAGGGAATGAGATTTGGCTCTGAGCCTAGCTCCGATCCTAGAGACATGCTATTGGCTCCTTCACTCTGCTGTCCCCGCCCCCACACTTTGGCTTGTCTGGGCTGGAGATGCCTCCATGCTCTGGAGAACCAATGCTCTGCTCCAAGGCAGGCAGCCGAGTGCCTGACTGGGACTAACATTCAGCATTCTATGGCCTGGTGAGCAGAGGCAGGCAGCCTCCCAAAGGTAAGGTGCCTCTTCACTCCACAAGTCCTGCCAGTCAAGCCCTGGGCCCACTTAGAGGGACACATCTTTTTAATTCACACGAAGGCACCATATAGGCTAAGGAGCTCTTGCATTAGCACCCCATAATTATCATCTTGTAGCAATTACCACAATTATCAAAAGTTTTAGATTTTCGTCAACTGCCTTCACGCAGGTTTTATTATCATCAAGAAAAGTACTGCAAGGATGAGACAAGTGTGTAGAGGTCCTAGTAGCTCAGCTCTCTTCTTACTAGCTATGGAAACCTGGTCACATCATTCAGCCTCTTCCAGCCTCAGTTTCCTTATTTCTGAAATGGGAACACTAATGTCTACCTCATAAATTTGTTATGCTGTTTAAATGAGGCATTCCTGGGGAGGGTTTAGTATAGAGGCTGGTACAAATTACCTACTCAATATATGTTAGCAATGTATAGGACTATACATACATATATTATTATTTAAAAATTTTTTTAATGTTTATTTAGTTTTGAAGGAGAGAGAGATAGAGCATGAGTGGAGGAAGGGCTGAGAGAGAGGGAGACACAGAATCTGAAGCAGGCTCCAGGCTGTGAGCTGTCAGCACAGAGCCCAACGCAGGGATGGAACCCATGAGCCACGAGATCATGACATGAGCTGAAGTCGGACACTCAGTTGACTGAACTATCCAGACCCCCCTAACCATTATCATTATTACTGTGTGGAGAGCATGGCCGTTGAACCCAAGTTGTTTAGACTCTGAACAAAACAGACACATCAGCAAAGGAACAACATCCCATCAGTCCCAAAGGTGTGAAGCAGACAAGGAGGGCTGTAGTAGTTGACATGAGGGTGGGAGCTTTGGGACTCAAGCGGGGCAGGGAGAAGCATATGGAAGGTGACTCTGAGTCAGATCTGGAGGGACGGGGGAGGAGGAATTCCAGATGCAAGAGCCGAATGAGTGAGCACCAAAGACTAAGTATTCCCCTCACCTCTTCAACACATCCATGGGTCTCAGCTTAAGTGCCATGACTCAAGCATTCCTGGACCCTTTCAGCAGGCCCATTCCTCTTGTCACGTGCTGCTGTATTCTGATGCCAATTCTCCAATGCCAAGTGGGTGTCCTGCAGCTCAGTTTAACTACCTGGTGTCAGCATCAAATTGCACACATCAAAAGGCACAGTCTCATCAGGACTATCCTCACTTTACATGGGAGCTGCACTTTGGGGGTTCCCAGGCCACATACATTCTTTTTTTCTGGCTTGACTACAAATTCAGGGGTTCCCACACCTCCCTTTAGGTTTGATAATTTCCTAGAGAGACCCACAAAACTCAGGAAAGTGCTATCTTTATGATTATGATTTTATTGTAAGGGATACAAATCAGGATCAGCACAGGACAAGGATGGGGGAAGGAGGGAACACAGAACTTCCATGCCCTCTCTGTGGAATCCGGGCATATCACTCTCAAAGCACATCAGTGTATTCACCAACCAGGAAGCTCCACTGAGCCTCGCTGCCTTCACGTCCATTGGGGTGTCATTACATGGGTATTGCTGATTAAATCTTTGGCCAGGCAACTGAACTCAATGTGCAGCCCCATTGCCTTCCCTGAGGGTTGGGCAGCTAAACATTCCAACTTCCAAATCACGTGGTTGGTCTTTCTGGTGACCGGTCCCATCCTGAAGCTCTCTAGGAGCCACCAAGGTTACCTCACTAGTATAACAAGGACACTCCTGTCACCCAGGAAATACTAAAACTTTCTGCAACTCTGCCAGGAACTGAGACAAAAACCAGATACAGTTTTTCATTGTACCGACAATACCTACAGCACTTTTCCCAGCTAAAATGGATTATTTGTGCAATTCAGTGTTGAATATTCCTTTCTCCCACTAGACTATGAGCCTCATGAAGGCAGGGATTTAGTTCTTGTTCCCCTATAGCCTCAGCATGTAGCTCAATTCCCAGCACCTACAATGGCTTAATAGATATTGACAAAGTGGATGTGTAGTGGGGAATAAGACTAGAAAGTTATATGGGGACCGGATTGCAGAAAGTCTGCCTGCTCTGTGGCCTTAAATGTTTTCAGCATTTCTCACATTTCATTGAAGCAACTTCTGGGAAAACATTGCTGGGAAAGTTTATGAACTCATCCAGCCTACTCTGGCTCCATGATGTTCCTCTGCAACATGAATCTTATGAAGTCTGGGAAGGAGAGGGTGGCAGGAATGAATGACTCAGCATGTAATCACAGTACGGGGTATGAACTTATCTCTAAGTTGAGGGAAAATAGCCAAAAATACAAAAAGTGGAAAGATTAGTCTCTCTCATGTTTAACAGCCTGAGAAGTGATTTTCAACAAAAGAAAAAGAAGAAAAAAAAAAGGAGGGAGAAGTGCCATAGCCCATTGGACAGGGAAATGGGGAGACAAGGTCTGGTTCCTACTAAGCATCAATAGACATGGTGGGGGGGAGGAAAGCCTCTACAGGAAGGAATCCAGGTTCCCTAGGAGGACCTGACAGATGCCTTAAAGGCTCAGTTCACAAGCTTCCATCGTCTCCTGCTAACGGCCAAGCCAAAGGAAAAAATATATATAATGTCTATTCATAAAAATAGCAAAAGAACAAAGTGAGAGACTGATGACATCATGATGTAGAGTTGGGCTACTGTTCTAATCCAGACTGTTGAATGCACCCCCCCCCCTTTTCAAAGCAGAATTTGAGTGATTTTAATATTCAGATAAAGTCTTCGTTCTTCACTTTGTCTGCTTGTGCGGTCTTAGCTTTGTTTTCTAGAAAGCATACAATAATTAACTATTAGATTTGGAAGAAATCTCAGAATCCATCATTTGGAACCATAGTAAATTGCCAGGGCCACCCAGGCCCAGTCTCCATATGGATTGCAACTAAAAACCATAAGCCCAGGGACACCTGGGTGGCTCAGTCAGTTAAGTGTCCTACTTCAGATCAGGTGGTGATCTCACGGTTCATGGGTTCAAGCCTCACATCAGGCTCTGTGCTGACAGCTCAGAGCCTGGAGCCTACTTCTGATTCTGTGTTTGCCTCTCTCTCTGTCCCTCCCCCACTCACACTCTCTCTGTCTCTCTCTCTGTCTCCAAAAAAAGAAAAAAAAAAAAATATATATATATATGTAAAAAACAAAAACAAAAAACAAAGAACTTTAGCCCAGAGGAATAATAAAGAAATGCAGTAGACTTGTTGTTTTAATGAGGCTCCTTCTAGGGGTTTAAACAGTATACCAGAGTGTACCATAGAGTAAGCCTCTCAGAAACCTTACATGTTATTCCCCTCCAAAGTTCCATACTGGGAGCAGCCACTAGATCTTTCTCCTTCTCCCATCTCCTGGTTTCACACTGCCATGCTGCTTCCCCACCCACTTCCTGTTTTTCTTCCATCCTGCCTTCAACTCACCCCTACTGCAGGGTCCCCTCAGGAATTCTGCTGCTGGCTTTCTTGCGCATTGGCCTTCATTAACACTGAAAACTTTCCTCTAAGAAATTCTTACTCAGTATTTCTGGTGAACAAAACTATCTAGTTACTCTCTTAAGAAGTTGTCTCAGTGCTGGGCATGGCACAGGCAGTACTTAAACCTTGATGGATGAAGGACTACAAGGTTTTTCTCATAAGATTCCACTCTTCCAAAGTCACCAGAAGACTATCTGCATCTCACGGACCCATGAATTACTTATTTTATTCTAGGGGAAAAAAGATGAGACATTTCTACAAACAATGTCTATGAGACATTTCTATGAAAAAAAAAAGAGACACTTTTTCTGTCCTTGGGCGCTCTCTCCATTGGGTGGAGGGACCATTCTTTTCTGGAATCATGAAGAGGACCTGCTGTCTACATGTATACATGTCTTACTTTGGGAGGAGATCTTCTATAGGATTTCAGGGGGTTGAAGAGCCTGCCCCAAGAATCCTTGGTAAAGTAGGGAAATTCTAGGTGAGGCCCCATCCTCTCAGGCTGCTAATGCTCTTAAGATATGATTGAACTCTCTGCTGCTTCTTTCCTCAGGATTCTGCTACCCTCAGTGTGAACAAACAAAATTGTAGAGAGGGAAGAGCAGAAATTTTTTCCTTGACTACATAAACAGCAAACTCTTTTCTGCTCAGGCTTCTGGTCTGTACTGTTGGATGCCTTTTTAAAGCTGCAGGTTTACAAAACCAACCTGCATCTGGGCACCTGCATGGCTCAGTTGGTTAAGCATTTGACTCTAGATCTCAGCTTGGGTCATGATCTCATGGTTTGTGAATCTGGGCTCCGCATCGAGCTCTGCACTGCCAGTGCGGAGCCTGCTTGGGATTCTATCTCTCTGGCTGTCTCTGACTCAACCCTGCTTGCTTGATCTTTCTCTTTCAAAAAAATAAATAAACTTAAAAAAAAGAACACACACTTGCATATAATGGCTCATTTTCTGTGATGTTTTGCCAGATGTTAGGATAAGCCCCCGCCAGGTGAATGGTGAGGAGGCCGTGGCTCATCAAGGAGGGACAGTTAACTAAGCCTCATGTGCTTTTCAGTTCAATCATATTTTTATTATAAACTAAAAGCAGAAGGTTTTAGTGCAATAATGAAACATGAACATTTTATGCTGTTAAATAAAAATATAGAATTCATTTTAGAGCAGGATTTTTTTTAAAAAAACTGAATGCTAAAATACGGACAGTTACCTCAAACATCCTACATTATTATACATAATTGAAGAATTACCAAGTGGTTTAATCATATTTTCTCAAGTATGCCTTTGTCTTCCTACCTTCCTCCACCTTTGAAGAGCTGCCCCAAATCACTTAGCTCAGGCTCCCCTTGTGTTAGACATCATGGCTCCTTGGTCTCCTCCAATCTCTGGTGATTCCTCAGTCTTTCCTTATCTTTTATAATCTTTCACTTTGAAGAATACCAGTCAGTTATTTTTGTCGCATATCCCCTCAGGTTGGTGTTGTCTGATAATTAGATTAAGGTTTTACCTTTTTGGTAAGAATATCACAAAAGTGATGTGCCCTCCTCAGCGCATGATATCAAGGGAAAAATTATGTCGCTATCTCTTACTACTGCTGTTGACCTTGAGCACTTGGTTAAAGTAATGTCAGTTGGGTTTCTCCACTCTAAAGTTACTATCTTTCCGTTTATAATTAATACTATCTTGGGGGAGATACTTTGAGACTATGCAAATATCCCATTTCTCCTCAAACTTTGGCTCACTAATGTTGACACCCATCAGAGGATCTTGTCTGCAATAACTATTTCTGTGATTTCTAATGGCCATTTTCTACTTTCTTCATTCTTTGTACCTTTACTAATTGGAATTTTTCTGTAAGGAAGAGCTGTCTTTTCTCCCCATGATATTTATTTACTCAACTACATATTTATTAATATGGACTCATAAATATTGGCTTTATTCTGTAGGTTATAACTAATGCTCTTGCTATTTATTTTGTTGCTAAAATTGTGTCAGCTTTGGCAATTGGTTTCTCCATGCCCTTTTGACAAGCTCCACCCTTTTTGAACATTTCCTCACTTTCTGGTACTGCAATATGTCCTTGGCACTTTTTATTGCGTTTATCCTATCCTAGCCCTGGAATCAGTCAGTCCTTCATGGATCTTTGGTTCCTTTTATTGAAGACTGGTATTTAGAAATGAAGATCTGGGCACTATGTGCGTTCATTGCTATTGGTGTATCATAGTTTCTAGACCCTTTAAGCAAACAGGACTAGAAAATAAATGTATTTTTTATACTAACCCATACATAGACACATATTTGTATCTATCTATCATCTGTCTATCATCATCATCTATTATCTATCTTTATATTGAAGATCATGAGTTCTATTATCTATCTACCTAACTACCTACCTACCTACCTACCTATCTACCTTTATATTGAAAACCATGAGTTCCTAATGATACTTCCTATAAATCCGGCACTAGAGGGTTTATTCTTGCCTTGTCATTTTCCTTATTTGTAACCTTCTAAAAATTATCATTATAACTGATCCTTCCTGTTCAGCAGCTTTGTATTAATTAAATATATATCTAGCCATTTCCTTTGCAACCACAAGATTACCTCTGTCCTCTTCTTTGCACCCTTCAGCATGAGCAAACAAAATCATAGAAAGGTAAAGAGCAGAATCTTTTTCATGATTAAATGGACAGCAAACTCTCCTATCTGCTCAGGATTCTGCTCTGTGTTATAGGCTATCTTTTTGTAGCTGTGTGTTTATGTTTTTTAAAACATGCCTCTAAATTTATGTGCTTAGACAACTTAATTCTATGATTTTGCAACTCCAGGTTCATCAGATTATCTCTAATAATGTAATTTGGATGACTTTTTATATTGAAACTGTGCCATATCTCAAGGAAAACAAATATAAAAAAAATAGATGAATTTACAAAAAAAATAACACAAAAACAAGGCAAAGAAATATCTTAAAAATTACTGCAGGCAATACAGATTACTGAAGGAAAAGTACAGATTATCTACAAAGGAATAGTATTCAGATTCCTCATTAACAGTGACAAATGTCAGAAGACCACAGAATGATATCTTCAAAGTGATAGAAAAGAATAACTGAAAACCTAGATTTTTATGGTTAGCAAATCTCTCATTCAAGTGAGAAACTAAAATAAATACATTTTCTGATGAACAACATCTAAGAGATTTTACTATCTACTGGTCTCTTGCTCAAAGACCCATGAAGGCAGTGCTTTAGCAAGAAGAAAAGTGAACTAGAGTAGGATGCAGGAAGCAATGTTGAGCAAAAATATTAGAATGACCTGCTGGTAGAACTAGAAAAAAGTAGCTCTTAAAATTTTAATCATAACTTACTCTGGAGAGACAATTAAAAACATGCTGAAGCTTTAATACTAGATAATAATAATGTAGGAAATGGAAGAAAGGTTAGATGTCCTTGACTTTTTGAAGAATAAGACAAACATATTGATTAGCTTTTTGCCTTTTTAAAATATAAATTATAAATGCATATCAAAAATAAGATAATCAAAAGAAGAATAGAAATTGAGTGTTTAACTTTAAAAATTATGGAAGAAGTATGCTCTTAGTATTTGGGGTATATTCCCGGGATTCATTGCTTCCATACAACACCCAGTGCTCATCCAAACAAATGCCCTCCTCAATGTCCATCACCCATTTTCCCCTCTCCCCCACCCCCATCAATCCTCAGTTTGTTGTCTATTTAAGAGTCTCTTATGGTTTGCTTCCCTCCCTGTCTGTTTGTAACTATTTTTCCTCCTTCCTTCCCCCATGGTCTTTTGTTAAGTTTCTCAAGGTCCACATAGGATCTCTGTCTTTCTCTGACTGACTTATTTCATTTGGTATAATACCTTCCAGTTCCATCTACATTGCTGCAAATGGCATGATTTCATTCTTTCTCATTGCCAAGTAGTATTCCATTGTATGTAAAAACCACATCTTCTTTATCTATTCATCATTTGATGGACATTTAGGCTCTTTCCACAATTTGACTACTGTTGAAAGCACTGCTATAAACATTGGGGTACATGTGCCCCTATGAATCAGCACTCCTGTATCCTTTGGATAAATTCCTAGTAGTGCTATTGCTGGGTTGTAGGGTAGTTCTATTTTTAATTTTTTGAGGAACCTCCACACTATTTTCCATAGTGGCTGGGCCAGTTTGCATTACCACCAAAAGTGCAAGAAGGTATCTTTTTCTCCACATCCTGGCCAGCATCTGTTGTTTCCTGAGTTGTTAATTTTAGCCACTCTGACTGGTGTGAGGTGGTATCTCAGTGTGGTATTGATTTGCATTTCCCTGATGATGAGTGACGTTGAGCAGCTTTTCATGTATCTCTTGGCCATGTGGATTCTTCTTTGGAAAAGTGTCTATTCAGTCTTCTGCCCATTTCTTCACTGGATTATTTGTTTCTAGGGTGTTCAGTTTGGTAAGTTCTTTATAGACTTTGGATAACCCTTTATCCAATATATCATTTGCAAATATCTTTTCCAATTCCATCAGTTGCCTTTTAGTTTTGTTGATTGTTTCCTTTGCAGTGCGGAAGCTTTTTATATTGATGAAGTCCCAATAGTTCATTTTTGCTTTTAATTCCCTTACCTCTGGACATGCATTGAGCAAGAAATTGCTGTGGCTGACATCAAAGAGGTTGTTGTCTGCTTTCTCCTCTAGGGTTTTGATGGTTTCCTGTCTCACATTTAGGTATTTCATCCATTTTGAGTTTATTTTTGTGTACACACTGTATGTTAGGCAATTTAACAATAAATTATATTTTTAAAAAGATCAGTTTAATGTAGTTTAATTAATTAACTTAATAATAGCTGGAAAGACTCTTTAGTAAAGTCTCTTTCCAAATAAAATCACATTCACTCATTCTGGCAATTAGGATGTGGACTGGACATATATTCATCCCACTACCTGCTGCTAAAGAAGTTTAAAAATTTCTGATATTAAATGATGAATGTGAAAAATAGTTAAAAAATAGGGACACCTGGGTGGCTCAGTAGATTAAGCATTCAACTTTGGCTCAGATCATGATCTCACTGTCCGTGACTTCGAGCCCCACGTCAAGCTCTGTGTTTACAGCTCAGAGCCTGGAGCCTGCTTCAGATTCTGTGTATCCCTCTCTCTATGCCCCTTCCCTGCTCATGCTCTGTCTCTGTCTAAAAAATAAATTAAAAAAAAAACATTTAAAAATTTTAAAAAAAGGAAAAGGTCCTTAACCTTTGGGGTTTTCTGCTGGAGGTAGAGAAAGACACGTAGGCCACAATTTGATGTTTGAATATTAGGTAGATACAACAGGACTGGAAGGTGATTTGAATGGCACAGAAGGGTAGCACACATATGTGCTGGTTGTCTGCCTGAGGGCCCTTGGCATTGTTAGGGTTCCATAAGTGAAGGCTCAACTCACTCACTTTCACTCACAGTCCCTTGCCTTGTTTCTCAATACTGAATGCTGATGATTTTGAAGGAGGATCAGGTGGGGCTCAATCTGGATGTGGCATGGTTCTCTAACAAAACCCAGGCTTTATGGAAAGGGTAAAGGGAGTAGTTAATTATGACCCTACCTCTAGGTGTACGTACCTTGTGTGGTAAACTCAAGCATAGAATTTATAACAAAGACGTATGTGATACAGTCAGTGGGATCTGATCTTATTCCTCATTCCCTTCCTAGTAAGGAATAAGTGAAAATCTTTGGACATGTTTGAGGGAACAGCCTGTATTTTGTTCTGCTTTCCCTACTGTACAGTTATTATTTGTCCTTTTGTAATTATTTTTTTTCAATATATGAAGTTTATTGTCAAATTAGTTTCCATACAACACCCAATGCTCATCCCAAAAGGTGCCCTCCTCAATACCCATCACTTACCCTCCCCTCCCCCATCAACCCTCAGTTTGTTCTCAGTTTTTAAGAGTCTTTTATACTTTGGCTCTCTCCCACTCTAGCCTCTTTTTTTTTTTTTTCCTTCCCCTCCCCCATGGGTTTCCGTTAAGTTTCTGTTAAGGATCCACATAAGAGTGAAAACATATGGTATCTGTCTTTCTCAGTATGGCTTATTTCACTTAGCATAACACTCTCCACTTCCATCCATGTTGCTACAAAGGGCCATATTTCATTCTTTCTCATTGCCACATAGTACTTCATTGTGTATATAAACCACAATTTCTTTATCCATTCATCAGTTGATGGACATTTAGGCTCTTTCCATAATTTGGCTATTGTTGAGAGTGCTGCTATAAACATTGGGGTACAAGTGCCCCTATGCATCAGTACTGTATCCCTTGGGTAAATTCCTAGCAGTGCTATTCCTGGGTCATAGGGTAGGTCTATTTTTAATTTTTTTGAGGAACCTCCACACTGTTTTCCATAGTGGCTGCACCAGTTTGCATTCCTACCAACAGTGCAAGAGGGTTCCCGTTTCTCCACATCCTCCCCAGCATCTATAGTCTCCTGATTTGTTCATTTTGGCCACTCTGACTGGTTTGAGGTGGTACTGAGTGTGGTTTTGATTTGTATTTCCCTGATGAGGAGCGACGTTGAACATCTTTTCATGTGCCTGTTGGCCATCCGGATGTCTTCTTTAGAGAAGTGTCTATTCATGTTTTCTGCCCATTTCTTCACTGGGTTATTTGTTTTTTGGGTGTGGAGTTTGGTGAGCTGTTTATAGATTTTGGATACTAGCCCTTTGTCCGATATGTCATTTGCAAATCTCTTTTCCCATCCGTTGGTTGCCTTTTAGTTTTGTTGATTGTTTCCTTTGCTGTGCAGAAGCTTTTTATCTTCATAAGGTCCCAGTAATTCATTTTTGCTTTTCATTCCCTTGCCTTTGGGGATGTGTCAAGTAAGAAATTGCTACGGCTGAGGTCAGAGAGGTCTTTTCCTGCTTTCTCCTCTAGGGTTTTGATGGTTTCCTGTCTCACATTCAGGTCCTTTATCCATTTTGAGTTTATTTTTGTGAATGGTGTGAGAAAGTGGTCTAGTTTCAACCTTCTGCATATTGCTATCCAGTTCTCCCAGCACCATTTGTTAAAGAGACTGTCTTTTTCCATTGGATGCTCTTTTCTGCTTTGTCAAAGATTAGTTGGCCATACGTTAGTGGGTCTAGTTCTGGGGTTTCTATTCTATTCCATTGGTCTTTGTGTCTGTTTTTGTGCCAATACCATGCTGTCCAGCTTTGTAGTAGAGGCTAAAGTCTGGGATTGTGATGCCTCCTGCTTTGGTCTTCTTCTTCAAAATTACTTTGGCTATTTGGGGACTTTTGTGGTTCCATACGAATTTTAGGATTGCTTGTTTTAGCTTCGAGAAGAATGCTGGTGCAATTTTGATTGGGATTGCATTGAATGTGTAGATAGCCTTGGGTATTATTGACATTTTGACAATATTTATTCTTCCAATCCATGAGCATGGGATGTGTTTCCATTTCTTTATATCTTCTTCAATTTCCTTCATAAGCTTTCTATAATTTTCAGCAAACAGATCTTTTACATCTTTGGTTAGGTTTATCCCTAGGTATTTTATGCTTATTGGTGCAATTGTGAATGGGATCAGTTTCTTTGTCTTTCTGTAGCTTCATTATTAATGTATAAGAATGCAACTGATTTCTGTACATTGATTTTGTATACTGCAACTTTGGTAAATTCATGTATCAGTTCTAGCAGACTTTTGGTGGAGTCTATTGGGTTTTCCATGTATAATATCATGTCATCTGCAAAAAGTGAAAGCTTGACTTCATCTTTGCCAATTTTGATGCCTTTGATTTCCTTTTGTTGTCTGATTGCTGATGACTTCCAACACTATGTTAAACAGCAGCAGTAAGAGTGGACATCCCTGTCGTGTTCATGATCTCAGGGAAAAAGCTCTCAGTTTTTCCCCATTGAGGATGATGTTAGCTGTGGGCCTTTCATAAATGGCTTTTATGATGTTTAACTATGTTCCTTCTATCCCGACTTTCTCAAGGATTTTTATTAAGAAACGTTGCTGAATTTTGTCAAATGCCTTTTCTGCATTGATTAACAAGATCATATAGTTCTTATCTTTTCTTTTATTAATGTGATGTATCATGTTGATTGATTTGCGAATATTGAACCAGCCCTGCATCCCAAGAATGAATCCCACTTGATCATGGTGAATAATTCTTTTTATATGCTGTTGAATTCGATTTGCTAGTATCTTATTGAGAATTTTTGCCTCCATATTCATCAGGGATATTGGCCTATAGTTCTCTTTTTTTACTGGGTCTCTGTCTGGTTTAGGAATCAAAGTAATACTGGCTTCATAGAATGAGTCTGGAAGTTTTCCTTCCCTTTCTATTTTTTGGAATAACTAGAGAAGGATAGGAATTATCTCTGCTTTAAACGTCTGGTAGAACTCCCCTGGGAAGCCATCAGGTCCTGGACTCTTATTTGTTGGAAGATTTTTGATAACTGATTCAATTTCTTCGCTGGTTATGGGTCTGTTCAAGCTTTCTATTTCCTCCTGATTGAGTTTTGGAAGTGTGTGGGTGTTTAGGAATTTGTCCGTTTCTTCCAGGTTGTCCAGTTTGTTGGCATATAATTTTTCATAGTATTCCCTGATAATTGTTTGTATCTCTGAGGGATTGGTTGTAATAATTCCATTTTCATTCATGATTTTATCTATTTGGGTCATCTCCCTTTTCTTTTTGAGAAGCCTGGCTAGAGGTTTATCAATTTTGTTTATTTTTTTAAAAAACCAACTCTTGGTTTCACTGATCTGCTTTACAGTTTTTTTAGATTCTATATTGTTTACTTCTGCTCTGATCTTTATTATTTCTCTTCTTCTGCTGGGTTTAGGCTGTCTTTGCTGTTCTGCTTCTATTTCCTTTAGGTGTGCTGTTAGATTTTGTATTTGGGATTTTTCTTGTTTCTTGAGATAGGCCTGGATTGCAATGTATTTTCCTCTCAGGACTGCTTTTGATGCATCCCAAAGCGTTTGGATTGTTGTATTTTCATTTTCGTTTGTTTCCATATATTTTTTAATTTCTTCTCTAATTGCCTGGTTGACCCATTCATTCTTTAGTAGGGTGTTCTTTAACCTCCATGCTTTTGGAGGTTTTCCAGACTTTTTCCTGTGGTTGATTTCAAGCTTCATAGCATTGTGGTCTGAAAGTATGCATGGTATGATCTCAATTCTTGTATACTTATGAAGGGCTGTTTTGTGACCCAGTATGTGATCTATCTTGGAGAATGTTCCATGTGCACTCGAGAAGAAAGTATATTCTGTTGCTTTGGGATGCAGAGTTCTAAATATATCTGTCAAGTCCATCTGATCCAATGTATCATTCATGGCCCTTGTTTCTTTATAGACCGTGTGTCTAGATGATCTATCCATTTCTGTAAGTGGAGTGTTAAGGTCCCCTGCAATTACCACATTCCTATCAATAAGGTTTCTTATATTTGTGAATAATTGTTTTATATATTTGGGGGCTCCGGTATTCGGTGCATAGACATTTATAATTGTTAGCTCTTCCTGATGGATAGACCCTGTAATTATTATATAATGCCCTTCTTCATCTCTTGTTACAGCCTTTAATTTAAAGTCTAGTTTGTCTAAGTATGGCTACTCCAGCTTTCTTTTGGCTTCCAGTAGCATGATAAATAGTTCTCCATCCCCTCACTCTCAATCTGGAGGTGTCCTCAGGTCTAAAATGAGTCTCTTGTAGACAGCAAATAGATGGGTCTTGTTTTTTTTATCCATTCTGATACTCTATGTCTTTTGGTTGGCACATTTAGTCCATTTACATTCAGTGTTATTATAGAAAGATATGGGTTTAGAGTCATTGTGATGTCTGTAGGTTTCATGCTTGTAGTGATGTCTCTGGTACTTTGTCTCACAGGATCCCCCTTAGGATCTCTTGTAGGGCTGGTTTAATGGTGACAAATTCCTTCAGTTTTTGTTTGTTTAGGAAGACCTGTATGTCTCCTTCTATTCTAAATGACAGACTGCTGGATAAAGGATTCTCGGCTGCATATTTTTTCCGGTCATCACATTGAAGATTGCCTGCCATTCCTTTCTGGCCTGCCAAGTTTTAGTAGAGAGATCCGTCACGAGTCTTATCGGTCTCCCTTTATTTGTTAGAGCACGTTTATCCCTAGCTGCTTTCAGAATTTTCTCTTTATCCTTGTATTTGCCAGTTTCACTATAATACGTCGTGCAGAAGATGGATTCAAGTTACGTCTGAAGGGAGTTCTCTGTGCCTCTTGGATTTCAATGCTTTTTTCCTTCCCCAGGTCAGGGAAGTTCTCAGCTATTATTTCTTCAAGTACACCTTCAGCACCTTTCCCTCTCTCTTCCTCCTCTGGAATACCAATTATGTGTAGATTATTTCTCTTTAGTGTGTCACTTAGTTCTCTAATTTTCCCCTCATACTCCTGGATTTTTTTATCTTTTTCTCAGCTTCCTCTTTTTCCATAATTTTATCTTCTAGTTCACCTATTCTCTCCTCTGCCTCTTCAATCCGAGCCGTGGTCATCTCCATTTTATTCTGCAGTTCATTTATAGCATTTTTTAGCTCCTCCTGACTGTTCCTTAGTCCCTTGATCTCTGTAGCAATAGGTTCTCTGCTATCCTCTATACTGTTCTCAAGCCCAGCGATTAATTTTATGACTATTATTCTAAATTCACTTTCTGTTATTATTGTTTAAATCCTTTTTGATCAGTTCGTTAGCTGTTGTTATTTCCTGGAAATTCTTTTGAGGGGAATTCTTCCGTTTCATCATTTTGGATAGTCCCTGGAGTGGTGCGGAACTGCAGGGCACTTCCCCTGTGCTGTCTTGAATAACTTGCGTTGGTGGGCGGGGCCGCAGTCAGACCTGATGTCTGCCCTCAGCCCACTGCTGGGGCCACAGTCAGACTGGTGTGTACATTCTCTTCCCCTCTCCTAGGGGCAGGATTCACTGTGGGGTGGCGTGGCCTGTCTGGGCTACTTGCACACTGCCAGGCTTGTGGTGCTAGAGATCTGGCGTTTTAGCTGGGGTGGATCGGAAAGGTGCACAGGGGCGGGAGGGGCAGGCTCAACTTGCTTATCCATCGGTGATCCGCTTCTGGAGGGGCTCTGGGACACCGGGAGGGAGTCAGACCTGTCCCCAGAGGGATGGATCTGCAGAAGCACAGCGTTGGGTGTTTGCGTGGTGTAAGCAAGTTCCCTGGCAGGAACTGGTTCCCTTTGGGATTTTGGCTGGGGGATGGACGAGGGTGATGGCACTGGCGAGCGCCTTTGTTCCCCGCCATGCTGAGCTCTGTGTCCAGGGCTCAACAACTCTTCTTCCCGTTGTCCTCCAGCCCTCCCGCTCTCCGAGCAGAGCTGTTAGCTTATAACCTTCCAGATGTTAAGTCCCGCTTGCTGTCTGAACACACTCTGTCTGGCCCCTCTGTTTTTGCAAGCCAGATTCGGGGCCTCTGCTTGGCCAGCGGGCTGCCCCTTTGACCCGGCTCCCTCCCTCCAGTCCGTGTAGTGCGCCACCTCTCCGCCCTTCCTACCCTCTTCGGTGGGCCTCTCATCTGTACTTGGCTCCAGAGAATCCATTCTGCTAGTCTTCTGGTGGTTTTCTGGGTTATTTAGATAGGCGTAGGTGGAATCTGAGTGATCAGCAGGACGCGGTGAGTCCAGCGTCCTCTTACGCCGCCATCTTCCTAAAATCTGTCCTTTTGTAATTAATAAGTAACTTGTGGGGAGACACTTTGAGACCATATAAATAACCCATTCCTTATCAAAATTTCCTTTCCAGATTTAGCATCTATGGAGGATTTTTTCTTGCCTCAATCTCTGCTGTAGTGGTTTAAAATGGTTTTTACTAATTCTATCATTCCTTCTATATTTATTTGTCAGCATTTCATTAAAAGAAAGAGATTTCCCCTTTAAGAAAATAAATAAAATAAATAAAAATTATGGAAGAAAAATGGAATAAAGAAAACCCGTAAGAAGACAGGAAAGGAGAACAAAGAAAGAGAAGGAGGGAAAATACAGTAAATAGAAGATACAAAAGAAGATGGTAGAATAAGTATAAGTATATTCGTAATTCAATCAATATAAACACATTAAACTTACTATTTTAAAACAGAGACTCTTAACTTGGATAAAAAACAAAATCCAGTCAATTGATGTTATAAGAAACACACATAAAATTTAATAGTCAAAAAAAATACCATTACTAAGAAGGAGGTGATACAGAAGAAGTAATATCAGAAAAAAATAGGATATAAAAAGAGCACTAATACGGATAAAGACAATCATTAGTTAATGGTAAAAAAAAACTCCAAAAACATGTAAATGTGGCACATTTATATGCTTTTCAAGCATAGGCTCAAAATATACAGAATTACAAAGAGAAATTTCCAAACTCATAATGATACCTGGAAATTTTAATGTTTATGTCAGACGTTGTTAGTTGCCCTTTCTTACTTGATAACAGAACATCATTCAGAGGTGGTAGAGGAGTCAACTGCTCCAGGAAAGCCCTGGGCAGGCAGTGAGAAGTTCCTACCTCAATTTCCTGAGACATATGTTTCAAGATTTATGCATGGTGTATTGATTTTAAGAGCCATTACACTGTGGGGGTGGGGTTCCCACAGATCCACCAATTCTCTGCAAAACCAGTTGAGTGTCCTACAATTCAAGTTAGTTCTAACACTATCTGCTTGGAGATCACATCCTGCGGGTCAAGAGCTCAGTCCCACAAGACTGCCCTCTCCCCAACTTCAGATGCCAGTTGAAAGCCCAGATTATCACTTGTGCTTCATACTGGCCAGCTATAAATTGAAGGTTCTAAAGTCCCTCTTCCTTGGATTTGATTAATTTGCTAGAGTGGCTCACTGAACCCAGGAGAACACTTACTTTTACCAGTTTATTAAAGGATCCGATGAAGGATACAGATGAGCATCCAGATAAGGAGATATATAGGGCAAGGTCTGGGAGGGGCAAGAATGCAGGAGCTTCTGTCCCCATGGAGTTGGGATGTGTCACCCTCCAAGCGTGGATGTGTTCAACCACCTGAAAGCTCTCTGGACCCCATCCTTTTGGGACTTTTGTGGAGGCTTCATGTAGGCATGATCAATTATTACCTCAATTTTCAGCCCTTAGTCCTTCTCCCTTCTCATGAGAATGGGAGTGGAGCTGAAAATTCCAAGCTCCTAATCATGGCTTGGTCTTTCCTGTGACCAGCCTTCATCCAGGACCTCACCCAGAGTTGCCTCATTAGAACAAAAGACACTCCTATTACCTATGAAATCACAAGGTTTTCAAAAGCTCCATGTCAGGACCCAGGGTCAAAAAATGCTCCTGAGCTCTTATCACTTATGAAATTGCAAGGGTTTCAGGAGCCGTGTGCCAGGAACTGTGGACAGATACCAGTATGTATTTTCTATTACCCCACACATGGCAAGATTGTTTCCCAACGAGTCTGCTTTGCATGGCCTGCGTTGATCTTTTTTCATTTTACCTGGAATGAACAGGCAAGGAAAGGGCACTTGGGGCACGTGGGGGTACTGGGAGGCACTTGGGGGTTCTGCAAGGGAAGGATCCCTTCATTTGGGAGCCTCAGATGTGGGTTTCACATTGTCCAACACAGCTTTGGGAAGAAGATGGAAGGAAGGTGTCCATGACACTGAGAGGTCAACTGACTTAGCTGAAACCACAGACTTCACCAGAACCAAATTCTGGAGAGAATTAATTCAGGAGATATGACTGAGACCAGTTCCTTCTTAGGTCTCCGGAGTCCTTATTGCCACCCTCCATTTCCACACCTCCATTCCCCACCCCACTTGAGGCTCTTTTTCACATTTCGGTATGTCATTTACTGTGGACGTTTTGAGTATTTTCTATCACAATTCTAATTTTTTTAATGTTTCTGTAACATTTCTTTAAAAAGAAGCTCTTTTGGAGACTCTCTCTTTGACCTCCCTTGCTTAATTTTAAATTGTCCAGGTCCATTGGTAAAAATAAAGACAGTTGTTCTGTTCTTTGTTCCAAGTCTCCTTAATTTTGTTTCTCACAAGGCATTTGTGCTTGAGTGAAATTTACCTCTGAAAACTGTTGCCATGGTAACTGGGGGACCGTCTTAGTGAAACAAATCCGTGACATGTAAATAAATGGGGATGAATGTGATGGTATGGCAACAATATTCCCTCTTTTACCAGCAATCTGTCCTATTCAAACCCATTGTGGTATTTCAATGTTCTTGGCAGATTTAATCACATCAAACTTCCATTCATACAGAATACACCCCAGAACCAAGTATGATGACTAAGTAAACACATCTGTTCAAAGTTATCTCGTGCTAGCTAGCTCCCAAGATGGCCTCGTCCTATATTCACACTGTTATGCTGTCCGTTTCTCATCTTACCAGGGGGGTAAATTTTTTTTACTGACCAATCTCTGCAGCCAATGCAATATGACAGTAGTGATGGAATATCACTTCCAATATTAGGTTATCGAAAGATTGTGGCTTCTGCAGATCACACTCTGCAGGGATCCAGATCCAGGCCAGGAGATCACTCAGCCAATGCACAGGCTCCTGTGACAAGGAACTAAATATCTCTGACCAATAACCAGTGAAGAGTGGAACCATCAACAGTGACATAGGCGAGCCTGGTAGCAGATCCTCCATCACTTGAGACTTCTCCTGTGACTACAGCAGTATCCGACAGCCTGATTTCAACCTCCTCAGAGACCTTGAGCAAGGACCACCCAAGAAGCTGCCTCTGGATTCGAGACCCACAGAAACTGCCTGATAACAGATGTTGGTTGTTTTAAGCTGCTAAATTTTGGGAGAAATCTGGTATATAACAGTAGTAACTAATACATTATTTTTTAGTACAAAAATATAAAAATGTCATAAAACATACTTATCACTAAAGGTAAAGTAATTTAATCTTCCTTTTATCCAGGAGATACTTCTAGATCTCACCAAGTCTGAATGTCTCACCATGAAGGCTTATTCTCTCTCACCAGACTAAAGACTCCTTGACAGTAGAGTGGTGACTTGTTTACCATTGTTTCCCATAGTGTCACATTCATGCCTGGCATGTGGCATGTGCTGAGTAATATGTGTGAAGTTGTTGACCTGTTTGCTGTTGGGGGATGTAGTGCATGCAGAAGGGCAGTGTGGCCAAATCTCCACAGAGCTTACACCAGGTTCTGGAACAAGCTTTCCTAAATGGATTCTTTACATCATCTATGGGGCGTCTGGGTGGCTCAGTCGGTTAAGCTCCGACTTCGGCTCAGGTCATGATCTCGCGGTTCGTGAGTTCAAGCCCTGCGTCGGGCTCTGTGCTGACAGCTCAGAACCTGGAGCCTGTTTCAGATTCTGTGTCTCCCTCTCTCTCTCTTACCCTCCCCCGTTCATGCTCTGTTTCCTTCTGTCTCAAAAATAAATAAACGTTAAAAAAAAATTAAATCATTCGTGTGCCTCTATTTCTCAAGAGTTAATAAAAAGGAATGAATTATTAATGCACACAACATGATGAATCTCCAAGTAAGTATGATGAGTGAAAGAAATCAGACAAAAAAATTACATATTATATGAGTTCATCTATAGACTCTTGTAGAAAAGGCAACTAATCTGTAGTGACAGGGAGCAGATCAGTGGCTGCCTGGAGATGGGGGTGGGGGAGAGAGATTACAGATGGCATAAGGGGTAATGCTTATGTTCATTAAAAAATACCATCTGGATGTCTTCTTTAGAAAAGTATCTATTCATGTCTTCTGCCCATTTCTTCACTGGATTATTTGTTTTTCGGGTGTGGAGTTTGGTGAGATCTTCATAGATTTTGGATACTAGCCCTTTATCCAATATGTCATTTGCTGGCGAGGATGTGGAGAAAAGGGAACCCTCTTGCACCTTTGGTGGCAATCCAAACTGGCCCAGCCACTATGGAAAACAGTGTGGAGGTTACTCAAGAAATTAAAAATACCATATGACCCAGCAATAGCACTGCTAATAATTTACCCAAGGGATACAAGAGTGCTGATTCATAGGGGCACATGTACCCCAATGTTTATAGCAGCACTTTCAACAATAGCCAAATTATGGAAAGAGCTTAAATGTCCATTAACTGATTAATGGATAAAGAAGATGTGGTTTATATTTACAATGGAATACTACTTGGCAATGAGAAAGAATGAAATAATGCCATTTGCAGCAACGTGGATGGAACTGGAGGGTATTATGTTAAGTGAAATAAGTCAGGCAGAGAAAGACAGAGATCATATGTTTTCACTCATATGTGGATCTTGAGAAACTTAACAGAAGACCATGGGGGAGGGGAAGGGGAAAAAAGTTACACAGAGGGAAAGAGGCAAACCATAAGAGACTCAAATATTGAGAACAAACTGAGGGTTGGTTGGGGGTTGGGGGGGAGAGGGGAAAGTAGGTGATGGGCATTGAGGAGGGCACCTGTTGGGATGAACACTGGGTGTTGTATGGAAACAAATTTGACAATAAATTATATTTAACAAAATAAAGTAAAATAAAATAATGAAATAAATAAAATAAAATAAAATAAAATAAAATAAAAGCATCAGAGTGGCTCTAGAAGGGTTTCCTGTCTCTATCCTGGGTTCTTCCACCATACTGTGCTATATCTGTCTATGGCTTTTTGTTTTTTACAAAAGATCTTCAACAACATTGACAAAAATACACATTTTAGCAAAGAACTAGTTCTATCACTGTTTGAAATCACTTGGACTCTGATGAAATGATTTACTCGGCCCATCTCCCTTTTCAAGTAAAGAGTTTGTACTATGCTTCAGATAAAATGGGGCATCTTAGCAGCTTCAACACAGAAGCTCCATTGTGAAGTTTCTTCTATGAGATGGGCCTCAGTATCCAGGATGCCTTCCCCCTCCCATAGGTACTGCCCACAGTGCCCCCTGACCCCCTGCTGTCCCCAGCTCTGCCACCCATTCAGGGTTCCTCTGCCCTCCAGTTGCCTGCAGGTTCCAAGGCTTGGCTGCCACGTTTGTTGTCACACTCTGACTTTTTTTAAAACATTTAATGTTTAAACACTTAACATTTAACATTTTTTATACTTAATATTTTATTTAATTTTCAAATTTTTATTTAAATTCTAGTTAGTTAACATATAGTATAGTATTGGTTTCAGGAGTAGAATTGAGTAATACATCACTTACATAGAATACCCAGTGCTCATCACAACAAGTGCCCTCCTTAATCCCATCACCTTCTTGGCCCATCCCCCAACCTCCTCCCTTCCATCAACCCTGTTGGTTCTCTGTCGTTCAGAGTCTCATATGGTTTGCCTCCCTCTCTCTCTCTCTCTTTTTTTTTTAACATTTAACATTTTTAAATACTTTTGCCCATTTCCTGACCACATATCTTCCATCCTGGGAGAAGATTGTCTTTACCTCTGGAGAATGTTTGGAAATGCCTGAAGGTCAGAGTGAACCCCAGCTGAAAGACCCCTATACGCAGGAAGCAGTAGGATCTCAGGAGACAGAGAGAGGCTTTGAAAGCTCTCACCAGTTGCTTCCCTTGAACCAAAGTTGCTTCAGCTTGTTCAGAGAAATCCCATGTCAGATGTTTTAGCAGAAATATTTCATTGGGCTTCCAGGCATTTCTTTCTTACCCCCTGGGCCTCAGTTAAAGATTCTTGTGAAAAACTGTGGGTTGAGTGGATTATTTCTCTTCCTTACAAAGTTCACAGTGCAGGTGAAATTGTCAGGAGGGCATGTGACTGAGGTCTAAATGACCATTATTTCTGAGAGGAAAACATTTGGGAATTGGCTGATTCGTGACAGACCAAGGCAGATCCAGGTTCTGTGTGACCTAAGGTGGTACAATTTTCAAGGTCCTCTCTAAGTAAAATGACACAACATTACAGATATAAATTTAGTCATAAAATGAATATTTATTTAAGATTATAAAAGAAATCAAAATAACACTTTTTAGAAAACTGAAAAATATCATAAGATCCAGATAGCTAACATGATGGGTTTCTTTCTTTCCTTTTTTTTTTTTTTTAAAGTTTTTATTTAACTTCTAGTTAGTCAACATACAGTGTAATATTAGTTTCAGGTGTACAATTTAGTGATTCAACACTTCCACACAGCTCTCAGTGCTCATCACAAGTGCCCTCCTTAATCCCCATTGCCTGGTTCACCGATCCCGCCACCCACCTCACTTTTGGTGACCCTTCTCTATAGTTAAGAGTCTATTTCTTTGTCTCCCTCTCTCTCTTTCTCCAAGATCATTTGTTTTGTTTATTAAATTCCACATGTGAGTGAAATCATATGGTATTTCTCTTTCTCTGACTGACTTACCTTGGTTCCATCCATGCCGTTATAAATGACAAGATCCCTTTCTTTTTTATGGCTGAGTAATGTTCCAGTATGTGTATATGTGCGTGCGTATATCACATCTTCTTTATCCATTCATTAGTCAGTGAACACTTGGGCTGTTTCCATAATTTAGCTATTGTAGATAATGTTCCTATAAACATAAGGGTGCATGTTTCCCTTTGAATAATGTGGTTTTTTTAAGTTTTTTTTTTAATTTTTATTTTTGAGAGAGAGAGAGAGAAATAGAGACAGAGCATGAGTGGGGGAGGGGCAGAGAAAGAGGGAGACACAGAATCTGAAGCAGGCTCCAGGCTCTGAGCTGTCAGCACAGAGCCCGACCTGGGGCTCAAACTCACGAACTATGAGATCATGACCTGAGCCAAAGTTGCACACTTAACAGACGGAGCCACTTAGCCGCCCTGCCTTTGAATAATGTTTTTATTAAATAATTGGGGGACATACCTCTATAGTTTTTGTCCTGTATTTTTTATGCATTCCTTTTTGATCACTTTTTCCTATGCCAGCAATTTTGTCATATCATTTTCTACAGGGAATTTGGAAAGAGAAGTCAGTTGTGTTTCTTGGATGGCTGATCCAAATCTAACTTTTTATTAACGATGGATGAGATGCACATAACATGTGACTTCACACACAGATTTGCCTGACAGTGCTGCTACACAAGATTTCTAGTACGTTCTATTTCTAATATGTCTTGAGCTGAATTGTGTCCTCCTACAAACTCTTATGTTGAAGTCTCTACCTCCAGTCCCTAAGAATGTAACCTTATTTGGAGATAATGTCTTTACAGAGGTGATTAAGCTAAAATGAGGCTAAATTGGGCCGTAATCCAATGTGACTGATATCCTTATAAGAGGAAATTTGGATACAGACACACACAGAGGGAAACCACGTGAAACCAAGCCAAAGAGAGTGACCTCCAGAGAAAGTAACCCTGCTGACACCGTGATCTCAGACTTCCAGCCTCCAGAACTGTGAGAAGACAAATTTCTGTTGTTGAAGCCACGCAGTCTGTGACATTTGTTACAGAAGTCCTAGCTAACGAGTACCATAATTTCCATGAGAAAGAAAAAAAAAGTTTGTATATTTCATATTGTACATGCTGGATTATCAAGTGCTTTCCTGACAGGAGAGTTTTTCATTTGCCTAGGTACTGAAGATAGCCAGATCTTTTGTTTGCTGTTTGACAAGTCCAGGAAGTAGGTGAGCTCTCCACAGACTAGTTTCTGATCCTGAACATTCCAACCTGGTTTCTACTCCATTCCCACACACTTCTGGTGCTGGGTGCCACACAAGGTCATGTTCACACTGGGCTACCATCTGACCATACACCTTTGTGTCATGATGTGGGTGAATTGATGCAATAGGTGGTTAGGGCCTCCTGGAAGCCATTACCACACTTGGGTGGCTAGCAAAATCTTAACCATGCATGGAAGAAACTGCCAACATTGTTCATACACTAAGTCCGAACTAAATGTTTCTTCAACCTAACTTTTCCTCAGAGAAAACTAGCAATGCCTGCAGCTTTCCACACTACCCTGCAAGAAGAGAATGTGTAAAGGGGCCATTGGGATGGAAAAGGACAGCAGTTTTAACTTACTGCAGTTAAAATAGCATATTTGTAAAAGTTAAACCTATAGCTTTCATCTTTTTTGTTTTTGTTGTTTTTTACTGCTGTGCTTGATATACATTAAGCAATTTACTTTTATTATATGTTTTGTTCTTAGGTTGAGTTTGAAATTTTATAATTAAATACCTAAGAAAGATAATATAAGTTTAAAAAAATTCAATAAAAAAAGCTATCGCACTTGAGCAGATTTTACAGAAATCCATGAGTTCATCATCACTCTGCTGGAACCCTCCCCAGGGGCTTGGAAGAAGTCAGTGTGAATGAGGGGCTTAAAGCTTAAACTTCACTGTAACCTCGTAACTGGGCTCAGGCAGGTGCAGGCAGCCTAGAGAGAAAACCCTTCTTGAACATGCTTGTGAATTGGGGAAAGCCTTTGGTTTCGCACCAGTGGTGACTAAGCCACAGAAGAAATATCAGGTCCAGTCTAAGTCTCAACGAAGAAATCTAGATGGGAAGGAAGGCACTTGCATGGTGAAAAAGTCTCCTGTCTCTTAAACAGCTTCTCCCATGTTGCTTCCTTAGTATATTCCTTTCATCACCCACGGAGTCACGTGCTCATTACACAAATATTTATGGAGCATCTGCTTGATGCCAGGCATTTTGCCAAAAAGTGCTCCAATTGGTGACTCATTCTGTGGCTTAAGGCTTAAAGCTTTGTTATTTGTTCTTTGTTCTAATGCCCTGCTCCTATGGGATGGGTCATCTGATGGACAGAATATTGCCGTACTGGACGGCATTCAATTCTACTGCAGACAGCATGCGGCTGTGGTCACAAGACATGGATATGAGTCCCAGCCCTGGACTAATGAGGCAAGTGACCTTGGACAATCTTTTAGCCTTCCTGAGCTTTGTTTCTTCATTTGTAAAGCCCAGCACTTAGTGCTAAAGAATCTATTAAAACCCAGACAGATGTAGGCATGGAGAGGCAAAAGCATTAAAAAGTTGCAGGCAGGTTCTATGAGGTATAACTTGATTATACCTCTGGGATGGAATGTCCCTTTTCTCTGGGGGAAAAAAAAAAGTCTAGAAAATGAAGATGCTTAGATTACAAAGCACACACTGGTTTTGTCTGCTCTGTGAAACGACGTGATCTTGGAAGTAAACCCACTGTCCCATCCGTGCTGCATGGTCCTTTCCCTCTGGCCACAACTGACTTATGTGAGGTGGTTCCAGGCTCAGACTCACCCAATCATTATTTCTCTTCTAGGAATCTTAAACTGTTCAGTGACCCAGAAACTGAGGATTATTGGAACAGGGTTATGTTCAGGGCCATTTTCATGATCTCTCCCACTGTTGGAGATTGGGGAGCTCATTCTTGCTCTTCCCAAGGACTGGGTTTTCAGTTCTTGCCTTGGAGTTTATGAGCTGCACCAATATGCTTTCTAAATGTCCCTTTTAATGCATAAGCCAACCACAACTGGTTTTTGTTGAAATCAAAATAAACTTACTAAATACAAATATATAACTCACAAGGCTGTTTGATTAAACAATACATGTAAAAGCTCTTTATAAACCAGATTTTATATTATAGGGTTGGTTATTAGGTGTGCTTTTGTTTTTAAACATTTCACACACATGACCTGGGATTTGCTGTAATTAGAGTGCACATGTCACTCACTTGTTGGATCTTGGCTCAGATCTACTTTGATACAATCTTGGATTAGTTAACTTCTCAAACTTTAGTTTCTGAGTCTGCAAAATGGGGATGATACGCTCAAGCTCATAGAGCTGTTATGAGAATAAAATAAGATACCACATGTAAAGCATTTAGCTCAGCACCTAGCACATAATAAGCACTTCATAAATTTGAAACATTATAATTTGATGAGTAGTAATGAGAACTGCATGCAGAAGTAGAATAGAAAGCCATTATAAATGCTTGAATCTGAATATTTCTCAATTGATAATTTGAACTCCCACATGTCAAACTGATTTTACCTTCATCACATTCACCTGCCTAGAAAGGACTTTCCATATCACTTTTCTTATGAAAATAAAGGGAATCTCTTGTTATTGCCGCTGCTTCAATTCTTTTGAACCACACTCCAAAGGAAAATTCTAAGCCTTAGCCAAATGTCTCTTTCTTTGTGGGAATTTCTTGATATTGCTTAAATGGCCATATCAGCAATAATTTAATATCCCCCCAAATATGTCAATCTGTTTTGCTTTTTTAAGAAAATAACTGTACACATTTTGACATTGTAGCTAAAAAATTAATATTATGCTTCTCATTTCCTCTCATTGTTATTTTCATTCTTATTATATGACTCATCCAACTTATTCTCTAAGATTAGTGCCCAAATTCAGGAAGTGAAGTTTTTAGAGGCTGACATCACAAATAATTGAAAGCTCCTTGAAGGTATCAGCTACTTGAAATGTCTACCTCTAGGAAAAATATTCTTCACTTTAATGGATGGTAATTTTCCAGGGACACTGCTAAAGGATAGGACTGTTCCACCATGTACAGAAGACATTAGTCACACCTTGAGGCTCATGACTAATCCCTAACGAGCCTGGAGTCATTTCTTCTATTTGATTTGGCTGTCTAATAGAAGGGACTCTTTTTTTCACTGCTTATCCTAGACCTCATTGAGAGACCTCTTGTCTTTCCAAAGAAGATTCAAATCCACATAACTTTACATGGAACTAAGTCCTAGGGTAAAATTGTGAATATTTTCTGGCATCTTTATATCAATCTTTCATTTTTATTTTTTTTTATTTTTATTTTTTTAAATTTTTTTTTCAATGTTTTTTATTTATTTTTGGGACAGAGAGAGAGACAGAGCATGAACGGGGGAGGGGCAGAGAGAGAGGGAGACACAGAATCGGAAACAGGCTCCAGGCTCCGAGCCATCAGCCCAGAGCCTGACGCGGGGCTCGAACTCACAGACCGCGAGATCGTGACCTGGCTGAAGTCGGACGCTCAACCGACTGCGCCACCCAGGCGCCCCTCATTTTTATTTTTTAAACTTTATTTAATGCTTATTTATTTTAGAAAGAGAGAGACAGAGTATGGGTGGAGAAGGGGCAGAGAGGGAAACACAGAATCTGAAGCAGGCTCCAGGCACTGAGTGGAGCTCGAACTTGTGAACCAGGAGATCATGACCTGAGCCAAAGTCAGATGCTTAATCAGACTGAGCCATCCAGGTGCCCATCAATTTCTTTTATTTTTAGACAAATGTGGCTCCTGAACCAATTGATGATGGTTATAGATTGATTTAACAGGACTTAAAAAATGTATAGTACTTGAGTAGTGTGAGTATTCAACATAGATGTCTGATTTCTGGGTATATTGGCCACTATCCAGGCTTTGTTCTCTGATATTGTGACTGTGGTCATTTTCAGCCCTCAAGTGACATTCACTTTCACAGAAAACAATTTCATCAATAGGGTTCTGGGGCCCTTAAATGTCACAACCAAGAATTTTACATTTTGTTGCAGTTGCTAGAAATTCAATTCAGTTCAGTTCAATTCAAGACTATCTCTATTTTTGAGATGAGTTCTGGCCAGTCAGAATTTCAGTTATCCTGATGTATAGACATAGCATCAAATAGAGAAGAATATTTAAACAAATGTTAAACCTTTATACGTTCATCACATTAAGTGACAAAAGACAAATTGTCATATGAAATGACCAGGAGTCTCTAAGTCACAATGAAGTTATCATACCCTGCTTTCTATTTTGCACTAACACGCTAAAGCTCTGTTTCTGTGGAAACCACTGTGCGGACAGACTGTCCCATCCAATCACAGACTTGTCACTTGTCCAGGCGGGAGGCCCCTGTGAGTCTTTGACAGGATCAGACTCCCAGACATGTTCCTCACCACTTCATTTACCTTTTAACCTAGTTAAAGGTTTATAAACTTAGAGAAGCTAAAGATTTTTTCTTTCAGTGACAATCAGCCTGCAGCCCAGGGATATACATGCTGCGCCTGAAACATCTGCTGCTCTCTTCACACCCTCTTCCAGCCTTGTCCTCAGGGCTCTTAAAGAAGCCCTCCCTCAGTTACACAGTGGGCTGTGAGCCAGGCTTCTCTGCACCTTGCAGTTTCCACGTAGAGCAAATCGTCTTAGGCACAATTTATAGAAGATTAGAAGGAATCGCTGAGGGCAATGTCTACTCAAGGCATACATTTGGCCACCAGGGAGGAAGAGTTGGTGAAATAGAGCCAAAAAGAACCTTGGGATAAGCTGACCACTTTGCCACAAATTCTGAGCCAGCCAAGCAGCTCATTGAGGAGGTGCATGCTCCAAACACATTGATTTCTGGGTCTCATTCAATGGCACAAGCACCTTGAGGGAAAGCATTTCAAGGAAAAACTATTGCCTGGCAAATTAAAATAACATCACAGGAAGACAGAGTGATCCCTCTAGTCCAAATCAAATAATCCTGACAAAGAAGGAAAGCAAATTGTTAAAGGGATTTTGAAAACAGATTAAAAACGATGAATGCAGACTAAATGCCATGTGGAATCCTGGACTGGATCTGGGAACAGAAAAATGAGTATTAGTGGGGACCCTGGTAAAACTTGAATAAAGTCTGTAGTTTAGTTAACAGTAATGTACCAGTGTTAATTTCTTTGCTTTAGTAAATGTACCATGGTTCCATAACATGTTAACATTAGGGGAAAGTGGGTTAGGAGTATATGGAAACTCAGTGTACTATGGTTGCTACTTTTCTGTAAGTCTAAAATTACCCCAGAATAAAAAGCCTGTTCAAGAAAATGAACAAGGAAAATGGAGGAAGGACATATTCTAAGGATGAATATGACACAGAGCCATGGTCTGTAAGGACAGGATCAGGAGGTCTAATCCTAGAACCCACAAAGGTCACCTGCCATGCCAACAAGGAGGCATCTGTGCTGTTTGGAACGAGAAGAGAAAGAGGAATGGTGGGTAGTGTGATGTTGGCAAACAACACAAAGTCCTCTAAGCCATCTTGGGGGGGGGGGCGGGTAGAAGGAGCACCATCTGAGGGAACTGATGACCAAGACAGCCAAGCAGACTGAGGAAGAGTGACTAGCAGCTCATCATAGTTGAAAGTTGCCTGGCCAGGTGGAACTTCAGTCCAACCTAGTGGGACGATCTCCCAGAAACTGTAGAAAGTGGGAGAGGAGCCTAAGACTGGAGGTGGACAGATGTGGTGTTTATTTTGTATAATGGGCAGAATGTGGTGCCACAGATTATAGAGCAGTGGGCTTGAAGTGGATGGATCCTAGGAAAAGCATTGACACACACAATCAATGGCCTATGAACTTCTAGAAAGAGAAGAGGAGACACTGGTAGCTGACATGGGTTTGCCCAAGAACAAGGAAGGCAGGAGTAATTACAGACCCTTTTTGGATAACGTTCCTAAACTGACAGATCTAGTGTATTTGGATTTCTAGAAAAAACTTCTCATTATGTCTTTGTTGACACAATGCAGTTTCAAGGGCTAGATGACAAAAAAGGAAAAAAAAAATACAAGTTATACCTATCTAAAGAAAGCAGACCTCTAGTGCTCAGCTTACCATTGTTTAAGTCAATGACTTTGAAATAGTCATTGTGTTATCATAGATTGTGTTTGGCTCCTTGTTATAGAGATTCAATAACAGTGGCTTAGCCAGATAGGGGTTTATTTTTGACAACCAACAGGAAAACCAAAAACGGGAGTACAGGGCTGGTCCAAGCTTCGTGCTGTCCTAAATGCCCTTCTGTGTCATCCCATATGTGGTTTCCATTCTCAGGATTACTCCATGGCTGCTTTACCTCTAGCCACACATCCAGATTCCAGGTAGGAAGTAGACAGTAAATCCAATGTCCTAAATAAGGAAAGCCCTAGGATTTCCCTAGCAGGATTCCAATTGGCCACAATTCTGAATCCTAGCTGCAAGGGAGGCTGGAAAATGAAGGAGTTTGGTTTTGTTGCTTTTTTTTGTTTTGTTTTGTTTTTTGTTTTTGATTGAGCATGTCGCCACACTGACCAGAATCAGTGCCTCTCTAACAAGGAGAGGATAGATATTGGGTTTGTAATTAGCAGTGTTTACCAAAGATGGCATACTTACTTAAATCAAGTGGCATTTTTGGACTGCTGACCTTTCTCACCTAAACTTGCTGTACTTTATCTCAGTGATGCATACTCCCTTATACCAGTCTCTGGGGTTAAAATCCTGGTGTCATTCTGTATACCAATCTTTTTTTTCTCATACATCACATGTAATCCTTCACATCCCATATCAAAACATATTCAGAATCTGACTACTTTTCACCATCTTAATACTATCACTCCAGTTTGGACCAGCAAAGTTTCGTATTTAGTGGTTAAATAGCTTTCTCTCATTTATCAGGGAAAAGACCATGATTTTTTTTTATCTGTAATAGTGCACTTTTAATGGTTGGTTAATTACATCACTACATTTCTATTGCAATATAGTACTCATTTAAGCACTTAAAAATAGAAGGTATACAAAGATTAAATTAAGACATGGTAAATTGAGTAAATATTTGGTTTTTATATAAATAAAGTCATAACCACCTTCTGTCACCATTGCTATTCAACACTGTCCTAGCAGTTCTGGCCTGAGTTATGCTATGTTCATAGCAGCCTTATTCACAATAGCCAAAAAGTGGAAACAACCCAAATGTCCATAAAATGATTAATTAATTAACCAAATGTGGTATGTCCATACAATGGAAGAGTATCTAGTAATAAAAAGGAATCAAGTACTGATACTTGTTACAACATGAATGAGCCTTAAAAACAATATAGTGAGGGAAGCCAGACACAAAAGAAATGAATGATTCCATTCATATGAAATGTCCAGAACAGGCAGGAATGAAGATTTACTGTCTGACTCTTAATGGGTATAGGGTTTCTCTTAGGGCTGAGGAAATGTTCTCAAATTAGATAGTGGTGATGATAGCACAACTGGGTGACTATTATAGAACACGAACCATATGATTAAAAAAATTTTTTTAATGTTTTATTTATTTTTGAGAGAGAGAGAAAGAGACAGAGCATGATCTGGGGAGGGGCAAAGAGAGAGAGGGAGGCACAGAATCTGAAACAGGCTCCAGGCTCTGAGCTGTCAGCACAGAGCCAGATGTGAGGCTCAAACACACAAGCTGCGAGATCATGACCAGAGATTAAGTCAGATGCTTAAGTCGGTGGCTTAACTGAGCCACCCAGGGGTCCCAACACTGAACTACATGATTTTAAAAATAATATCGGGGTGCCTGAGTGGCTCAGTCGGTTGAGCATCTGACTTCGGCTCAGGTCATGATCTTGCAGTCCGTGAGTTCGAGCCCCGCGTCAGGCTCTGTGCTGACAGCTCAGAGCCTGGAGCCTGCTTCAAATTCTGTGTCTCCCTCTCTCTCTGCCCCTCTCCCACTTATGCTGTTTCTCTCTCTGTATCAAAAATAAATAAAAACACTTAAAAAATTTAAAAAATATATATATAAATACGGGACGCCTGGGTGGCTCAGTCGGTTGAGCGTCCAACTTTGGCTCAGGTCATGATCTCACAGCTTGTGAGTTCAAGCCCTGTGTCAGGTTCTGTGCTGACAGCTCAGAGCCTGGAGCCTGCTTCAGATTCTGTGTCTCCTTCTCTCTCTGCCCCTAACCCACTCACATTCTGTCTCTGTCTCTCTCAAAAATAAATAAACATTTAAAAAAAGTTTAAAAGTAATATATAAATAATTCAAAACAGAACAAAAAATTTTCACAAAATATGTAAACATAATTACCCATACTTACCCAAAATATGAGTAAACATATCAACCACCCCACTCTCAATTTCTGGTGGATATGTCACTATCTTGACTGTGGTAATGGTTTCATGGATATAGACATATGTCAAAACTTACTAAATTATACACCTTAAGCACGTGCAATTTACTATATGTCAATTGCACTTTATTAAAGCTATTTTAGAAAAAGAAGGACTGATGGCTTTGCCAGAGAACAGTAGGTATGACAGTAGAAGATGGAGGTGAGGGTTGGTCTAAGTGGCTTCTCTAGGTCTTACCAAACTTGAGAGGACATAAATTTGAAGAATTAAAAGCATTCATATAAAACAAATTCTGTGTGGTTGCAAAATTTCTCTAAAAATCACCATTTCCATGATGAATTTGTTTGTGTGCATTCTTGTGCCCTTGGGAACTACAAAGACCAATGCATAATACCATAGATGTCCCAGATGCTGGGGGCTGCTTGTCTCCAAGTTCAAATCTTCTTAGTAGAAATGTACGGACTCTAGTTTTAAGTAAGTTTTAAGTAACTTATATGTGGTATTGAGTTTTAGGTTGTTTTGGTTTTTTAATTGACATCTAACATCACAACTGGCCTGGGTAATTTTTTTACCACATTGGGAGGCTGTTCTGAATGTAATGATTCAACTGCAGGAAGCATTCTTATTGCTAGTTACAGAAGCATTTTCATTTAGATGGCAATATTTGAAGATTCATCTCTGTCATGATTCTGGAAAGAAACAAAATATTCCAGTAGCAAAACTAACTTATTAGGTAATAGAAGAAATCTTATCTAGGGTGCATTCTCTATTAGGATTTAGAAGTTGTAGATTCTTATGGAATGTTGCTGTCTCTCTGACATTCTGAGTCAACACTCCAGCTCAAACTTTAGGGAAATACTCCACACTTTGAAAAATTAATATAATGAATAACAGAGGAGGCATGATACAGTGAGAACAAATATACAAGTGTCTGAAAGACCTGTTTATAAATTCCATCTTCTTCTTGAGAAAGTTACTTAATGTATCTGAAACTTGGTTTCCTTATCTTTAAAACTGGGGAAATAATGGTTATTTTTCAGGCCATTGGTGAATAAATGATGTGATAACAATAGCATAGGAAAAACCACTCTGAATTATTAGACACTCAGTAAGAGTGTCAGAGATAAACCAAAACAACAGAAGCCACTGCAAACATTTACATCAGAGGAATTTAATTCAGGATATTGGTTAGGCAAGTGATGGGAAGTCAAGAAGACAAACAGGTGATGGTGAAGTTACTAGAGGTTGGCATCAAGAGGAAGTCATGTCAACTCCTCAACTGAAGACACAATGGGAGGGGGTTATATTTTTGTGGTCCAAGAACTGGGATCATGCTGCAGGAGCTGTCTGATGGGAAATGGAGTCATAGAGAAGACATTCCAAGAAAATTCCTGAGGTAGAGAGGAAAGAGGACAAATACCTGGTTTGGTCTTCCTGCCTCTCTCCAGCTTCTGGCCAGTCTCCTCCTTTGACTGAACCTGGCTGAGAAGCCACATGACTCAGGAGTCTGGGAAGCATAGCATGCAGGATCAGACATGCTGTCCAGAGTATAGGAAGGGAAAGGTGAACACAGATCTGAGGGATCACAGACCAGGACTAGCATACTAGGTGACCTTGTACCTTATTCAATAAGTGAAGTACAGAACATCATGACAGCATCTTGAAGTGGCTCAGTTAATGTTCATCCCCGTCCCTCACTCATCCTCTCCATTCTGCCAACATAAAGTGAACATTCGATTTCATTGCTTATTGTCGGCAAGTCATATCTCTGTGTGCTATATGCTATTCTATGTGTAGTTCAATAGCAACATGGATTTGCTGTCAAGTTTCCTAGAAGGCCAAAGTTGTTATCTCAAGCATACTGCCCACTTCTGTATCTGCATTGGGCTGGAGGAATATCCCATGTTCCTGTTTGTGTCTTCTCTGTCTAGCCTTTTCCTCTTGGGCACTTCTGTCCCCATTTACTTCTGTTCTCACTTAGGAGAGACTTCCAATGTTGCCAAACCTCCTCCAGTCTAAACTGTGAATGGGAATCAGCATGCCTGCTGGTTGACCATAAAATTTTTCAAGCCAGTAGAGTTCCACTTAACCTAGGAAAAAGGGGATTTGCTAAGTGAATTCATAACAACCTGATTAAATAAAGTCTGCCAAGAATGGTCTCTTCACAGCAAGATTGTCAGTTCCTACTGCCCATTTCTTGTTCCTTGAACTTGGGTCCCAGAGTCTCCTTTTATGGTTTCTATTCTATTCTAGTCCTGAAGCAATCTTGAGGGAGGTAATATATCAGATATCTCAGTCGCTACAGCTAAAAGTCTGGAATCCAGTCTTGTTGCATCAAGTTTACGGCATCTGGCTCAGGGATGTGCGCTGTGGTCCCATGTGGGCACCAGGTATAGCCATCCTTGCCTCCTCCTAACAATGAGTATAAAGAGAAAGGAAAAGCAAACATGATAGTACACAGCAACCAGTCACATTGTCCACTCTTGATTTCTACTATCCACCAGTTGCCCCACACTTAACTTAATTTCAATTTCCAATTGTCCATTGCTTATATATAGACATATAATTGATTGTATATTGACCCTGACAATCTCCCTTATTAGTTTTAGTAGCTTTCCCTGTCAATTTTGGGGGATTTCCTATGTAGACAGCCATATCATCTGCAAATAGAAAGAGTTTTTTTTTTCTCTATTCCCTTAGATGCCTTTTATTTCTCTTGTTTGCTTTATTTCACTGGCTAACAGGTCCAGTAAAATGTTGAATAGGAAGGATAAATGTAGACATTTTGTGTCGTTACCTTTCTTAGGCTGAAAGCATTAAGTATTTGGTAAGTAAGTATGATATTAGCTATAATGCTTTTTGCAGATGCCCTTTATCAGTTTGGGGAAATTCCTGGTTTAATTTCTAGTTTGCTGAGAGATTTTTTTTTTATCATAAATGGTGGTTGAATTTTGTCTAATGTTTTCTCTGTATTTATTGAGATGGTCATATCCACAGATGTGTGATATGATGAATGACATGAATTAATTGTTGAATGTTGAACCAGCTCCACTTAAATGCTAAACTGCTTCTCCATTTGAAAGCAGGGGCAATTACCACTTGTTTCCAAGTTTTTTTTTTAATGCATATAAGGTGATATAATGTATGTAAAGCATTCAGCACAGCATCTGACATGTGGTAAACCCTTAATAAATTACAATAGATATCATCATTTAATTACTAGTTCTTACAAGTGCCCCACCTTACCTCCCACTCCTCCCCAAGGGCTGGATGTGTCATGGTGTGGCTGTGCTTGCTGTGTGGGTCTGAGGCATGCAGAATATAACTGCAGCCTACTTGGCTTCTATTTCACCACAACCTGGATTTCTTGCTGCTGTGCCCTGTTCCACAAGATTGGCCTTTCTGGCACCAAGGACTTACCTGAATCACCCTTGAGTGTCTCTTATCTCATGCCCTGTGACTCAGAATGGCTAGTTGCCCTCATAAAGCTGCCTCTGTATCTAGGCTGTTTTTCCCAGAACTTGCTTCTTGTTGTCCCTACTGATCCCACATATCAGTTAGGATGCCTTCAGCTGTAAATGATAGAAAAGCCAATACAAAATCAATTCCTTAGTTCACACAACTAGGAACCTGCAAGTAAAAATAGACTTGCAGGCATCAGGCTCAATGATGTCACTAAAAGCTAAGTTCCTCCATGTATGTCTTCTGTTGTCCTCAGTGTCAGTCCTATGCCAAGGCTGTTTTATGCCCTTGTGGATGTTGAAGGTGACCTGGTGGCAATCCCAACTACATACTGACTCATACTGCGGGAGCATCTCTCCTCCAACCATAACAAGAGTCTTCCCTTCTGGGATAATTTTCTTCTAACCAGTATCTATTGCAATGAAAATGCCATTTGCAAACTGGTTTATCTGGATTCCTGGACCCAAAACTGAAAAGGGAGAGGAGTTTATCATGATTAGTCAGTTTATTCAAAGCCCCATCCCCCTGTGGAGATAGAGTCTATTCCCCAAACTGCACTGTTGCTACCCAGTGAGGACATAGGAGAATGGATGCAAAAAAGTGAACTACAAAGCTTACTCCCCCACATGCTATGGGGACCCAAGGATACTCTGTTCTGGTTCCTATGTTCTAGTCACAAGAGTCCTGGAAGTCCTTGTAAATTTGGTTGAAAAGCATATATATATTGGCAGAAAATTTTATATCACACACAAAAGAAGGCCATACTCTTTCCAATCAAACTCATGCCCCTCTGTCAAACTTTTTAAAGAAAAGTTTTATATTCACCACCTCCTCTTTCTCCCCACACTCCTGCATATATATAGTCTGGTCCCTGAAACATGCCTATTATTTAAAAACACTTCTCTGAAATGGATCTTGTAGAGGTCACTAGTGAAGTTTTAGTTGCTAAATCCAACAACCTCTACTTCACCTGGCCCAGTGGGTCTCAACTTTGGCAGCACATTAGAATTACATGTGCAGCTTTAAAAAGTCCAGATGCCCAAGCTGTACCCAGAACAATTCAATTACATTAAAATCTCTGGGAGTGGAGCCCAGACATCATTCCTCTTTAAAATTCCCCAGGTGATTTCCAGGTCACCTAAGGTTGAAGACCACTGATCTAGACATTCCCTTAAAGTATCCAGGGTTTCTCCTCACCCCCATTTGCCTGGGACTGTCCCAGTTTATCCCTGAAAGTCCCGCATCCCAGAAAACCCCTCAATCCTAAGCAAAGTTGGATTGTTGGTCACCAAAATGGCATCGGTCCCAGTGGTTCTCCACCCTGGCTTTACATTGGAATCCCCTGGGGAAGTTTAAAAAAACTACCAATGTTCCATCACTACCCTCAGAGACTGCTTCCATTAGGCTAAGCTGGGCCACAAGCACTGGTTATTTTTTTTCTAAGCTCCCTGAATAATTTTGATATACAACCAGGGTAAAGAATTATTCATATACACCAATGGTTCTTGAAATGAGATCCTGAGACCGGCAGCAGCATCCTCACCTGGGAATTTGTTAGAAGTGCAAATCTTCAGGCTTTATCCCACTCCTACTGAATCAGAAGCTCTGGGGGTGAGGCCTAGCAGTCTGTTTCAGAGACCTTTTTTGGATGAGCGCAATGCACACTCAAGTGTGAGAACCAGTGATGAATAGTGTTGAGCTGACTCATCTTTTGACATGTTCTGACCCAGTTTGAATGGTTGTTTACATTATCTGTCTGCCTTACATAAAATGTTTCATACTGCTCCTAGTACAGGGCCTAGTCATAAGGTATTACCATTCTTTTACATTGCCAGATTCAATTTGCTAATATTGTATCGTGGATGTATTGTGGTAGTATGTGGTAGTATGCAATGTGGTAGCATTTATGTTCATGAGGGATATTGGTGTGTCATTTTCTTTTCTTGTAATGTTTTTGTGTTAGGTATCAGGGTTATTTCAGGCTCATAAAATATGATGGAATGCATTTCCCTTCCTATTTTCTAAAAGAAATGATGTAAGACAGGTGTTATCCATTCCTTAAAATTTGATATATTTAGCCAATGAAACTATCTCAGCTTACTTAGAGTTTTCTTTGACAGGAGGTTTTCAATCACAAAATAAATTTCTTTAATAAATATAGGGAATTCATATACTCAATTTATTCCTGAAACAGTTTTTATAAATTGTGTCTTTTAAGAAATGATCCCATTTTGGTGCTTGGGTGGCTCAGTTGGTTAAGGGACCAACTCTTGATCTTGGCTCAGGTCATGATCTCATAGTTTTGTGAGTTCAAGCCCCACATCAGGCTCTGCACTGACTGTGCATGGAATCTTCTTGGGATTCTCTCTCTCTCTTTCTGTCCCTTCCCCACTCTCACTCTCTGTCTTTCTCAAAATAAATAAACTTAAAAAAATGAAATCATCCCACTTTATCTGAGATAATGTACTTCATTGGCAGAAAGACATCATTATAGTCCCTTATTATCATCTTAACGTCTATAGTATCAGTAGTGAAATTCACTCTTTAATTTCTGATATTGATCATTTGTGTTTTCTCTTCTTGATTAGTCTTTTCTGGGGACTTATCAATTTTGCTAATCTTTTCAAAGGATCTATTTTGGCTTTGTAATTTTATCTATCATTTACTTTCTATGTTGTCGATTTTGGTTTTTCTTGTCTATTCTTTCCATTTAACTTTGAGTCTGATTTGATCTTCTTGTTCCAACTTCTTAATGTAGAGATGTAGGTCATGAATTTAAGCCTTTCTTCTTTTCCAACATAGCCTTTTATAAAGTTATAGAATTCCCTCTACATACAGCACTGCCAACATCCCAGACATTTTGATGTCTTGTGTTTTCATTATCATCCCATGAGAAACCATATTTTAGTTTCATTTGTGATTTCTCTTTGAATAATGGGTTATTTAGATGTGCTTTTAATTTCCAAATATTTGGGGAAATATTCTAGATATTTTATTGTTGATTTCTTTTTTTTAACATTTATTTATTTTTGAGACAGAGAGAGCATGAACAAGGGACGGTCAGAGAAAGAGGGAGACACAGAATCTGAAACAGGCTCCAGGCTCTGAGCGGTCAGCACAGAGCCCGACACGGGCCTCAAACCCACGGACCGCGAGATCATGACCTGAGCCGAAGTCGGACGCTTAACCAACTGAGCCACCCAGGTGCCCCTTATTGTTGATTTCTAATTCAATTTTATGTAATATTTCAAACTTTTGACCATTTTTGAGACTTATTTAATAGACTGGTGTATGGTCTGACTTAAAGGAAAATTCCATGTACACTTTAAAGAAAATATATGTTATGTAGTGTGTAGTGTAGTATAAATACTGATTTGGTTAAGTTGGTTGATAATATCATCTACATATTTACTATTTTCAAAAATTAATTTTTCTATCAGTTACTGGAAGAGGATACTCAAATTTTATGGCATGACTATGGGTTTTTTTCAGTTTCTCCCTTTATTTCTTCCAGTTTTGCTCTATGTACCTCAACATTCAATTACTTCAGACAATTATGTCTTTCTGATGAATTATCTTTTAATTCATGAAGGCAAGGGCTTCCTGTGTTCTGTTCACTGGTAAACCCCTAGTGCACAGAACAGCGGCTGGCCAATGACAGATATTATTAAGGCATACTCACACATCTCATCCTCCCAAGAGCCCTGTTAGATTGTTATAAGCCCATTTCACAGATGAGGAAACAGTCTTAGAGATGATAAGTCACTTGTCCATGTGATTTCCCATGCAGCAACTCCTCTCTTTTCTTGCCTCTCTGCCATCTTCTTGGGTAGATAGTAGTTGTAAACACAGAGCAAAGTGTCTACAAAGACGACCCACAAAATCCATTTACAGTTCAGAAGAGATGATGGCCTACTCTAATTATTCTCTGTCTCCTCTGTGTCCCCCAATCTCCACACAAACATCTTGTGTTGGGATTACCACTACTAATCCTACTCTCCCTATCAATACAAACACTACTATTCTAAGCACACTCTTAGATATCCCCGAGGTTCTTTTCTCAGGTTCCTTAGACCTCAGTATTAGAGAGCTAGTTTAGGGATCTGAACTTGTAGCTAACTCCCTGGCATTGTATAAACCAACACAAAGCATTTACCAGACTCAAATTGTGGGATGGCAAATGGAATGTGAGCACCAAGCTCTTGGGCCTTCCTGTTCTTTCCTTGGAGAGCGTAGTGCCTGAGATTAGCACAAGTGGGAGCTCACCTACAGAAGAATGACTTCTTTGAATTCTGCTCCCAGCTTAGGGTCAGCTAATGCCATCTGTGGTGGCTGGTACAGTGTGATAATCGGCTTCTGAAGCTGGATCCCAGAGCCCTAGGAGGGGATGCTGGTCTACACCAGAGCAGGCAGCATACCTGCCAGGCTGTGGCCTTGCCAAGAAGAGCTCTCAGGAAATAGCAGAACACATTTTTTTTTTTTTTAAGTTTAAGCCAGGAAGATGCTGAGTTGCATGTAGGGTCAGGAAGAGGGAATATAGGCAGAGTTTCAAATGCTGAAAGTTCCTCATTTTTTATGTCCTTAATCATGACAAAAGCAATAAAAAAGTACAGATTTGTTTTTGTTTTTGTTTTTGTTTTACAATTACTTTGCATTCTTGTCAGAGAAATGGATCACAAAGTGACTGTGATCTAGCATCATCTCCAAATGTCACACTCAGCCTTCCTTGGAAGTCTGGTCCAGCTCTGCCACCTGCCATATTTGTTGTTTGGTCAACATGGGTCAAAATGGGCAACTTCTCATAGGAATGAAAACACTTGTTAGGTTGGGGGGCGGGGTGTAGAGTTGGCGCCAGACAAGGAGGAAGGGTTCTGTGCTAAATTCCTGATTAAATTTAGAAGCAAGCCTCCTTCATAGTATTATCTCAGTGATTTGATAGTAGCTCAGAAGAGAGGATTCCAAGGAGAAATTGTTTTTTAGAGGGCTGAAATTGGGCCAGCAGTTTATCAGTGGGTGGGTGAGATATCTTGAAGAAAAGAATCAAGTGGAAACCAGAAGGCCTAGGAAAACAAACATGGCACCTGAGTGTGGCCAGCTGCTTGAAATCCCATGCAGTCATTGGTCTGAGCCTAGAGAGGCACAGCAGTTTGCATGGAAGCCTACAAAAGTCAGAGCTCACTATCTAGACTTCTTTTCCTGCTCACTTGCAAGGTGATGTGAACAGAATTGACATTAGAAAAGTTCCATACTCGGGGCGCCTGGGTGGCTCAGTCGGTTAAGCGGCCGACTTCAGCTCAGGTCATGATCTCACGGTCCGTGAGTTCAAGCCCCGAGTCGGGCTCTGTGCTGACAGCCTGGAGCCTGTTTCAGATTCTGTGTCTCCCTCTCTCTGACCCTCCCCCATTCATGCTCTGTCTCTCTCCGTCTCAAAAATAAATAAACGTTAAAAAAAAAATTAAAAAAAAAAAAAAGAAAAGTTCCATACTCAATGATTTAAAGACAAGAAGCTCTGTTTACTTTCACCATAAACAAAGAGACTCCTTCTTTGTCATTTTGAAGGAGCCATCCCTCAGTTACAAAATACCACATACATCTCATGTAGCAGTGGAATCATAGGCCTAGGAATCAGGAACTTGAAGCACCAACTCACTTCCAACTGAGACCCTCAGTAAAGCCATCCTTTCAACCATACTCTGCTCCCCCCCCATCTAAATGGACATGATATGATTTTCTCTTAATTTTTCTGAGAACACGCTATGTGCTCAGTAATTTAAAACCATTATCTGATTTAATCCTTACAATTATGCTCTGTAATGAGATGAAGAAAATCATATTTACTAAATTGCCACCTAGGATGAGCATTGCATTTACTTAGAAATTATACCTTGAAGAGAGCTTAGGTTGGAAGGTTGAACCCCAACCCCCTGGGAGTGAGAGGGAGAGGGGCAGAAGTTCCCTGTGTGAAACTGGAGAAGGAACAAATGAGAAAGAAGGAGAGAAACAGAGTAGAAGGCCCCTCCCCATCACCCCCAAATCTTTGGTAAATGCTACATAAATCCTGAAATCCTTAATGTGAGCAGAGTTCTATTTTTCTTTTTATTTTAATACTGTGAAGGGGGTGAATTCTGTAATCAGAGAATCCTATAATAAAAACAGTTGCTGTTTTTATGCTGTAAAACCATGCAGCAGTGTGGTAGCAAGGAAAAACAAGGAGGTAAGATTGGGGATTTGCAGAAAGGGTGGGAAGGAGGCCTTGGAGTGACAGTGACAGTCTAGGGTACATAGTCATGATTGCCTTTGCTCATCCTGCTTCTCAAAATATCCTTCTTTGAATGTCCAATATCCTTGGGTCTCCCCTGCCCCCATCCCCAAGTTACAAGGCAGAACTGAGTTTCCCAGATTCCTCCTTTGCATCTAGGGTGCTGGTGTGGGACTTGGGTTCAGCCAGTCAGCTACACCACAGGGGACGCTTTTTCAGATGTCAATATGGAACAGGCTGTACCACACAGAACTGGCCCTGGAGAGGGTGACCAGGCATTCAGGTTCAAGTGGTGCGGAGGCATGGCTTCATTGGGATTTAATGGGCTTTATGGCCATGTAATATGGGTGCACTTGTTCTCTGAGCAGCCTCCAGGCCAGGCCTTCTACACACACCTAGGAAGATTCCATGAGCTACGTATTATCCTTAAAGAAGGTCCTTTTCTGCTTAACCTGGTCAGAGTGGCACTGTTAGTAGCAATTAAGAACACTGTCTTATTCACCTTCTACATTTTACAGATAGGGACACCATGCACAAGTGGTTACAGAACAAGACCATGCAGCCCCAAATTGCAAAGCTGGGATTGAATGCCAGCTTGTCTGAGCCCAAGCCCCAGCTCCTGATACTGTGACAATGGAGAGGAAAATAGAAAAGGGCAGTTTGGGCTTTTCTGGGAAGGCAAAGAAAGGAATGAACACCTTGTCCTTTGCGTGGATGTGACCAGCAGAATAAATCCTATGTGGCAAAGCTGCTCACTTTCTGCAGGCCTCCAGATGGCAGGGGCTACAGCAAGGATAGTTGGCATCCTGGGAGGATAAAATGGCTCCTGGTTGGCATCTCCTCCATGGAGAACCCACTACCGACAGAAGCCATGAGTCCAGTTAGCTCCCCCAGAGAAGACTGCTGGACAGCAACCGAATTATTTCTCTCAAACTTTTAATTGTGAAATATTTTAAACCTGTTAAAAAATAGAGAATAATACAATGAGCCTCCATGTGCTCTTTACTCAGCTTTGACAATGATCAACTAATGGCCAGTCTTGTTTCATCTACATCCCCTCACGCTTCCCCTCATTCCAGACTATTCTGCAACAAGTCCTAGATTTCATATAGCTTTACCTTAATATTTCAATATGCATGACAAACGGTAAAACAACAATAATGCATTACACCTAAAAATTAGTAACGATTTGTTAATATCATCAAATGGCTAGTCTGTGTTTGGAGTACCCTGTTTGTCTGATGCATATTTTCAAATTTGGTTGGATCAGATCCTAATAAGTGTCACAGGTATCAGTACATGCTAGCATATGCTTGCTGATGTGTTTCTGACATCTTTTAATCCTTTGTTTCCCATCCATCTCTCTATTTCCCCCCACAACTTAATTGTTGAAAAAGGGAGTTGTTTGTCCTGTAGAATTTTTACAATCTGGCTGATTGTATCCTCATTCTATCATTTAACACTCCTCAGTGCCCTGTTTTTCTTATAAACTGGTAACTAGAGCTGCATGCTTGCTGAGATTTAGAAAATTGTTGTGTGTTGTTGTTTAGCAAGACTTCCAACAGGAGTCACAGAGTGTCTGGTTGTCTCTTTTTTGAGATGCCAGTAACCTTTGGTGATCATTGATCGTTGTATACTGCGTGGATTCTCAGTTGGGACAGTATTACCCCAAGAGGGAGAAAATTGGTTTTTAAGGGGTGAAAAAACACCTTAATCATTTATAAAGGCAAATCACAAATACACATATAGGAAGTAAACAGACATGTAGGGAATCTGGTGCTAAAATTTCTGTGGATGGGTAATTAGGAATAAAGAGTCCAAAAAGCGTCGTTAGGAGGATAATAATGGGGGGAAAAGTTGAAAAACAATGGTCTGAATCTATTAACTTGATTTATTAATTCATAAAGTTTACATTTACCTCTTGAATGCTTTAAGTGATGAGCAAGTAAGAGGACTGTGAACAGGACAGTCACAGAGGGTTAGTGCTGTGGTGGGATGAACGCCATGTTACTGCAACCCACATTCAGTGGTAAGATGTTTCTGCACACGGTAAGTAGCTGTAAGTGGTAGGCAGTCTTTATAAATGGATGGGATTTTATTGACATTTTAATGCTAAGCTGAGTAAGCTTTTCCCTTCTTTCATTAGCTCTTTGGGATCCATCAATATCAGCAATGCAGGATGGATAGGCATTTTCACTAACACTATGGTGACTCTCTTGCTTCTGCTCCTTAAGCCAGGCACCTTCGTGGTTATTAGAGGGCAAACATCCTGATGCAACACGTCAGTGGTCAGGAGATCCCTGTGTCCTTTCTGTGCTTACTCTGGGGCTCAGGATCTCAGTCTGCACCCCCCATATTTTCCCATCAGAGAAGTCTTTGTGGAATGTGGCCATCCATTTCCTGTTCCCTTACGTCATGGGCAAGTCAGCTGTGGACAGATGTAAGTGATGTTTGGGAAGAATGGCCCAGGGTGTGGGGGTTGGTGAGGGACCAACACCATTTGGTTATAGAACAGGATTGAGGGGATGGCCCAGGGAAGGTTGTGGAGGAGGAAACCTTAGGTAACAGGAGTCAAGGTCAGAGAAATGAGCTTCGGGTTCTAGGATCCCTGTGGAGGCATGAATACTTGTGATGTTACAATTAAGAGGCCCCTTTATATGTATAAGACAGTTTGTAATCTTCACAATGCACTGTTAGCTAGGCAAGACCATTTTCATTGTCCCCATTGTATAGATGGTGAAACAGAGGCACAGAGGTCAAACGACTTGTCCAAAATCATACAATCAATTAGTGGTGATCTTTTATTCTCTATTAATTCTCAAAACATCCCCATTTTACAAAGGAGGAACTGACACCCTCCATGAGCAAATAGGGAGTTGGGTGTGAAATCCCTCCCAGTGGTTCCTCAGCACATGCTCATCTAGGAAATTTGCAGGCCCTCTGGCCCCCACAGGTGAGAATTTTTACTCTTTGGTCTAAGTCCCTGTTCTTTGTACTCCATTGCAACACCTCTCACACAGAGAGCCCTGAATGTCCCATTCCAGATCAGTGTTTGATCTGATTGGGGAGAAGGTAGAGGGCAAGGACTGGGGCACTTGAAGGAGTTAACACAATGAAGCAGTGTTGGGTGAGAAGGCCAGACTGAATCACACACGCAGCTGTCAGGGCCTCCAGGACTGCACAGTGGAAGTGTCTCCACTCCAGTTTCATCCACGGTTTCTAAACCTAGCCCTAACAACCTCCCTCCCCGCAGGCAACACAGATGTATTCTTCCCTCCCCCACCTACCTCCCCTTCCTCACTGCATGCCAGCCAGGGCCCTGAGTGGAAGGTGTTAATGGCTGTGACTGGAATGTTTGCTGGATTCTCTACATTTTGTGTTATTGCAGTGTTGAACTAGGTAAGATTGCCAGCAGGTTGAGCTGTTCTGTCTTCTGACCACCCCTGCTTTGGGATGATAGAACTTGGCAGGAAAATACCTCAAGAACCCAGACTTCCTGGTTGCTCTGGGTGTGAAACACCCATCTGAGGCATTTGGTCTCTTTTCCAAAGATGTTCTGATTATATATATTTTAAAAGGAAGGGGGATAGGATCTGTTCTGACAGTTACCTACACTGATTCTGGCCGGACTGTGTGACACCTTTGTGTTGCTATTGTTTTGTTTTTAAACTAGAAAATCCTCTATGGAACTTGGTCTACATAGTTTCTGGTTATTGAATTAAAGGCTGACAAAGTGACCAAAGGCTAAAAGTGACCAAATATCATGTGGTCCTTAAATATGTTCTCAGCTAGGGGCGCCTGGGTGGCTCAGTTGGTTAAGCGGCCGACTTCAGCTCACGTCATGACTTCTCGGTCTGTGAGTTCGAGCTCCACATCGGGCTCTGTGCTGACAGCTCAGAGCCTGGAGCCTGTTTCAGATTCTGTGTCTCCCTCTCTCTGACCCTCCCCTGTTCATGCTCTGTCTCTCTCTCTCTCAAAAATAAGTAAACGTTAAAAAAATTAAAAAAAAAATATGTTCTCAGCTAAAGGAAGCAAATTATAGCAGGGTAACAGTTGGATCTAAGAGTTTCTTGCTCCTGGTGGAAAATGTACATACTCTATGTCAGGTTCTCTTCTAGGGACTGGGATGCTGTGGGGACAAGGCAAAGGTACTACCTTACATTCTAGAAGATTTCTAGGAGATATTTTAGGTGTAGATATGTGCTATGAGAGAAGATATCTAATGTTATTTCTTTTAAATGTGTTTACCCCTAATGAGTTAAGCAGCTGTTCTCATCCCATGTAGGAAGTGTACTGAAGTGGTTAAGTGCCAGATTTTGCAGACGGATGGACCTGGGTTCAAATCCTGCCTCTATCACTTCTTAGCTGTGTGCCTTAGGCAACATATTTAGTCAATTAGTTAGTTTTTATTTAAATCCCAGTTATTTAACATACAGTATAATATTAATTTCAGGTGTAGAATTTCCTGATTCAACACTTACATATAACACCTGGTGCTTATTCCAAGTGCACTCCTTAATCCTCATCACCTTGGGTAAATCCCCCTTATTTCACCCATCTCCCCACTCTTTCCCCTCTGGTAACCATCAGTTTGTTCTCTACAGTTAAGAGTCTGTTTCATGGTTTGCCTCTTTTTTCCCCCTAGATCATTTGTTGTTGTTGTTTAAAAAATTTTTTTTTAATGTTTATTTATTTTTTGAGAGAGACAGAGACAGAATGTGAGTGGGTTAGGGACAGAGAGGGAGACACAGAATCCGAAGCAGGGTCCAGGCTCCGAGCCATTAGTACAGAGCCCGACAAGGGGCTCGAACCCACGAGCTGTGAGATCATGACCTGAGGTGAAGTCGGACACTCAACCAACTAAGCCACCCAGGCATCCCTTGTTTTGAATTTCTTAAATTCCACATACGAATGAAATCATATGGTATTTATCTTTCTCTGACTGATGTATTTCACTTAGCATAATCTAGCTCCACCCATATCATTGCAAATGGAAAGATTTCATTCTTTTTATGGCTGAGTCATACTCCATAATATATATATTTATCCTCTTCTTTGTCCATTCATCAGTCCATGGACATTTGTGTACTTTCCATAATTTAGCTATTGTAGATAATGCTGCTATAAACATCAGGGTGCATGTATCCCTTCGAATTAATGTTTTTGTATTTTTGGGTAAATACCTAGCAGTGTGATTGCTGGATCATAGGATAGTTCTATTTTTAACTTTTTGAGGAACCTCCAAACTGTTTTCTAGAGTGGCTCACCAGTTTGCATTCCCACCAACAGTGTAAGAGGGTTCCCCTTTCTCCACATCCTCACCAACACCTGTTGTTTATTGTATTGTTAATTTTAGTCATTCTGACAAGTGTGAATATCTCATTGTAGTTTTGATTTGTGTTTCCCTGATGATGAGTGATGTCAAACATCTTTTCATGTGCTTGTTGGCCATCTGGATGTCTTCTATGGAAAAATATCTATTGTGTCTTCAGCCCATTTATTAATTGGCTTATTTATTTTGGGGGTGTTGATTTGTCTAAGTTCTTTATATATTTTGGATACTAACGCTTTATCAGGTATGTCATTTGGAAATATCTTCTCCCATTCAGTAGGCTGCCTTTTAGTTTTGTTGATTGTTTGCTTCACTGTGCAGAAGCTTTTTATTTTGGTGAAGTGCCAACAGTTTATTTTTGGTTTTGTTTCCCTTGCCTCAGGAGATATATCTAGTAAGAACTTGCTAGGGCCAGTGTCAAAAAGGTTGCTACCTGTGTTCTCCTCCAAGGCTGTAATGGATTCCCATATCACATTTGGGTCTTTCATCCATTTTTAACTTATTTTTGTGTATGATATAAGAAAGTGGCCCAGTTTTGTTCTTTTGCATGTTGCTGTCCAGTTTTCCCAGCACATATGTTGTTGAAGAGACTGTCTTTTTTCCATTGGATATTCTTTCCTGCTTTGTCAAAGATTAATTGACTATGTGGTTGCAGGTTCATTTCTGGGTGTTCTATTGTTTTACATTGATCTGTGCATCTATTTTTGAACCACTACCATATTGTCTTGATCACTACAACTTTGTAATGTAACTTGAAGCTCAAAGTTGTGATTCCTCCAGCTTTGTTTTTCCAGATTGCTTTGGCTCTTTGGGATCGTTTTTAGTTCCATACAAATTTTAGGATAGTTTGTTTTAGCTCTGTGAAAAATGCTGGTGGTGTTTTGATAGGGGTTGCATTAAATGTGTAAATTGCTTTGGGTAGTATAGACATTTTAACAGAATTGTTCTTTCAATTTATGAACATGGATTGTTTTTCTATAGCTTTGTGTTCTCTTCAGTTTCTTTCATCAGTGTTTTATAGTTTTCAGAGTACAGATCTTTTACCTTTTGGGTTAGATTTATTCCTAGGTATCTGATGGTTTTTGATGCAGTTGTAAATGGGATTAATTCCTTGATTTCTCTTTCTGCTGTTTCATTAATGGTATATAGAAATGTAACAGAATGTTGTTTTGTATCCTGTGACTCTACTGAATTCATGTATCATTCTAGAAATTTTTTGGTGGAGTCTTTAGGGTTTTATAGAGGGAGTATCATGTCATCTGCAAATAGTGAAAGTTTGACTACTGCCTTGTCAATTTGGATGCCTTTAATTTCTTTGTGTTATCTGATTGCTGTGGCTAGGACTTCCAGTACTATGTTAAATTAGAATGGTGAAAGTGGCCATCCTGTCTTCTTCCTGACTGTAGAGGAAAAGCCCTCAGTTGTTCCCATTAGCTGTGGGTTTTTCATGTATGGCCTTTATTATGTTCAGGCATATTCCCTCTAACCATACTTTGCTGAGGGTTTTTATCATGAATGGATGTTGTACATTGTCAAATGCTTTTTCTGCATGTGGTTCTTATCCTTTCTTTGATAATGTGGTATATCATGTTGATTGATTTGTGAACATTGAACCACCCTTGCAGCCCAGGAATAAATCCCACTGATGATGGTGAATGATTGTTTCCATGTACTGTTGGATTTGGTTTGCTAGTATTTCATTGCGAGTTTTTGAATCCATGTTCATCAGGGATATTGGCCTGTAGTTCTCTTTTTTCAGTGGAATCTTTATCTGATTTTGGTATCAGGGTAATGCTGGCCTCATAGGATGAATTTGGAAGTTTTCCTTCCTTTTCTGTTTTGTTTTTGTTTTTGTTTTTTTGGAATAGTTTGAGAGGAACAGATATTAACTCTTCTTTAGATGCTTGGTAGAATTCACCTATAAAAACATCTGGTCCTGGACTTTTGTTGGGAGATTTTTTATTACTGATTCAATTTCCTTGCTGCTTATAAGTTTGTTCAAATTTTCTATTTCTTTCTATTTCCATTTTGGTAGTGTATATGTTTCTAGAAATTTATCTATTTCTTCTAGGATGTCCAATTTGTTGGCACGTAGTTTTTCATAATATTCTCTTATAATTATATTTTTGTGGTGTTGGTTGCTATTTCTCCTCTGTCTTTTGTGATTTTATTTATTTGGGTCCTTTCTCTTCTCCTTATGATAAGTGTGGCTAGGGGTTTATCAATTTTATTAATTTTTTCAAAGAACCAGCTCCTGATTTCTTTGATCTGTTCCATTGGATTTTTTTTTTTTTAGTTCTATATCATTTATTTCTGCTCTAATCTTTATTATTTCCCTTCTGCTGGCTTTAGGCTTTGTTTGTTCTTCTTTTTCTAGCTCCTTTAGGTTTAAGGGTAGATTGTTTATTTGAGATTTTTATTGTTTCTTGAGGTCTGTATTGCAACATACTTCCCTCTTAGGATGGCATTTGCTGCATCCCAAAGGTTTTGGACTGTTATGTTTTCACTTTCATTTGTTTCCATGTACTTTTTAATTTCTTCTTTGATTTCTTGGTTGACCCATTCACTGTTTAGTAGCATGTTGTTTAACCTCCATGTATTTGTGGTCTTTCCAAATTTTTTCTTCTGGTTGATTTCTAGTTTCATAGCTTTGTGGTCAGAAAATATGCATGGTTTGATCTCTATCTTTTTGTACTTGTTGAGGCCTGATTTGTGACCTAGTATGAACATTCTGGAGAATGTTCCATGTGCACTTGAAAAGAATGTATATTCTGCTATTTCAGGATGGAATGTTCTGAATATATCTGTTAAGTCCATCTGGTCAAGGGTGTCATTCAAAGCCATTGTTTCCTTGTTAATTTTCTGTTTAGATGATCTGTCCATTGTTGTAAATGGGGTGTTAAAGGCCCCTACTATCATTGTATTATTATCAATTAGTTCCTTTATGTTTGTTATTAATTGTTTTATATATTTGGATGCTTCAATGTTGGATGCATAAATATCTACAATTGCTAGATATTCTTGTTGGATTGTGCTCTTTGTTATTATATAATGCCCTTCTTCATCTCTTGTTACAATCTTTGTTTTAAAATCTATTTTGTATTTTGTCTGATACAAATATTGCTACTCAAGCAACTCTTGACATCTTTTTGCATTATAAATGTTTCTCCATCTCCTCATTTTCAATCTGGAGTTGTCTTTAGGTCTAAAAGGATTATTTTGTAGGCAGCATATAGATAGGTCTTTTTTGTTTTTAAATCCATTCAAACACCCTATGTCTTTTAGTTGGAGTGTTTAATCCGTTTATACTCAGAATAATAATTGATAGGTATGTATTTATTGTCATTTTATGATTTATTTTGTCATTGTTTCTGGAGATTTTCTCTGTTCCTTCTTATTTTTGTCACTTTTGCTCTTTCCTTTCCACTCAAATGGTCCCCTTTAGTATTTCTTACAGGGCTGGTTTGGTGGCCACAAACTCCTTTAGTTCTTGATGTCTAAGAAATTCTTTATCTCTCTTTCTATTCTGAATGATAGTCTTGCTGGATAGGGTATTCTTGGCTGCAGATTTTTCTCATTCAGCACTTTGAATATATCATGCTTCTCCCTTCTGGCTTGCCACATTTCTGTGGAGACATCTACAGCTAGCCTTATGGGCCTTCCTTTGTAAGTTAAGGACTACTTTTGTCTTTTGCTTTTAAGACTTTTTCTTTATCCATAAATTTTGCAAATTTAATTATAATATATCTTGATGTTGGCCTACTTTTGTTGATTTTGATGGCAGTTCTTGCCTCCTGGATCTGGATGTCTGTTTCCTTCCCCAGAATAGGGAAGTTTTCAGCATTATTTCCTCAAATAAATTTTTCCCCCTCTTCTCTCTGTTCTTCTGAGACTCCTATAATGTGAATATGATTATGTTTGATGGAGCCACTGAGTTCCCTAAGTCTATTCTTGTGTTCCATAAGTCTTCTTTCTGTTGTTTGTTCAGCTTCATTATTTTCCATTATTTTGTCTTCTATATTCTAATTCATTCCTTTGCTTCTTCCAGCCTGCTGTTCATTGCATCAAGCCTGTTTCTAATCTCAGTTATTGCATTTTTCATATCTACCTAATTCTTTTTTAATTCTTACCTCTGTGGAGAGGGTGTTCCCTGATGTCCCTCCCATTCTTTTCTCAGGCCCAGTAAGTATCCTTATGATTGTTGCTTTAAATTCCCCATCAGGCACGTTACTTATATCTGTTTCACTTACATCTCTGGCCCATAGCCTTATCTTGTTCTTTCATTTGGGATGAATTCCTCCATCTTGGCGTTTTGTCTAAGTCTCTGCCATCTTCTGTATGTTAGTAGAGCCAGTTATGTCTTCTGCTCCTGAAAATAATGGCTTTATGAAGAAGAGGTCATGCAGTGCCCAGGGCCTAGTGCTTTAGGGAGTGCCTCTGGTGTGTGTTGTGTGCACTCTACTTTTGTGTTCTGGCTGTTCTATCCTTCAGGCCAGTCGTCTGCAGAGGCTCTCCTTGCTTGCACTGGGCATTGTTTGGACCTTGGCCAGAATGTGGTGAGTTTTAACTAGATGTGTTCTGGTCTACTTGTTAAATGAGACCCAATGTTACTTCCAGCAGAACTCTTCCACCAGAACTTCCCTGCAGAGCTCTCTAGTTGGGAGACATGCTGTGGGCAAGGGTTTCTGCTGGTCATCTAGGGCAGGGTCTCACTGTGCTGGGACTGAGGCAAACTTGACCAGGAAAGGCAGTACCACCAAAGTGCAAGGGTGGGAGACTTGGCATAAGCATGTTAGGCAGCCTGTGTCAGGGCTGAGCTGCTTCCCACAGGTGGCTCTGTGTGTATGCTGAGGGGTAGAGGAGGGAAATGGTGCCAGCTGGCTCCTTTGTTCCTGGAGAGGCATCTCCTTAAATGCAGCTTCTTAAGGATGCACTCCAAAAAGAGAGAATAATCTCTCCGCTGTGTGCCCTAGGTGTTCGTCAGATCACTGTTTCCACACTGTCTGACCCCAGCTTGTTTGCCTGCCTTCTTTCCAAGAGCAGCACAGTGCCCTCTGGGCTCTATCCCAGCCAAGCCCACCAACCTTTAAACAAGTCCCTCTTGTTTCTCAAGCCAGTGGCTTTGGGGAAGTGTTCTCCTTGCGAGATTCCCTGTGTGCTCCTCTGTCCCTCACCCTTCTCTACAATAGGGTTTCTTCCTGTTCTCAGAAACCACAATCTGTTTCTTCCCCAAACCACATGTCCACACTTCCTACCTTCCTCAAGGTGGCCTCTTCTCTCCCTCTAGTTGTGCAGTTTGTTCTGTCAGTCTTCAAATTCATTTCTAGGGTATTTAGGATGATCTGATAGTATTTAGTTGTGTTTATGGGACGAGATGAACCAGGCAACGTATTTAACCACTCTGTGGTACATTTTCTCACCCACTAATTGTGGATAATGCCACTCTATAACAGGATTGTTGCAAGGATTGAGTGGGATAATGTATGTAAAGAGCTCAGCCCCATAACTAACATACAGTAGATGTTATGTTATGTGATGATAGCTGTTATGGTTTCATTTAAAAAAATTTTTAATGTTTATTTATTTTTGAGGAAGAGAGAGAGTGTGATCAGGGGAGGGGCAGAGAGAGAGGGAGACATGGAATCTGAAGCAGGCTTCAGGTTCTGAGCTGCCAGCACAGAGCCTGATGTGGGATTCGAACCCACAGACCATGAGATCATGACCTGAGCCAAAGTTGGACACCCAACTGACTGAGCCACCCAGGTGCCCCATTATGGTTTCATTTTTTTTTAAACAGATTTTTTTTTCTAATCATTTGAAATGAGTGTCTGAGTTTTCAAGGAATGTCCATTAGATTAATAGGGCTAGTAAATTTAGAGAGCTGGGTTTTCCTTTTTTCAGAGATAAGGCAAAGTCTAGAACCTGAGGAGTTCAGGTGACAAGTCAGGTGACAAGTAAGCCTCCTTTAGGGGTACATTTTTGGCCAGGGATGGCAGCTATGTAGTGATCAAGAGGCCACTTAGCTCTCCTCACTGGTGGCAGCGCCTGTGATCCATCCCAGCTCCTCCCCAATGCCGCTGGCCTGGTCCTGGAACTCTTTTCCACACAGTCTACTTGACTGGCTTCCATGAGCCCTCAAAGCTATCTGTCATCTCTGACAGAAACAGTTCCAGTAGCAAGATATCCACTGGTTCTCTTTCATTTTTTAAGTGATGTTTTAAAGTGCACCTTCACAGAGTCTTGAAATCTTAAAAATATAGCAATTTCATTGGACTGAAAGGGTAAATGAAATTACTTATCAGTAGACATTTGGATTTCTACAACCATTCTTACAGGTATAGTGACTTCCCTATACCTGTTTTTATGTTCTTAGCTAATAGTGGATCCAAAGATTCTCCCCAACTCTGTTTTAACCCAGCATTAAGAAGGGATATGTTACTTATAAAGGATTAGAATTTATTGATTTTATGCATAATTTATCTGAGGGTGGCTTGCAGTGCTGTTTCCACAGCTTTGCTGTTAAGGTGTTTTGTTTTGTCTTGTTTTGTTTTGTCTTGTCTTGTTTTGTTTTGTTTTGTTATATTAAACCAAGAAAGCCAATGATTTCCCAGACACAAGGAATTTAGACTGGCTTCAGCCTGTAAACAGTTACATGATAAAATGAGCAGTCACTCTACCATGATACAGTATGGACAGAATGCTATAAATGCCTCAGACCTCAGAACGATGCCTGTGGATGTGAGATGCTCATAATCCATCTTCTTTTATGAACAAGCACACCACCCAAGCCACCTCACATCTCTTTCTCCAGAATCTCCTCAGATCCTATTCTTTGTAATTTGAAGTTGGGGCTTTTCAGGCCCCAGAGGGGGCCCATCAGAATCTGCCCTCCACTCATATTTTCAGCCTCCTCTGTGATCCTTCTTCACTGCCCTGAAGTTCATGTGTCCCACCTGCTTCTGGCCCAGGATCTGCCATGCTATTCATGCTTTGGCGACCTTGTGCCTTGTCCCTCAGCCTAGAGTGCACTTCTTCCTTATCTGTAGTGAACTCCTGCTCATCCTGCAAGATCCACTGACTCACCTCTTCTTGGAAGACTTCCCTGATTCACCCTGGGCACAGTGAGTTGTTCCTTATTACTGGTCCAGTAGGATGTGGAATGACCTTCTCCTCCCAGCTATACCCACTGAATGCCAGAGATAGTAGTCAAAGTGCTTGTGACAAGAGAAACTTTGCTCCCTCTATTAATGTGTTTGTGCATTTAGTTAGAATAAGCACAAGACACTCTATTCACACTAGAGCATCTCTCATACTCAAATTAGGATGATCAGGTAAATGGACCCTCCATCAAAATGATAAATTAGAATTATACCAATGCTGCCAATTATCTTCCCTAATTTTATTGAAGTTATTTGTAGTTTTACAAGTGGTATTGTCTTATTCTCACCATTTTTTTAAATAATAAAAAAGATAACTGTTTTCTTTTTCTATTCCACTTAGAGGACTAGGGACAAATGGAAGGGTAGAGAATGTTCTAGAATGGTGTTGAAGTTGGCAGGAGATACGTAACTGTCCTACTTTTCCATAGAAATGCTGTGGTAGGTAGTGAGTATGAAATTTCTGGGTCCAATATTAGATTTATGTCTATATTTAAGTAACTTCTTGAGAAAGCAACTGTGATAAATACCGTTGGTTGGCACCTTACTGCCATTGCCTCTTCCAGTTTGCTAGTAGAGTCCTGATCTTCAAGGAGAAGGGTTGGCAGTGTGCCCAACCCCAGGGGACCACTTCTAATTAATCACTGTCAAACCGTGATCACATGATCACTGTTTTCCAGTGTTGATTGCACTGTTGGGCACATGAATCACTCCTGGCCAACGAAATGCATCGGGAAGTGTGCTGGGTAGAGAAGGGACTTTGGACAATAATTTTCTCTATGCGTTAAAAAAGGAGAGTGCTCTAACTTTGGATGCTGTTGTGTGAAGATCCCTTGCTTGGAACTCTTGAGACTCTGTGACCAAGATGGGGGACAGTCTCCACATCCTGAGGTTACAAGCTAAGAAGATTGAACCTTTGTTTTTGATTTCATGATGTTGCCAATGAACCAAACCCGAGGCCAGATATTTGGAGACTTCTTGTTAATAAGCAATAAATGTGTTTATGTTGTGGGCTACTAACAAATGAGTTTCTTTTACTTACAACCAGATGTGCTCTAAAGGAATCAATGGGTAAAGTCCTTTGGGGGACCCAGGTCCAGGTAAAAGATTCTCTGAAAAAGAATTAAGGATACTTGTGATCTCAGATCTACATCAATTCACTGTGTCCAGAAGAAAAAAGAAGTCTTTCTACAGAGTCTTAGGTTAGATGTAGGCTTGGTGAAAGGGATCTGAGAGGTGTGGTACGATGTGCAGCTCCTTGGGAGTTGGGGGGGTCTTAAGAACTATGTGATTCAGTATAAATCTTGACAGTTGCTATGAAAGATTGAAAAAAGCTCAAGGGTGTGATGGTTCTTTTGGACTTCCAGTTATCCCTCTTTCAAAGTTCCTAAATCATTACATGTGAAACTTATAAGATCTGAGTGACCTAAGTGAGCAGCCCCCTCTCAGAAAGGATGGGGGCACAGTGTGGGGGTGGGGCAGAGGGGAGACGCCATGGGTTACTGTGATCTTTGCTGAGGAAGTACATGAAGAACTGAGGGTGTGGCTCAATAAATTAAAATAATTGCTGGAAACTTAAGTTAGCAGTGAGAACTCTCAAAAATATTACGGTCTCCAAGTGTGCAATCATGTTGTATAAATGAGAATTTCCATCATATGTGTGTTTAGTGTGTGTGTGAATGAAAGCTGGGGATGCCAGTTGGAGTGTATCACTAGAATTTGAATTGGAGACCTCTCTTGGTTTGTGGATTTACTGATTTGGAGGTCTTAACTCACACAAGGGGGAAGACCCCAGAGGAATGGTGGAGGTGCCCCTAGACTGGAGTCCACAGCTTGCTCATGACTTATCTCAGCACTCAGCTCCTGGACTGATATGTTTATGTGTTTGTCTCTTTGAAACACTGCCAGCCCTTCAAGTGTTAATCTCTAACACAGTGTGCTTAGCACCTAACAACAGGCACTTAATAAATGCCAACAGAATGAATGAGACCCAAAGTAAATTTCATATGTGCTGTAGGAATAGATAGAACTAAAGAAGGCTGACTTTTGAATACTTAATAACATTGGTCCCTTGGTTAGAGATATGAGTGAAATGTCTCTGAACACGTCTGATAAGTTGGCATTTGCATTATTGGATTATGGTTGTGGGTCCAATGAAGGAGATATGTTTTTGCCTCCCTCTGGGCCACTTCTCCAGGGAGAGCTGTCTGGATCAATCTTTGTCACTCAGGTTTCCGATGGAGGGCAGGACAGCTCTGAACTGTGTCACTCAATCATCAAATCAGTGAAGGGTTAAGTAGTATATAAAAAATAACATTTGTTTTAAATCTTTACAAGATCTGCATATATTATTGGGAGATTTGCACCCCTTTTTAGATCCCTTATAGAAATGGGAGTCCTCTTGTTTGCCTGCCCCTACAAATGTAATCAGGCACAGATATCTGTGCTGCATTTAGGAATGGACAGTCATGCTCCAGGAGAATGACAGGGCTCTCAGGGGAATAATTTTTCTTTCTTTATCTGAAGTAAAGTCTCCCAACTACCTCCCTTCAAATTCAGACTCAAGACACTAAAAGGGAAGGTCAGCTAAAGGCATGGATGTTTCCTTGCATGTGTATTGATGGAGGGGGTGAGGGGAAGACATGGCCTGAAAAGACTTGCCTAACTGATCTCATCCAAGATGAGGTTTCTCCAACAAGCACTGAATTGATTTTCTCTACCAAGGGATAAGATCAACATGCTTCATGTTTTGCAACTATTTCTTGGCAAGTCTTAAGGGGCTGACTTGCAACCACAGCCAGCATATGCTTATAGGGGAAGAAACCTGAGGATGTGCTTCTGTGAAGCATCATCCTAGGGTTCTGGGCAGGTGCCAGGCATGGGAAGATGCCTGGTGGTCCACTGAACAATCCACCCTGTGTGGTCACTTGGCATCAGGTGCCTGAGGAGATAAAACTATCTCCAGGGTGCTTACTTTGCACTGAAAAATTAAAGAAATGCCACTTTCTTCTCACCCTCCTCCAGGTTAATAATTTGTTGTAAATTCAGCTGAGGTGGAAGAAAGGGGGCCACAGGGAACAAGAAGTGGTGGGTCATTTGGGTGAGGAAGTATATTGACTTTCTACCCACCAAAGCATCCAGGCAGGGGAGCTGACTGGCAAGGGAGCCAGCATTGGTTGACTATAATCTCTGCAATTGCATTTTCTGTGTATATCATACCAGACTCAGAGATACCCAGAGAAGACACTCGGCAATTGTTTGTTGGAAGAATGGTTCTTATTGTTTTTGTTCTTGATCCCTTACAAGTTTTTACGATGTGGTTGAGCTTCAACCATCAATGACTACCTGTATTTGATGAATGGGGGCTGAGAATCCAAGGAAGCCTGCTTCTTTAAAGAGGAGGCTTGGAGTGCGTTGCTAAGGCAGCCTGGATTCTTTGGCAGAGTTGGTCCAGGATTAAAGATGTTCGCGAAGCAGAGCGTGTGTGTCTGAAATGTTAGCCCCTCTTATATATATACCCATAATTTTGCTAAGTATCTGGTCTGAAATTCACCAACAAAACATGGCCAGATTCCAGTCCCAAGAGGGAAATCAAATGAATTTCAGAAGAAAACCTGGACTTTTGAACTTTTGTTCTACTAAATGAGTCCACTGCGGAACCCCCACACCAGAACATCTTTATGTGGACATCACCTCATGTTCCATAGTCTGGTACTTGCAACCAAAGGCATCCCATCTGATTCTCTGGCATCTGATTCCAGCTGTGTGGAGCGGGTTAGGATATCTCTCCTTTGCTTCTGTTGGTTTGTGGTGGACAGTTTGTAAGCTGTGTGGAAATGTGTTTCCTCCACCTGAGTATCCTGGAAACACCACATCAACGATGAACATCATCACCGTGTGTGATGTTTTTCACATGGTGAGGCTTTTCCTAACTCATCTTCCACTTTTGGGTGAGGATGAGGAGGATAATGGTGACACATGTCTTCTAGAGTGTCTATAGCGGAAAACTGAGTGTAGGGAAGAAGATGATAGGCAGGAATGGGAAGAAACTTCGGCTCCTATTCTCCTCTTTGTTCTTCCCGTTCCTCTTCCCTTATCAGATCTCAGCTTCGTGTCCCCTGGAGAGTTCACCCTGAAGTGCTAGTTGAAAGGAGGATGGCAGAAATCAAGGACAGTCATGTAAATGTCTCTCGTGATCATGAGCAATACCAAAAAAATAAAAAACTGTAAAAATGTAAACCTTCTTGTAAGCAAGATGGAATGACTATGTGGATAGCATTTATAGGTTCAGTGGAGGGTTGGACCATGGGACTGAGGCACAAGCAAGAGGCTAGATCAGAAAGCATAGACCCAGGAGACATGAGAGGTAATAGACTCACTAAGAAGGGGTTTAGGGCAGCAGTCATCAGCCAGGGCAATTTTGTTCCCCCCACCTCCATCCCCGCCTCCTGCCAGGGAACATTTTGCAATGTCTGGAGACGTTGGTTTTCACAGCTGGGGGAGGGGGTGCTACTGGTGTCTAGTGGTAGAGACCAGGAATGCTTATACTCATCCTGCTGTTCCCAGGGTGGCCCCACACTAGAATGATCTGGCCCCAAAGGTCAGTAGTGCCGAGGTGGAGACCCAGGTCCAAGAGAACTTTTGCAGTGTTCTGTGCTGGCTGCACACCATCCTGGCCTGCTCCTGACGCTTGCATTTATCTGCTCTTCACTGCCTCTTCTTGTCACATCCCTCCTTCTCTGAGGTGAGGTGAAAATTAAGGGGGGGGGGGCTCTCACGGTTTTGGAAGGAAAAAAGGTTGTGTTAATCTATGGTGAGAGTGCATTCTCATGTATAGTACTCCACATGCTGGTGTGTAGCCTGACAGGCTTCAGTATAGAGTCGGGCATATCTTTTTTTTTTTTCTTAGCACAGGGAGAAACAGGGTTTTTTATGATTTTTTTTGAATTTGACTATAGTTAATACGCAATGTTACATTAGTTTCAGGTGTACAACTAAGTGATTTGATGAATGTATACATCATGTTATGTTCACCACAAATATAGCTACCATCTGTCCTGTTACGTTGCTGGTAGAGTATCGTTGACTGTATTCCCTACGTTGTGCCTTTTTTTCCCATGACTCATTCATTTCATAACCAGAGGCCTGTATCTCTCACTCCCCGTCGCCCATTTTGCCACACCCTTTGGTGTGTTCTCTGTATTTATAGGTCTGATTCTGTTTTTTGTTTGTTCATTTGTTTTTGTTTTTGTTTTTGTTTTTTTAGATTCCATTTATGAGTGGAATTATATGGTATTTGTCTTTCTCAGTCTGACTTATTTCACTTAGCATAATGCCCTCTAGGTCCCTCCATGTTGTGTCAAATGGCACAGTGTCATTCTTTTTTATGGCTGTGTATTATTCCAGTGTGTGTGTGTGTGTACCACATTTTCCATACACATTTGTCTATTGATGAACATGTGGGTTGCTTTCATATATTGGGTATTATAAATGATTCTGCAATAAACATAGGGGTGCATATACATTTTGAATTAGTGTTTTCATTTTCTTTGGGTAAATAACCAATAGTGGAATTATTAGGTTATATGCTATTTCTATTTTTAATTTTTTGAAGAGCTTCCATACTGTTTTCCACAGTGGCTACACCAGTTGCATTCCCACCAACAGGGCATGAATAGTATTTTTTTCTCCACAACCTTGCCAAGACTTGTTACATTTTGTCATTTTGACTTTAGCCATTCTGATAGGTGTGAGATGATGTAGCATTGTGGTTTTGACTTGCATTTCCCTGATGATGAGTGATGATGGGCATCTTTTCATGTGTATGTTGGCCATCTGTATATCATCTCTGGAAAAATGTCTATTCAGGTACTCTGCCCATTTTTTAATTGGATTGTTTGGGGGATTTTTTGGTGTAGAATTAAATTCTTTATGCATTTCATATATTAACCCCTTATTGGATAAATCATTTGCAAATATCCTCTAATTCAGTAGATTGTCTTTTGGTTTTATTGATGGCTTCCTTCACTCTACAAAAGGTTTTTATTTTAATGTAGTCTCAATAGTTTATTTTTTATTGTTTCTCTTGCCTCAGGAGACATGTCTAGAAAAATGTTGCTATGGCCAATGTCAGAGAAATTACTGAAGTCAAGCATATCTTTATAAGGAATGAGACAGCACCAATCCAATAGCAGCTAGCTTCACGTGAGCTCATGAAATGTGGCTGGTGCAATGGAGGAGCTGATTTCTCCATTTTGTTTCATATTAATTAGCCAACTGACTGACAGCTGTTGTATTGGATGGTGCGGGTCTAATGGGAGAAGGAAACTCAGCTCCGGGACGAATCTTTCTGTGCTAGCTTTCTGTGGCTACTATCATAAATCACCACAAACTCAGTTGTATAGAATAGCACCCATTTATTCTCTCACAGTTCTGGAGATTGGAAGTCTGATACCAGTTTCACTGGGTCAAAATCAAAGTGTTGTCAGGGACTTGCTCTCTCCAGAGTGTTGGAGGACAATGCTTCTCTTTGCCTTTTCCAACTTCTAGAGCTGTATTCCTAGACTTGTGGCCCCTTCCTCCATCTTCAAAGCCAGCAGCAGAGCCTCTTATTTCAGGAGTCACATTGCCTTCTCTGTAGTGTCAGATCTTCCTCTGTCTGCCTCTTTATGAGAGGATGTTTGTCGTGGCATTTAGAGCCCACCCTGATCATCTCCCTTCTCAAAATCCTTCATTAAATCTCATCTCCAAAGTCCTTTCTCCCATATAGGTAACATTCACTTGCTCTGGGGATTGGGATTCAGATATCTTTGTGGGCCATTATCCAGTTTACAACATATTCCTTAACCTGCCTTAAAATTCTTCTCCCTGTTGAATGGCATAACATATTCAGTTCTGAATAGGAAAAATCTGCAGCCAAGTATACTCTGTCCAGCAAGGCTATAATTCAGAATAAAAGGGGAAATAAATAGTTCCCAGACAAACAAAAAGTAAAGGAGTCTGTGACCACTAAACCATCCTTGCAAGAAATATTAAAGGAGACTCTTTCAGTAGAAAGGAGAAACCAAAAATGATTGTATGAAGGTAGGAAACACAAAAGCAGTAAAATGAATATCTCTGTAAAAAATCAAAGAATTCACCAAATAAAAGGATATGACATATGATACCATATACCTAAAACATGGGGAGGAGAGGAGTAAAGAGCGGGTTCAAACTTAAAGGATCATCAACTTATATAGACTGCTATATGCACAAGATGTTGTATGCAAACATAATGGTAAACACAAATCAAAAACTATTAATAAATATGCCAAGAATAAAGAGAAAGAAATCTAAATATATCACTAAAGAAAATCTCCAAACCATGAGAGAAAGACAATGATCAGGGGAAATCTCCAGAAACAACAACAAAACAGGTAATAAAATGGCAATAAACACATATCTATCAATAATTACTTTGAATGTAAACAGAATAAGTGCTCCAATCAAAAGACGTGGGGTTACAGAGTGGATAAAAATAATAGTGCCCATTTATACACTTCCCACAAGAGACTCATTTTAGACCTAAAGACATGTTAAGATTGAAAGTGAGGAGATGGAAAAACATTTATCATGCAAATGGATGTCAAAAGAAAGCCAGGGTAGCAATACTTATATCAAACAAAATGGACTTTAAACACAAAGACTGTAACAAGAGCCAAAGAAGGGTACTATATAATAATGAGGGAGACAATCCAACAAGAAGATATAACAATGTACTTATTTATTCACCCAACGTGAAAGCACCTTTATACATAAAACAGTTAATAACAAACATAAAGGAACTAATTGATAATAATACAATGATAATAGGGAACTTTAACATACCATTTACATCAATGGGCATATCATCTAAACAGAATATCAACAAGGAAACAATGGCTTTAATAACACACTGGACCAGATGGATTTAACAGATACATTCAGAATATTCCATGCTGTAACAGCAGAATACACATTCTTTTCAAATGCACACAGAACATTTTCCAGAATAGACCACAAATGTGACAGAAAACAAACCTCAACAAATTCAAGAAGATCAAAATCATACCATGCATATTTTCTGACCAAAATGCTATAAAACCAGAATTCAAGCACAAGAAAAAAATATGTAAAGACCACAAATACATGGAGGTTAAATAATATGCTACTAAAGAATGAATGGGTCAACCAGGAAATCAAAGGCGAAATTTAAAAAATAATGGAAACAAATGAAAATGAAAACACAATGGTCTAAAACCTCTCGAATGCAAGCAAAAGTGATTCTAAGAGGAAAGTTTATAGCAATACAGGTCTACCTCAAGAAGTAAGAAAAGTCTCAAATAAACAACTTAACCTTATACTTAAAGGAGCTAGAAAAAGAACAAACAAAACCCAAAAACAGTATAAAGAAGGAAACAATAAGGATGAGAACAAAAATAAATGAAATAGAAACTAAAAAAAACACAGTGGACCAGATCAATGAAGCCAGAACCTTGTTCTTTGAAAAGTTCAATAAAATTTATAAACCTTTAGCCAGACTCATTGAGAGAGAGAGAGAGAGAGAGAAGACTCAAAAACAAAACCATAAATAAAAGAGGAGAGGAGAGCCTGGGTGGCTCAGTTGGTTAAACATCTGACTTAATTTTGGCTCAGGTCATGATCTCATGGTCATGAGATTGAGCCCTGTGTTGGTCTCCTTGCTGAGTGTGAAGCCTGGTTGAGATTCTCTGTCTGCTTCTCCCCCACTCTCTGTCACATGCGTGGTCTCTCTCTCAAAATAAATAGTTTTGAAAAATAAATCAAAGAGGAGAAATAGCAACCAACATTACAGAAATACAAAGGATTATGAGACTACTATGAAAAATTATATGACAAAATACAGGACAACCTAGAAGATATGGATAAATTCCTATAAACATGACCTCCCCAAACTGAACAAAAATATATCAAAAATTCAAATAGACTGATAAAAGCAAAGAAATTGAGTCAGTAATCAAAACACTCCCAACAAACAAAAGTCCAGACCACATGGCTTCACAGGCAAAATCTACCAAACATTTAAAGAAGAGTTAATACCTATTCTTCTCAAAATATTCCAAAAAACAGTAAAAGAAGGAAAACTTCCAAATTCATTCTATGAGGTCAAAATTACCCCAAACTAAAATCAGATAAAGGACATTACTAAAAAAAGAGACTTACTGGCCAGTATCCTTGATGAACATAGATGGAAAAATTCTTAATAAAATACTACCAAACCAAATTTAGTAACATGTTAACACGATCATTCACCACAATCAAGTGTGATTTATTTCTGGGTTTCAGGGGTGATTTTATATTTGCAAATTCATCAATGTGATGCATCACATCAATAGGAGAAAGAATAAGAACCATGTGATCATTTCAATAGATGGAAAAAGACATTTGACAAAGTACAACATCCATTTATGATAAAAACCCTCAACAAAATAAGGTTAGAGGGAACATACCTCAACATAATAAAGGCCATATATGAAAAGCCCACAGCTAACATCATTCTTAATGGTAAAAAACTGAGAGCCTCTGCCTAAGATAAGGAACAAGACAAGGATGTCCACTCTCACCACTTTTATTCAATATAGTACTGGAAGTCCAAACCACAACATACAACAAAAAGAAATAAAAGGTGTCCAAATTAGTAGGGAAGAAGTAAAACTTTTACTATTTGCAGATGACACAATACTCTATATAAAAAATCCTAAAGATCCCACCCAAAAGCTACTAGAACTGATAAATTAATTCAGGAAGGTTGCAGGATATACAATCAATGTACAGAAATCCATTGCATTTTTATACACTAATAATGAAGCAGCATAAAGAGAAGTTAAGAAAACAATCCTGTTTACAATTACACAAAAAATAATAAGATACCTAGGAATAAATTAACCAAAGAAGTGAAAGACCTGTGCTCTGAATATTATAAAACATTGATGAAAGAAATTGAAGATGACACAAAAAAATGGAAAGACATTCTACGATCATGGGTTGGAAGAACAAATATCATTAAAATATCCATACTACCCACAACAATCTACTCATTTAATGCGATCCCTAGCAAAATACCAACAGCATTTTTCACAGAACTAGAACAAACAATCCTACAATTTGTATGGAACCACAAAACACCCTGAATAGCCAAAGCAATCTTGAAAAAGAAAAGTAAATCCAGGGGCATCACTATTCTGGACTTCAAGTTATATTACAAAGCTGTAGTAATCAGAACAGTATGGTACTGGCACAAAAATAGACACATAGATTAATGGAACAGAGTGGAAAACTCAGAAATAAAGCCAGAACCATATGGTCAACTAATCTTCAATAAATCAGGAAAGAATATTCAATGGGAAAAAGACAGTCTTTTCAACAAATGGTGTTGGAAAAACTGGACAGCAACATGCAGAAGAATGAGACTGGACCTCTTTCTTACACCACAGAGAAAAACAAATTCAAAATGTATTAAAGACCTAAATCAGAGACCTGAAACTATAAAAATCCTGCAAGAGAACACAGGCAGTAATTTCTTTGACATACGCTGCAACAAATTTTTTTCTAGATATGTCTCCTGAGGCAAGGGAAACAAAAGCAAAAATCAACTATTAGAACTTCATCAAAATAAAACGCTTCTGCACAGCAAAGTGCAGAACAATAAACAATAAACAAAACCAAGAGGCAATCTACAGAATGGAAGAATATATTTGCAAATGACATATCTGATAAAGAGTTAGTAACCAAGATATATGATGAACTTATACAACTCTACACCCCAAAAACAACTCAATTAAAAATTGAGCAGAAGACATAAAGAGACATTTGTTCAAAGAAGACATCCAGATGATCAATAGATACATAAAAGATGCTGACCATCACTCATCAGGAAAATGAAAAGCAAAACTACAATGAGATATCACCTCACACCTGTCAGAATAGCTAAAATTAACAACATAAGAAACAACAAGTATTGGCATGAATGTGGAGAAAAAGGAACCCTGTGCACTGTTGGTGGGAATGCAAATTGGTGCAGCCACTGTGGAAAACAGTATGGAGTTTCCTCAAAAAATTAAAAACAGAACTACCCAATGATCCAGCAATTGCACTACTGGGTATTTACCCAAAGAATACAAAAACGTGAATTCAAAGGGATACATTGCCCCTATGTTTACAACAGCATTATTTACAATAGCCAAGATATGGAAGCAACCCAAGTGGACATTGATTTACTGAATGGATAAGGAAGATGTGGTATACATATACAATGGAATATTATTCAGCCATAAAAATAATCAAATCTTGTCATTTGCAATGACATGGATGGAGTTAAAGAGTATAACGCTAAGCAAAATAAGTGCAGAGAAAGACAAATACCGTATGGTTTCATTCAAGTGTGGAATTTAAGAAACAAAACAAAGCAAAGGAAAAAAATGAGAGAGAGTTGAAGCAAGAAACAGAACAATCTGATGGTTATCAGAGGGAGGATGAGTCGGGGGATGGGTATATTACATGACGGAGATTAAAGAGTGCACATGTGATGAGCACCAGGTGAGGTATGGAATTGTTGGATCAGTATATTGTATACCTGAAACTAATATAACACTGTATGTTAACTAACTGGAATTAAAATAAAAACTTAAAAAATTCTTCTCCCTGTTATGGGCCAGAAGCCCCAACACTGATAGATTCACTGGTGTCATCTGTGCTCTCTTCTAATAGGTACATAGTGAAAGTTACCAGAGAATCAGCTACCCTTGTTTTGCCCTATTGGCTCTCCCTGACCCTCTGCTGGTGTCACTGCCGTGGGGGTCACTGTTCAGCCACAGGGAATTCATGGTGGTGGTGAGGTAGGGGTTGAGGGGTGAGAGGGCAAGCCCAGACAGAAGGCCGCCTGGGGCTCACTGCATTCAGTGTCAAACCCCTGTGGACACTCAGGAAGTGACATGACCAGACACGCCCACACCCAAGCCACCTGTGCATCCCTGACCACTTTCATGAGGACAGGGAAGGAAAGCAAAGACAATACAGGGAAAGAGAACAGTGGGCCAGGACATCTACTGTAGACTGATGGTCACGGACAGCCTCTGGGGGGCGACAAGTACTGAGAGGAGATGGATGAGAAGGTACTGGCTAAGGAGGAGGGAAGAGCGGTCCTGGCACAAGGGAAGGCATGTGTCCAATCTTGGGGCAAGACTCCTTCTCTTCTTCTCTATGCTTCTCTCCTTGTTCCCTCCTTCCTCCCTCCTTGCCTCCCTCCCTCCTTCCCTCCCCTCCCCTCCCCCCTCCCAACACATCCCCTGAACCAGGCATTATGTTAAACAGGACATGAACATCACCCCTGATGTGGACCAATCTGCTCTGGGCCAGAGAGACAGAAATGAAAGTACATTTATTTACACACAGGGAGTGTGGGGAAGAGCCCCAGCAAGGCGATGTGGCTCTGGGGTCAGTGTTACGCCAACCTCCTTCTGTCATAATTTAGGGGGTTGATAATGAAGGCCTTTGAAGAAGGGGAGAAGGAGTTTTGTGGTCAAGGGCTTAGAAGAGACAGGGAGGACAGGCAGGGAAACGGAGACCCAGGGTTTGAGTCTATTGCTCCAACCAACTCCAGCTGCCAGGCTTGATCTCCACAGAGAAAAGAGGTGTAGACAGATGGAGAGGCGCCATGTTGATGACAGGCTGTGTAAGCCTTTGGGTAGACTCAGTGCTACCTCAAGGCCCAGTTGACAACTGGGGACACTCAGCAGCAGTGAAGAAGACCCTTACCTTCAGGTCCTGTGTGCCTGTGCTTTCCTCCATTCACCCCCACCATTCTGCTTCAGACCACTGTGGAGATTCGCCACCCTGAGGGTTGTGCACAGTGGAGAGACACCAGCTGTCAGTGGAGCAGCGTTCTACTGAAGCTTAGCAACTGAGCTACATGCCATGTGGCCTGCGCCATGGGTCCCAGCCTAGGAGCTGAGGTAGATCTGCATGCTGGCTTTGTCCCTGGGCCCACATGGAAAACGGGGGTGGGTAGGGAGACATCAGGCCCTATAACCAGTAGGAGAAGGAAGTGCCAGACAAATGTGAGTATAAATGGAGTCCATTTCTACCTTGGCATTCTGAGGCCTGAGGGTATCACATTAGATATTAAATATTATGTTAGGATCCACGTTACCCTGCATAGTCATTTCCATGGAGATTATACGTTTACTCCAGGAAAAGCAGGAGTGTGTCTTCATACAGCTCTGATGGCCCTTGCACACATAACTCACCCTGAGCACATAACAGGTGCTATGCGGACTCCAGGGGCTTTGGGGTCTGGGTCCTGTTACCCACGGATGAGCCGAGCACCGAGCCGCCTAAAGATAAATCAGAGATCATTTACATTGGTTCATGGATGACATTGCTTTGGGCGTTTGCAGGAGATTTGCCGTCCTCACCTCCCTTTGCGTAGGATGCTGTTTAAGCTTGCATTTCCTGCACATACCCTGCCTTCCTACAGTGTGGTGAGCTGCAGAGTGTGAGCAGTGCAGAGTTCTGAGATGGAAAGGAGGAACCAGCAGGACTAAACGCTTTCCAGAATAATCTACCATGTTGAAACTAAAGGTGGAATTTGTTCTATTGCTTATGCCTTATTTTGCAGGGTGGAAGGCTGGAATACAATATGATTTTATGCCCATCCCAATTCAAATCTCTACCTCAGACAAGGTGCTTTTTTTTTTTTTAAGAAAAACTGCCAACCTTTCTTGGAAAGGTGGGAGCATATGCCTCTATACCCTCAGAGAAATGCCTGTGACTGATACTCATATGAGAGACTCAGCTATTGAAGGTTTGGTATCCCTTAGGCTGAGGCTGGGCTGCACATGGCAGAGAACTTCTACTTCATAACAGTAGTATAAACAAGATGTAAGAGAAATCCTCTCAAGCAAAAAACAAGTCTGACTTACTAGTCAAAGCAGGTCTACTGTGTCATCAGGGCCCCAGAGTCCTGTTTTTCCTGGGACTTCTTCAGCCTATGGCTTCTGGACAAAGGTTTCCTCGTGGTTCAACATAGCTTCTGGAGCACCAGCCATCGCATCCATGTTCCATATTGACAAAGGAGAAACAAAAGAGAAAAAAAAAATCTTCTCTAGGCTAAATCAGCTCTCTTAGCAATTTTCTCTCAAGCAATTTTCCCTCGACTAGTGCAAGAAAGGCTAGAAGAAGGGTCTTTTTCTCGATATGTTGCTACCTTAAATTCATGTTCTGATATTAAGAAGAAAAGGAAGGGAGTTTCTTCTAAGACACCATGTCCCCATTTAATACTGATGAAGACCACTCCTCATGTGCCTACTGTACCTGGCACTCCACAACCAGAATGGAAGTTTGTTTGTTGAATATTAGTAAAAGTTACTTTTCAAACAGCTACTCCTGCCTGTTCAGGACATTAGTGGTTCATTTTGCAAAACACTTGCTGATATTGGAGATGGATAAACTCATTCAGTGCAATAGACACTAAAATATGAAAGTGCATTCGTGAGCCAATCCAGAGCTGCGCGTGTGGTCATATGTAATTTTTTTTTCTATTCTTTAAATTATGTTAAAGTTTATTTTAATCTTTTTCTGCTTATAGAACTAATATATAAGAATTGAGTGCAAAAAGTTTCCAACGTTGCAGAACAGATACCATGGGAACAGATACCAATATATATTCTTCCTTTTGGAGATAAATATATACAATCATAATGGAGCTATACTTTCTTTTTCACTTAGCAACATATTTAAGAAAACCTTTAATGTCACTCTTCATGGATCCTTATTATTCTATTTCATTATGTTTGATTTTTTGTGATTATTAAATTGTTTATCAACGTAATACATATGTTATTTAAAAATAATACAGTGGTGCCTGGGTGGCTTAGTCAGTAAAGCCTCTGACTCTTGATTTCGGCTCAGGTCATGATCTCACTGTTTGGGAGGTTGAGCGCCATGTCAAGCTCCACACTGACAGCATGGAGCCTGCTTGGTGTTCTCTCTCGCCCTCTCTCTGTCCCTCCCCTGCTCATGCGGTCTCTATCTCTCTCAAAATAAATAAATAAAACTTAAATTTTTTTTTAAATAATACAAATATAGGGGTGCCTATATGGCTCAGTTGGTTAAGTGTCAGACGTCAGCTCAAGTCCCAATCTTGGGGTTCGTAGCTTCCAGCCCCGTGTCAGGCTCTGTGCTGACAGCTCAGAGCCTGGACCCTGCTTCAGATTCTGTGTCCCCCTCTCTCTCTGCTCCTTCTCCACTCACACTCTGTCTCTCTCTCTCTCAAAAATAAACATTAAATTTTTTTTAAATAATAATAATATAAATATAAATTGATTTATATTTCTTCTTCTCTATCCATCCCCATTTTCCAAACCTACCCAGCCAGGTAGAATTAATTCTTTTAGCACTTTATTTTGGTATTTACCTTCATGTTTCTATGGTTTTTCTTCTACTTGTTGATTCATCAATATTAAACATATTCTATTGACTTTCTATTATGGTAGATGATGATTTATCTCTCTTACACTTACCTCTGTAAGCCTTTCAAAATAGTTACATCACCAACATTTTAAAATCAACAACCGGTGTTTACAATCCTTCAATTACATAGCTCACCATTGAGACAAACATCACATTAAAGTTCTGTGTTCTTTTTGGTACAACTTTGATTTTCCCAGAGTTTTTCACTTGCATTATTTTCTATGAAGCTAGTCTCAAAATTTTCAAAGAGCCCCATCAAACCCACCACAAATGTTTCATCATATCAGATGGTCCATTCTCTCACTCATATGTTTATTTACTTATTCAGCAAACAGTTCAACTGTTCAAGTTCCTCCCTCTTCATATCTGGCCTTCTAGTGATTTTTCAAAATTATTTATCTTTTTTTTTATTTCAAGTTTTTATTTTAATTCTAGTTAGTTAACACATATGGTCAAATTGATTTCAGGAGTAGAATTTAGTGATTCATCACTCACATATAACACCCAGTGCTCATCCCAACAAGTGCCTTCCTTAATGTCCATCACCCATTTAGCCCATACCCCACCCACCTCCCTCCAGCAACCCTCAGTTTTCTCTGTATTTAAGAGTCTCTTGTGGTTTGTTTCCCTCTCTCTCTCTGTCTCTCTCTCTCTCTCTCTCTCTTTTTCCCCTTCTGCTGTGTTCATCTGTTTTGTTTCTTGAAAAAAAATGTTTTAACTGTCTATTTATTCATTTTGAGACAGAAAGAGAGAGAGAGAGAGAGAGAGAGAGAGAGAGAGAGAGAAAGTGAGCAGGGGAGGGGCAGAGAGAGACGGAGAGAGAGAGAGAGAGAGAGAGAGAGAGAATCCCAAGCGATTCAGGGCTCGATCTCATGGACCTGAGATTATGACCTGAACTGAGATTAAGAGTGGGATGCTTAACCAAGACACCCAGGCACCCCTCATCTGTTTTATTTATTTAAATTCCACAAACTAGTGAAATCATAGGGTGCTATAGGCCCAATGTGAAGCTTGAACTCACACCCCAAGATCGAGAGCTGCATGTCCTACCCACTGAGCCAGCCAGGACCCCCCTAGTGATTGTTTTGAACTGTACACATGCAGGGAGGCCACCAGCGCTGTGGACAGGCCCCACCTCCATTCACTACATGCCCTGAAGCCCAGGAGGGCCTCCTGTACTGGGAAAGACCTGGCTAACAGGAAGGCCAAGAGGCAGGGCTAGTAGCCCTTGGACCCTCAGCCCCTGGGATGGCTCTGTCAGTGTGGGTAGAATGTGTATGTGTGTTAGCAAGTGAAATAAAAACAGTTGAGCTGTGTAGTGTTTACATTCTTTAGGTAAGAGTGAAACACCTACTTGTGTATTCGCTATGAAATAGGAGGTAGGTCATTTCAGTGATTCCCCATACAAGTTAGATGCTTTTACATTTACATTATTTACATTTAAAGCTGGCGTTGCCCAGCCCAAAGATGAACAGGAAAAAAAACATGCTAGTAATTTATAGTTTTACTTTATATTTTACTTAGAACAACATTAAAAATCAAATAAAAAATACCAACACAGGTTGAGTGAGAGACCCTAGAAGAAAGGAAAAAAATCTATGTGCCTTGAATAGCACTTTTTTGTAAGTGCTTTTTGAACAAGGTGCTTCACATTTTTAATTTGCTCTGGGCTCCAAAAATTATGTAGCTTGCCCAAATCTTTCTTTCAATTCAATCCAAAGGAATTGTTTGTTACCTGTGTCTATCTAGATGCTGAGGCAATAAAACAGAAGGAAAATTTAGACCAGAATCCCTGTCTCAGAGGAATTTATATGACTAGAGAAGCTAGATTTACACATAGCCATAGACCAACCCAGCACCATAACCTAAGGTAAGTTATGTGAGAACAGCCATAAGTAGCAGAATAGGGGAGAGAGAACAGTACTACTAAAAAGTATTACTTGTTTAAAAACAACTGCCATACAAGCAAAATAGTTAGAATTGGGGTCTCCTGGGAGAGGACATAGGGGTATGCCCTAATTTATTGTTTGCATATTCTCTGAACCCCTAATAGGAACATGAAGGTGACAGAGCATTTGAATCTGCGGTCTCTTTCTGAATGTCAAGCTTCATTTTCTGGAGTTCATTCTCTTCTCTACTTCATATTTTAGATTTAGACTTAATAACTTCTACTTCAAACATCTGCTTATCCTCCCTAAAGCCCACAGGGTTGTGCCTTACTTCCCAGAAGTCATGGGTATGTCTGGCACCTGAGTCACTGCTGTAATTAACTATGCATCCTGCAAATTGAGCAGCCAGACAGTCCCTTTGCCTGGGTGGGAGAGGGACAGCCATTTACCGAGAAGAGGTAATCCAGAATTTGCAGAATTTTTTCTAAGTATTCCTTGGCTCCCATTAGCCCTGGCCTTTCTAACAGCACCACATAAGCCTCTGTTTTGTTTGCTTAGCCATTAAAACAGTCCAAGTGGGGGAAGGACAGACAGAAAAGAATGGCAATTTACTTCCTCAATCAATAGGTGCCTGTGTGAGGAGGCTGACAAGCACACAGGCACAAAACTTGGCCCTTGAGCCCTATCAAGTCCAAAATAGTATTTCCTTGTAAGAACAGGTGGGCATATATGAAACACAGCAGTATATAAACCATGTCTATGAAATCGGTTACCTCAAATGTGAAACATACATACACCCCAGTATGACAGGTCTTTTTTCTCTGACACTATAGCATAAGGGTAGGGGATGAGGGAAGGTGAGCTAAGAAAAAACAAACAAGGAAAACAAATGGTGCCATTTTATGGAGAGGATGATGTTTGCTACTTCCACCAACAGTTGGGAGTCTTCCACCAAATGGCTGGGAGTCTCCAACCATTTACAGCAAAGACACATGACTGGGGCATTTCCTACCACCAGTGAGAGGATAGGACTCAAGCCTGCATGAAAATCCCTGTACCCTCGTCTAACACCATCCCTTTCCTTCTCAAAAAAGCATATCCAAACACATGAGAGTGAACATGATGTTATTGTAGGGATTTCCTTGGAAACTGCTTGAATTTATTATTTGTTAAGTAGCATTTTGGATAATAATAGTTACTATTAGGGGCACCTCGGTGGCTCAGTTGGTTAAGTGTCCAACTTTGGCTCAGGTCATGATCTCATGGTTCATGTGTTCAAGCTCCATGTTGGGCTCTCTGCTGTTAGCACAGAGCCTGCTTTGGATCCACTGTCTCCTTCTCTCTCTGTCCCTCCCCTGTGGGCTGTCTCTCTCAAATATACGAACATTAAAAATAAAAAATAAAATAAGATAAAATAAAATAAAAAATAAAATAAAATAAAATAAATAAACTTACTGTCACTACCTACAAACTACCACAAACAATGGAACTCACTGGGGTCATACCCCAGGTGAAGACTGTGGCTATTCCTGCTGAGGAGCTCTCCAGTCTCCACTGAAACCAGAAGAAATAAGATTTTCACTCATTGATGAAAGAATAAATAAGGAAATAAAGCAAGGGAACAAGCAACCCATGCTTCTGAAAATCTTTCTTCTGGTTACAATAGTAATTAATATTCAAGTAAAATGTTTGGAGATTACAGAAAAGCACACACACAATCCTAAAACACCTATAATCTCACTACTCAGAAACACTGTTACCATTTTCCCTAACCTTTATTATAAAAATTTTTTAAATACAAAAAGTTTAAAAAATGAATATTTTTTATTCTTAGATTATGGATTCAAAATTAACATTTTGTTGTATTTTTTCATCTTGCTTACCATTATTTTAGTTTATGATATTCTAGCCTTTTCTTTGCAGATGAATTCCCCCCTTCACCCTCAAAATTGAGATCATAGAGTCTACTGGGGTTTTTTTACATGTAATATCTTAATACATTAACATAAAATGTACCATCATAACTTTCTTTAAGTGTACAATTCAGTAGTGTTAAGTCCATTCACACTGTTGTGCAAACATCACTACCATCCATCTCAGAACTTTTTCACTTTGCAAAACTGAAACTCATTAAATGTCAACTTCTCATTTCCCTTCCCCCCAGTCCCTGGTGACTACCATTCCACTTTCTGTCTTTATGAATTTAATTCATGTTGGTAGAATCATACAGTAGCTGTCCTTTTGTGACTGACTTATTTCACTGAGCATAATGGCCCCAACTTACATCCATGTTGTAGCATACTGCAGTTTCCTAAAGACCAAATAACATTACATTGTATGTATATACCACATTTTGTTTGTTCATTCTCCAGTCAACAGACACTTGGTTTGCTACTTTTTGGCAATTGTGAATGATGCTACTATGGACATGGCAGTACTCAAAATATGCTCAAAATATGACTTGCAGTTCTTTGGGGTATATATCTAGAAGTGGAATTACTGGATCATGTGGTAAGTCTATTTTTAATTTTTTGAAGAACCACCATACTATTTTTTATACTGGCTACATTATTTTGCATTCCCACCAACAGTGCACAAGTGCACAAGGATTCCAGTTTTTCCACACCAATTCTTCCCCATCCTCACTAGCATTTATTTTCTGTTTGTTTTTATACTAACCATCCTCATGAGTTTGAGCTGGTATCTCACTGTGGTTTTGATTTGAGTTTCTTTAATGATTAGCAATGCTGAGTATCTTTTCATGCGCTTATTGGCCATTTGGGTATCTTCTTTAAGGAAATATCTATTCAAGTCCTTTGCCCATTTTTTAAAAATGTTTATTTATTTTTGAGAGAGAGAGAGAAAGAGAGCAGAGAAGTGGCAAAGAGAGAGGGATACCAAGGATCCAAAGCAGGCTCTGTGCTGACAGCAGAGAGCCCTACACAGGGCTCAAACCCACAGCCCATGAATTCATGACCTGAGCCAAAGTCAGATGCTTAACCGACTGAGCCACCCAGGCGCCCCTCCTTTCCCATTCTTCTTCTTCTTCTTTTTTTTTTTTTGTAATTTGTTTTTAATCTTTATTTATTTTTGAGAAAGAGAGAGAGAGAGACAGAGTGTGAGCAGGGGAGGAACAGAGAGAGGGAGAATTCAAAGCAGGCTTCAGGCTCCCAGCTGTCAGCACAGAGCCTGACAGGGGGCTCGAACTCACAAACCATGAGATCATGACCTGAGCTGAAGTCGGATGCTTAACTGACTGAGCCACCAGGCGCCCCTCCTTTGCCCATTCTTAAGTTAAATTGGTTTTCACTGTTGAGTTTTAGGAGTTCTTCACTTATTTGCATCTTAATCCCTTACCGGATATATGACTTGGAAATATTTTCTCCCATGGGTTGCTTTATCACTTTGTTGATTATGTCCTTTGATGCGCAGAAGTTTGAAATATTGATGTAGTCCTATTTATCTATTTTCACTTTTGGTGTCATATTCAAAAATCATTGCCAAATCCAATGTCATGAAGATTTTTCTCTATGAGTTTTATAGTTTTAGCATTTATGTGTAGGTCTTTGAGTTGATTTTTGTATAGAGTTTAAGAATTCAACTTTGGCTGCATAGGATCTCTTCAGATTTCCCATGAATTTTAGGCTGGGGTTTTCTATTTCTGTAAATAACATCACTGGGATTTTTATAGGGATTGCATTAAATAAATAACAGCTTTGAATAATATTGACATCTTAATGATATTAAGTCTTCCAATCTGTGAATATGGATGTCATTCCACTTACTTGTGTCTTCTTTAACTTCTTTCAGCAACATTTTGTAGTTTTCAGTGAGCAAGACTTTTGCCTCCTTGGCTAAGTGTCGTCTTCTTCTTTTTTTTTAATGTTTATTTCTTTTTGAGAGAGAGTGTGTGAGCAGGGGAGGGGCAGAGAGAAGGGGACAGAGGATCTGAAGCAGGTTCTGTGCTGACAACAGCAAGCTCAGTGTGGGTCTTGAACTCACAAACCATGAGATCATGGCCTGAACCTAAGTTAGACACTCAACCAACTAAGCCACCCAGGTGCCCCTCTTATTCTTTTTGATGCTATTGTAAATAGAATTATTTTCTTAATTTCTTTTTGGGATTGTGTTTTTGTTAGTGTATAGAAATGCAACAGATTTTTGTATGCTGATTTTTTTATCTTGCGACTTTACTGAATTTATGAGCTCTGTGTGTGTGTGTGTGTGTGTGTGTGTGTAATCTTTAGGGTCTTCTACATACAAGGTCATCTTGTCTGTGAACAGAGATAAGTTTATTACTTCCTGCTGAATTTTGATGATTTTATTTCTTTTGCTGCCTAATTGCTCTGGCTAGGAGTTCAAGTACCATGTTAAATGAAAGTAGCAAAAGCAGTCATCCTTGTCTTCTTCCTTATCTTAGAGGGAAAGCTTTTGGTCTTTCACCACTGACTATGATGTTAGTTTTTCATTACATGGTCTTCATTATGTTGAGGTGTTTGAGTCCTTGGTATTTATTTATTTTTTCTTGGAGAAAGAGCACGAGTTGGGGAGAGGGGCAGAAAGAGAAAGACAGAATCCAAGGCAGGCTCCATGCCCAGTGTGGAGCCCCACACAAGGGCTTGATCTCATGACCCTGGGATCACAACCCAAGCCAAAACGAAGAGTTGGATGTTCAACCAACTGAGTCACCCAGGTGCCCTGAGACTATGGTTTCTAAATCCACTTTTTTTTTCAAATTTGTGTCATCCAGATTTCTCTGTTTATATTTTTACATCTAAAATATAATCTTAAAAGGTATATTTAATAAATTTTCATTACACAAATAAAGCATCCCAGTTGCAGAGAACCAGGCAATACCACTATGAAAAGGAAGTCAAATAAGAAAAAACTGCTTTGTCATATAAACTCTCAAAACTGAATCAGGAAGAAATAGAACATCGACCGACAAATTACTAGCAATGAAATTGAATCAAAAATCTCTCAACAAACAAAAGTCTAGTACCAAACAGCTTCTCAGATGAACTCTACTAAACATTTAAAGAAGAATTAATACCTATTCTTCTCAAAATGTTCTAAAAATAGAAGAGGAAGGAGAGTTTCCAAATTCATTATATGAAGCCAGCATTACCCTGATACCAAAACCAGATAGATGCACCTGGGTGGCCCAGTTGGTTAAGTGTCCAACTCTTCATTTCAGCTCAGGTCATGATCTCACAGTTTGTGGGTTCGAGTCCCACATCGAGCTCTGCACTAGGCTCAGTGCAGAAGAATTCTCTCTCCCTCTCTCTCTCTATCACTACCCCACTCATGCTCTCTCTCTCTCTTGAAATAAATAAACTTAAAAAAAACAGATAAAGACACCACTAAAAAAAAAGAAGTAGAGACCAATGTCTCTGATGAACATAGATGCAAAAATCCTCAACAAAAATTACCAAACCATATACAACAATACATTAAAAAAAATCATTCACCATAACCAAGTGGGATTTATTCCTGGGTTGCAAGGGTGGTTCAATATTTTCAAATCAATCAGTGTGATGCATCACATCAACAAGAGAAAGGATAAAAACCATATGACCATTTCAATCAGTGCAGAAAAAACTTTTGACAAAGTACAACATCTATTCATGATAAAAACCCTCAATAAAGTAGGTTGAAAGGAATATATCTCAACATAATAAAGACCATATATAAAAAGCTCACAGCTAACATCATTCTTAATGGGGAAAAACTGGGAGCCTCTCCCCTAAGATTAGGAACATGACAAGGATGTCCATTCTCACCACTTTTATAGTACTGGAAGTCCCAGCCACAACAATAGGACAACAAAAAAGAGGTATCACAATCCCAGACTTCAAGATATATTAGAAAGCTGTAGTAATCAAAGTAGTATGGTACTGGCACAAAAATAGACACATGGATTAATGGAACACAGTAGAAAATCAAGAAATAAGCCAACAATTATATGGTTTATTAAACTTCAACAAAGCAGGGAAGAATATACAATAGGAAAAAGTCTCTTCAACAGTGTTGGGAAAACTGGACAGCTATATGAAAAAGAGTGAAGCTGGACCACTTTTTCACACCATATACAAACATGAACTCAAAACAAATTAAAGACCTAAAAGTGAGAATTGAAACCATAAAAATCCTAGAAGAGAGCACAGGTGGTAATTTCTTTCAACTTGTCCATAGCAACATTTTTCTAGATAAGTCTCCTGAGGCGAGGTAAACAAAAGCAAAAACAAACTATTGGGACTACATTAAAATGAAAAGTTTCCACACAGTGAAAAAAAAACAATCAACAACTCTAGGAGACAACCTACTGAATGGGAGACGATTTTTGCAACTGGCATATCCAATGAAAGGTTAGTATCCAAAATACATAAAGAACTTATACAACTCAAAGCCCCAAAAATAACTAACCCAACTTAAAAATGGGAAAAAAAAATGAATAGACATTTCTTCAAAGAAGACATACAGATGGCCAAAACACACATGAAAAAATTCTCAAAGTCACTCATCATCAGGGAGATGCAAATCAAAACCACAATGTGATATCACCTTACACCGGTCAGAATGGCTAAAAGCAACAACACAAAAACAAATGTTGGCAAGGATGTAGAGAAAAAGGAACCCTTGTGCACTATTGGTGGGAATGCAAACTGGTGCAGCCACTGTGGAAGGGTATGGAAATTCCTCAAAAAATTAAAAAGTAGAACTACCCTATGATCCCCCGATTGCACTACTGGGTATTTACCCAAAGAATATAAAGACAAAATTCTAAAGGATATGCATCCCTATGTTTACTGAAGCATTATTTAAAATATACAAATTATGGAAGCAGCCCAAATGCCCATCAATAGATGAATGGATAAAGAAGATGTAGTATGTATGTGTGTGTGTGTGTGTGTGTATATATATATATATATATATATATATATATATATGATGGAATATTACTCAGCCATAAAAAAGAATGAAATCTTGCCATTTGCAACAACATGGATGGATCTAGAGAGTATAGTGTTAAGCAAAATAACCAGAGAAAGACAAAAACCATATGTTTTCACTCATATGTAGAATTTAAAAAACAAAAGAAATGAACAAAGGGGGGGTGAAGAGAAAAACCAAGAAACAAACTCTTGACTGCAGATAACCAACTGATAGTTACCAGAGGGCATGTGGGCAGGGGGATGGGTGAAATATGTGAAGGGGATTAAGAGTACACTTAACATGATGAGCACTGAGTGATGTGTAAAATTGTTGAATCACTATGTTGTACACATGAAACTAATATAACAGTGTATATTAGCTATACTGGAATTAAAACAAACAAAAGAATAAGCTGCTTTGTAGACAAAAAAGAAGCTGCTTTGTAACTTCTCTCTGTAGAGACCACTATGTGTATTTTGATAACTATTTGTTTTTATCTATTTATTTGTCTATTTATGTATTTAAGTTAAACCATTTTATTGCAATATATACAGAAAAGTACACAAATGATAACTGTGTGGCTCCATGAATTTTGAAAAACTGAACTCAACAATACAGTCCTACCCAGATGAGAAATATAACATGACCCGCACCACAGAAGTGTCTTTTCTGCCCTTCCCAACATCACCCCCATCAATGAGAGCAAGTAACCCCACTTCTCTGACCAGATCGTTTTGCCTGATTTGGGATTTTATTTAAGGTGGATAATACTGACCGCTCTTTGGTATCTGACTTCCTTTGCTCATCCTTATATTTATGAAATTCACTCATTTGTGCTTGTAGAAATTCATTCACTTTTATTGCATAAAGTATTCCATGATGGAAATACCCTATAACTTATTTAAACTATGATAAAAATATAAGTAAAAAACAAACTATAAAAATAAATCTATAATTTATCTGTGTATTCTGTTCTTGGTAGACATTGGAGTTATTTCCAATTTAGGATTATTACAAATAGTATGACTCTAATGCTTTTTCATACTTGACTTTTGGTGCACTTCTGTGAGCGTTTTTGTTGACTATATACTCAGAATATTCAGCTTTAGTGGACATTGCCATGGGGTTTTCCAAAATGTTGAGAAAATTATACTCCCAGTGTTTGAGCGTCCAGTGCTCCATGCACCTGCCAAAACATAATATTATCAATTTTTGTTGTTTTATTTTTTTAAGTTTATTTATTTATTTTGAGAGAGAGAGACAGAGAGAGAGAACAGCAGGGGAGTGGCAGAGACAGAGAGGGAGAGAGGATCGCAAGCAGGCTCCGCACTGTCAGTGCAGAGCCTGACATGAGGCATGATCTCACAAACTGTGACAGCACGACCTGAGCCGAGATCAACAGTTGGACACTTAACCCATGGAGCCACCCAGGCACCCCAGTTGTTGTTGTTGTTGTTGTTGTTGTTGTTGTTTTAAACCATTCCGACAGATATGTGATAGTGTTTCTTCACAGTTTTAATTTGCGTTTTTACCTTTCAGAAGTTTATTGAACATTTGGATATCCTCTGTTGTAAAGTACCTATTAGAGTCTCTTGCAAGTTTCTGAAAAAATTGGTGTCTTTTCCTTGTGTATTTGTAGGTGGGCTTTTGTAATATACTCTGGTTATGAGCCATTTTATATATACATGTTTTAAATCTATCTCCCATTCTAAGACATGCCCTTTCAGTTTCATAAAGGGTGTCTTTTGATGCACAAAGGTTATTTCTAATCTGGTCTAAATTCTTTCCCTTTATGTTTCTTGTGTAAGAATATTGTCCTATCCCAAGGTCATGAAGACATTCTCCTATGCTATCTCCCAGCAGCTGTATTGTTTTCCCTGTCATTATTTAAGACTTTGATCCATCTAGAATTGATTTGTGTGTATGTTGTTAAATTGAGAGAGGGGTCGAAATTCACTTTTTTTTCCATATATGTATCCAGTTGACCCAGCTACTATTTCCCCGCAGGTAAGGAGTAGCTCTGCCATGCTACTTCTATCTAAATCATAGAGATAGTGAGAGAGAGAGGGACAGCGAGAGGGAGATGATCTAGCTATCTATTTATATATCATAGATATATTATATATAATGTGTATATATGATATATATATCATATATATACACACACATTTCTGGATTTCTGATATATATATATATATATATATATATATATATATATATCTCATATATACTCACATTTCTGGACTTGCTATCTGCTTTCATTGGTCTATTTGTCCTATGCCATGCCATGCTAACATGATCGCTCTAACTTTATAATTGATCTTGCTATCTGGTGCTGGAAGACTTCCATCTTTATCTTTCAAAGGAAAAGCAGTGGAGAATGTTAAGCTCACCTCAAGGCATTAACTTTTCCCCTGGGATTTTGGCCCTTAAGCCCTTACTGCATTTTGATGGCTTCAAATGGCTGTTTTCTAAACAACTGTATCCAGACTTCTTAGTTTCCTCAGTGTAAGACTTGGTCTCATTTGAGCTGCTCAGTCATAGAGGGAAGCAAATTCAACCATTTATTCTTTTGTAAAAAGTTATCTTTACTGTGGTAAAACACAAATAATATAAAATCTATGATTTTAACATTTTTAAAGTGTACAATTTAGTGGCATTAAGTACTTTCACAATGTTGCACAACCATCCAGTATCCAGTTCCAGACTTTTATCATCATCCCAAAACGGCAACTCCTATACCCACTCGGCAGTCACTTCTCATTACCTCTCCTTCCAGCCCAGCCATTTATTCTTACCCTAATAACCAACATTAGTAAAGTGTTTAAAAATTTATAGATGCATTCCTAAATTCTCTCACCAGTTCTTTTGGTTGGCTGTGGTTCTCTTATGTAGTTATCCCATATGACAGATGAGAAAAATGGGACCCAGAAAAATCTTGATGGTTCCAACTGGGATTCACTTACTTGAGGTCCTGAACTGCCCAGTCACAAGCCTTGCAACCTCATTAGTTTGTTGGCAGAGAGAGCCATTTTCTGTAAGATTTAAAGAGGAAGGCTCTGGAAGTATAGACTGATTTACTACTATTTATAAATAGTAGTAAAAATATTGGATCTCATATATAATTGCCTTTAGGAAACTACTAAGTATATTAATTATAACTCCATAAGTGGAGGAAACAGAGGTTCTTGAACTCTCCCTGAGTTTACAGGATATGTTGGAGGCTGAGCTGAGATGTGGGCCAGGGTCTCTGAGGGTGAGCCCAAGACTTCCCGGTGTCATGCTCAACTGTGTCCTTGGTTCTCCCACCCCCTCCTTAGATACCTCCTCCTCCCTTCCAACCTCAGATCTGCTGGTCTGTCCTAAAATACTAACCAAAAATTAATACCTTACATAAAGCCACGCTGGAAGCTGGAAAATTTCATGTGGTTGAAAAAGAGCCAGGGTGTCTCCTTTCCCCCAAGGGAAAGTGAATAATTGACCATCTGGCTTGCCTTTTTGAAACCCCTGCTCTATTTCATGGAACGGAACGTACAGCTGCCAAGGGTCCTTCTCGGATATCACAGGTTCTAATACAGTGGAAAAGGATATTCTTTATTCTGGGACCGTCTCCAGCACCTAGCACGCTACCTGACTGTATTGGCAGAGAGTAACTGTCATGCCACGACCTTTCTGACTGCCCTGCATGGAGCTCACCAGAGCCGGGCAGCTCCAGTGGCCTGCATGAGAGCCCAGTAGAAACCAACCAAACAAACCTAGAGCCCAGGAGGCTGAAACTGGGTACTAGCAACCAAGAGTACTCAGGAGTCATGGCACATGGAGACAGAGAAAGGAAGACAGCAGCAAACAATTAATTAGCATCAGAGCCCCGGAAGCAGACACTGAAAGCATCTGAGTCACCAAAATGGTGAAGCCTGGTGACAGCTGCCCAGAAAACTGCAGTTACCGCAGTCCCTGCTCAAGATCATCATCTTCTCTGTGTCCCAGGGCTTGTGGGGTGTCCTTTTACCCAAGCTTCCTATCCTACTAACACTCAGGAGATATTCAATAATCCTGTGCCATAGACAGACATGAATTGCAGGGGTCTTGGCAGTGGCTGCGTTACATCCCAGCTTGTCCCTCCTGCACAGCCTAGCTGCAGTAAGAATCCTTGCCTCGTCACACCAGGACCAGGCAGGAGAGCAGCACAGGGCTGGAGCTGCGAGCCTAAGCTGACTGTTGCTGTCAGTTAGGTGCTCCCTGATCACTCTCCAGCCCAGAGTGGGAGTCCCTGAGGCCAACAGCAATTGCAGGCAACAAGATCTACACATAGCGTGGGGCCTCTGCCAGAGCAGCTGCTGGTAAGGACACAGAATAGATGCTGCTTAGAGTTTCTGCCAAAGAAAGTACAACTCTAAGGTCTCCAAGTAAGAAATAGCAACAATAACATCCGCCAACATTTAGGAAGTGCGCACAATGTGCCCGACAGGTGGCTACACCCTTTCCAGGCACTACCCTACCTTCTATATGACAGGTATACAAATGGGGCTCCTATAACTCCCGCTTTAATGACAAGGGGGAAAGGCCCCAGAGGTTATATAACTTACCCGAATTACTGATGGGTGACACAGAAACCAAACTCTGATCTGTCTGATCTGTCACTTGCTTTTTAAAGGAAAGACTGTTTTTCTGTATCAGTGTATATAAATCCACTCCATTCTTTTCAGCGGCCTTATGTATTCCATTATGTGGATATACCATATTATTTGAGGAAAGACCTGCTCGTATGACTTTAGGTTATTTCCATTTCTCAGACTGCTATAATGGATATTTGTATACATATATTTGTACGTAGGTGTGCGAATGTATAGGGCTTATATTCTTCAAACTAAAATGCTAAGTCAAAAGTGATCTTCAGTTAAATTTTTTTCGTTTTGAAAATTGAGGTGAAATTCACATAGCATCAAATAAAATTATACAGTTTAAAGTGTATACAGTTTATGTCATTTTGGATATTCACAATGATGTGCAGCCACCACCTCTATCTAGTTTCGGAAAAATTTCAGCCCCAAATGAAACTATAAATCTATTAAGCATTTTCTTTCCCTCCTCCTCCCAGCCCCTAGCAACCACCCGTCTGTTTTCTCTATCTATAAATTTGCTTATTCGGGAAACTTCATAGAAATGGAATCACATAATATGTGTTTTGTGTCTGGCTTCCTTCACTGACATGATGTTTCTGAAATTCATCCACATTGTAACACGTATCAATACTTCATTCCTTTTCATGGGTGGGTAATATCAATACTTCATTCCTTTTCATGGGTGGGTAATTGTAGACCACAATTTGTTTATCCATTCCTCTATTGATGGACATTAGTGTTTCCACCTTTTGGCTGCTGTGAAGAGTACTGCCATGAACATTTGTGTACAAAGATTTGAGTGCCTATTTTTAGTTCTTTTGGGTACATACTTAAGAGTTGAACTACTAGGTCATAGTGGTCAAAATGTTCATAGATGCTGTCAAAATGCTTTTGAAAAATTGTACCAGTGTTCACTCCTGCCAAAAGTAAAGTAGAATGCAGGTCTTCTACAATATTGCTAACACTGGATATTATCAAAATGTTTAACAATATCCAGACATAAAAGAACACATATTATGTGATTCCATTTCTATGACTGGTGAAAAACAATACATTACTGAAGGGCAAAATTTCATTTCTTTAATTAGAGTGTAGTTGGGCATCTGGGCAGCACTATTTGTCACCCATCTAATAGGCTTCTATTTTGTTAACAGAATACTGATTTTGTTTACAAGGACAGTGCGCCATCATGATTAGTCTAAGCTGGAGGTTCTCAACTGGAGTGTGGGACTGGCCTTGGGAAATGTGAGAGAATTTGAAGTTGCTACAATGATGGTGAATGAGTGCTATCGTTTAGTGTCCATGGGTCAGGAATACCAAGTGCCTCATGATTCAAAGAACAATCTTCTCAACAAAGAATTTTCCATTGACAAATGCAGATAATACTTTGTTGAGAAACACAGGAAGCCAATCACCACCAAAGCACTGATGTGCTGGGAATGTACTATATCCCTGAGGATGAGGGAAGCTTCACTTCTGGAATACTCTCAGACTTTGCCCTATGTGTCTCTTCTTTTGGCCTGTTCTGATTTGGATCCTTTTGCAATAGTAAAACTGCAGTGATAAATACAGTGCTTTCAATGAATTCTAGGAGTTTTTCTAGTGAACTATCAAAGTGGTTGCTGGAGCTCCACTGGTCTGTAGCCAACTGGTCAGAAGTGAGGGTGACCCTGGGGACTCTGAACTTGCAGCTGGTGTCTGAAATGAGGCAGGTTGTAGAGAGCTACGCCTTTAACTTTAAGTTTGGCTAACTCCAGAGTTGTTATTGTAGTTTCATGATGGAGGTACAATTAATTGATCATTGGCCACGAGGTTGAACTCAATCTTCAGCCTCCTTCTCTCCCCAGAGGTCAGGCTGATATCAGATAACAGAAAGCCCCACCCCTCTATCAATGGTTGGTCTTCCCAGCATGGTCAGATGCTATATCAAGTCACCTTGTCAGCCAAACTATCAGATATCATCAGAGGGGCCCACCAAGAAGAACAAAGACATCCTCACTTGGGAAATTCCAAGGGTTTAGATACTGCTTCCTAGAAACTGGGGATAAAGACCAGCCAAATTCTTTTTTGTTTATTTATTTATTTATTTATTTATTTATTTATTTTTGAGACAGAGAGAGACAGAGCATGAACAGGGGAGGAGCAGAGAGAGAGGGAGACACAGAATCTGAAACAGGCTCCAGGCTCTTAGCTGTCAGCACAGAGTCCGACACAGGGCTCGAACTCACGGACTGTGAGATCGTGACCTGAGCCGAAGTCAGACGCCCAACCAACTGAGCCACCCAGGCACCCCAAGACCAGCCAAATTCTTTAGTACACACCAGTCTTCAACTAATCAGCCTCCCTTGCAGCTGGAGGTAGCCCTGTCACACAGCCCTAGCTGGTAAGACCTGAGTGAAAATTTGCTGGGATTTGTAGGAAAGCTCTCACCATCTTTTGTTTCCACCAACCCAACTCCTCTTCTTTGTCTTCAATTTACTTGCAGTATTTGGAACCGTATTACAGCTTGGATGACTAAAGTACAGGGACAACTTGAGCTAGAAGAAGGAAGTCTTTTAGGGCTGAACCAATGAAACTTTCTAGGTTCTTTCTGAACCTAGAAAGACTTTTAGGGCTGAACCAATGCCAGTAAGGGATTCCGCCTGCCTGCTGCAGATACTTTGTTATGCGAAAATGTAACCTGAACTGGCTTTGGGTGTCATCCTTTGGGTGCCCTTACCTGTAGCCACAAGCTCTCCTGACACAGCACCTTGTCGTATGTTTATTGGCTGCTTGGTTTTCTTCTTTCTAAGCACCTTCCGCTCATGTCTTCACTCATTTCCCATTGGGTCATTTCCTGTGTGTGTGTGTGTTTTAATTTCACATACACATATATTTTTAAAAATACAATGTCACTACGTTTTTGCATCATGCTCACTTTAAATACAATTTTTATTTTTATTTTTTTAATTTTTATTAAAGTGTAATTAACATGCAGTGTTACATTCATTTCAGGTGTACAATATAATGATCTGACAATTCCATATACTACTCAGTGCTCATCACGGTAAATGTCATCACCACATGTCACCAAACAAGTTGCTACCATCTTACTATTTTCCCTCTGCTATACTTTCCATCTCTGTGGCTTATTTTGGTACTGAAAGTTTGTACCTTTAATTCCCTGTATCTATTTTGCCCATACCTCAGTTTGTGCTCTGTTTTTAAGAGTCTGGCTTTCTGTTTGTCTCTTTTTTTCCCCTTTGTTTTGCTTCTTAAATTCCACCTATGAGTGAAATTATAAGTATTTATCTTTCTCCATCTGACTTATTTTAGTTAGCATTATCACCTCTAGCTACATCCAATCTTGTTGTAAATGGTAAGATTCCATCCTTTCTATGGCTGGATAATATTCTGTTGTATATATATACCACATCTTCTTGATCCATTCATCTATCGATGGAAACTTAGGCTGTTTGCATTTCTTGGCTATTGTAAACAATGATGCAACAAACATAGGAGTGCATGTATCTTTTTGAATTAGTGTTTTCAGGTTTTTTGGTTAAATACCCAGTAGTGCAATTGCTGGATCATAGAGTAGTTCTATTTTTTTTTTTTTTTACTTTTTGAGGAACTTCCATACTGTTTTCCAATTTGCATCCACACCAACAGTCCACGAGTGTTCTTTTTCCTCCAGTCCACGAGTGTTCTTTTTCCTCCACATCCTCACCAACGCTTTGTTGTTATTGACTTGTTAGCTTTGCATATTAGAGAAAATACCCCTTTGTCTGAAATACATATTGCACAATTTTTTTTCTGTAGTACACTGTCATTTGTCTTTTAGCTTTCTTTTCAGTGGCTTTCCTCTAAATTACTTTTTACCACTTTAATGTGGTCATATTTGTCCACTCCTTCATTTTTGGCTTTTGGGCCATGTATCATTCTTAGAAATGCTTATTTTCTTCAAAAGAGTGAAAGTAATAATCTGTGGGGTTAGAAACATTATTTTATGATTTTACTTGCTACACTTAAACTTGTTTTGTCATATAAAAAAAGTGTTAGACATAGCAGCAGATAGTATTAAAGGTTTACCAGGCCTGTTTCCCTATTTTCCAAAGATCATCTCATTTAATCTTCATAGTAGATAGAAAGCAGACACTATTATTATCTTTATTTCAGAGATGAAAAACTAAAGCTTACAGGATTTATGTACCTTATTCAAGGTCATGCACAGACTGAGGGACTCGCCCAGGTTTAGAACCCAGGCAGTCTGAGTACAGAGTCAGCCCTCATAACTACTCTACTACAGTGGTAGGATTATAGGACCCTCCATTTATGTCCCACTTATATTTCTCTCAGTCTGTCTTTCAATTATAAGCACTGTACGATGTTTCTGGCTTTAGCAAATGGCTTCATTAGACATGTTCTGATTCCAGCAAACTCTGTATTTGATTCCTACCTATACTTTGTTGGGTTTTTTTAATGTTTATTTATTTGGGGGGGGGGAGGGGCAGAGAAAGAGGGAGATAGAGGATCCAAAGTGAGCTCTGTGCTGACAGCTGATGACAAGACATGGGGCTCGAACTCACAAACCACAAGATCATGACCTGAGCTGAAGTAGGATACTTGACCGACTGAGCCACCCAGGTGCCCCTTTACGTTGTTTTATCACCAAACTTACTTTAGAATTTGGGACCTGAATGTTAAATAAGTACAATTTCATGAGTGTAAAGGTTTCTCTAGTGGCTGCTGGTTTGGGCTGGTTGTTGTATCAGACGTGTTTTAAGGGTCCTTTTAAGCAGGATTTGTTTTGGCAAGGTATAGTAAGACACGCAGATGTGGAGATAATTGTCAGAAGAGAGAAGTGTGCTATGTTCACAGATCCCTAGAAACAGCACGGTACACCATGCAGAGCCACATGGGGAAGCACTGGTCAGGAGGCAGAAAGCAAAGTGCAGGCAAGAGCCTTTATTGTGTTTTCTATGGCAGGGAATGGATAAAGCAGGGCATGCAGGCTTAGGTTAGGGTTGGCTAACCATTGAATAACTCCAGTGGGCTCTGTGGCATAGGGACTGTCCCTTGTTGTTACAATGTGGACCCAGGGGGATCAGGCAGAGGGACAGTGGTTCCAGCATAAGAGCTCAGTAGAAAAGGTGGTGGAGATGTGGGCCCTGGATCGGTGGTTTGCATGTGAAAGGCTCACTAGCAGGTGAGCTGTTTGCTACCTCAAGGAATTGGCTCACCCTGGGAGAGGCAGTTTGTCCAGGCTCAGCAAGGCCCCAAGATGCCAAAGCATCAAAAATACAGGATTAAAAAAAAACATGATTAGTATAAGACAGCTATTGTTTTCTCTGCCCAGAACTTTTCTTGGGACTGTCTCCCTCTTCTCTATCTTATGATGGGAGTAGTAGGTACCATTATGTCACAATTGTCTCCATGCTTTTAGCAACTGCCTAAGGAGTGAGCATCTTATCTTAGGCAGCCTGGCATTTCCAGGTTTTTTTAACTAGAACTGGGACCCACTCTAATGAGCCATGAGAGAATGTGGGCATACAGCAGGAGAGAATGGAGTTGCAATGTGGAGGGAAGCAGAGAGGAAAGGGGGAGGAAAGAGAGAGGGAAGGCTGGGGCATTGAATCTCAAATCCAGTCATCCCTGAAGCTAACTCCATCTCTGTCCTTGATTACAAGAGTGAATAATTTGCTCTTTTGCTGAAATTAATTTGAATTGGACTTTCTTCATTTGCATTTTATCTTTATGGAAGAGAAAATGTATGTGTTTTAATTTGATCTTGGAAAGTTCTATGCTGGCTTTTCAAGGAGCAGCTCCCCTCATCTAAGGTGGCATTCCAATAATTTAATAAGTAATAAATCAAATTTCCTCTGAGGTGCCCAGACAAAAATTAAGAGTGAACTTTCAAGGCAAATGGGCAGATTAGGTTGGGTTTAATCATTTTTATTTCACAAAGTAAAGTGAACTTAGTGGTGGGGGTGAATCAAGAACTTGACAAGGAGGGGGAAGACAGCATAGCTTATGAAGTTCCTTGGCAATCAGGATAGGTTTTAAGGGAGTGACAATGGGGCAATTAGGCAAATCATTCTCCAGCAAATACCACTACCTACTACCTACCCCTCAGAGAAAGGAATATTAATGGGAGGTTAATCTCCACTGTCGGTTGGTGATGCTGGAGAGTGAGATGTGGGTAGGAACTGTAAGTGGACTATCAGGAATCTTACTGCAATCCAATAGGAAGATAAACTGGCTCTGTTATCAAAGACATCATCTGAGGCCACCATTGGCTGGTCTTTCCGGTGCTGGCAAACCCATCTGTGACTCAGTGTTTCTCACTTGCTAATGTTTATCATGCTTCTAATCTTGTTTATTTAAATTTGGACTCCTCTTTCACATGCAACTTGACATGTTCAAGAGGTTTTCTTTTAAATACACATTAGTAAGTTCTCTTGGTCTATGTGCATCTTTTTGCAAAAACAAAAAACAAACAAACAAACAAAAACCTCTAACTCTTTCCCCTGGGCAAAGAAAAAAACCTGGAATGGTTTCACTGTGATACTAAGCTGGAGGACACTTTGGGTGGCGGGTGGCTTGATTGGCTGTGGGGACAGTAACACAAGGTAAACCACAATCACACCCACTGATGTGTTCTTAGCCGCTGTCTTTGGGAGTTAGAGCAGGCTTCCCAGTGGGGATTTTTATTTTTGGACTCACTAATAACAACTGACTTTAAAAGCACAAAGTTGGGAAACCTTTTCTAAATATTTCTGGATTGAAAAAAATAGTATTAGCATTGCCAAACCAAGTGGTGCCCTTTTCCTTTTTTGAATGCCTGACCTCTTCCTGTGGTTCTTTTTCTAACACTGAACTATACCTGTCGTTGGAATACAGGTGTGGTATTGTTCCTGTTGCCCTTTTCAACCTGCTTCCTGGAACCATGGGGAGGGAAAAGGCAGATATTTAGATAATCACCAAGTGAATAAGGATCTCTTTTGATATCCATGTGCATTCAATTTGTGAACAAAACAATTTGTGAACAAAGGGCAGTCCCTTTTGTTATTAATTATTCATTCATTCATCCATTCAGCTACGTGTTCAATAAACATTTATTAAATGCCAATTATGTATGAATAAGGCATTGTCTTTGCCCTCTTAATGCTCTTGTCTGTGTCCCCCTGAAACTCATGTTCTAATTATGGAGACAGGCTTGCAAAAAAATAGCTAGGTGACTGTATGGTAAGGTTCATCCCTGTCACCTGCTGCTGATTTGAGGTTGTTGAGAAATCCTTCCTCAAGAGGAATGAAACTCAGGGAGCCTCTCCACATGCTCAGTACTACACAATGCACATCTGCTAGCTCACTGAGTCTTCTCAACAAGCTTCTGGTACATTCCCTTATGTGAAACTGAGGCTAATGGGCACTAAATGATGTGCTGGAAATTGTACATGGGGATTAGAACATGGCCAGTCTGAATCCTCAGTGGGTGCTAACTTTGTGACAGTGTCTCCTCCTTCTAGTAAAAACAAACAAACAACAAAACTCTCTTGGCTTGGCAAAAGAGACACCACTCTCTCCTAGCATTTTCTTCCCTGATTCTACCCCCAGCCCTGAGGGGATGGTCCACGTTCCTTTGGGACTTATCACATTCTACACATTTGATGGGGTGAATGAATATAACCCATGCACCTGAATGCAAAGACACAGTGGAAAGATGGGTTTATTCTTAATCTTTAAAATTTTCATAATGTATAAAGAAGAGCACCATTGTATTTTACAGAATTTTCAGCAGAATAAAATCTAATCCACACTAAAGGTTCTATACATAATATGAACAGGGAGGTCCGCCATTATTATACACTGGAAATGCCCATATTCAAAGAAAAAGGACATCAGTTTTGTGGCTTTTGGGATAAGTGGCATCCTGTCAGGGGGGGAAGGTCCTTTTGGCCTGGGTCAGGGCAGGTGACTAGAGCTAGCTGAGGAGGTATTCATCATGGGCACATGTCCAACATACGGACAGCTGCATGCTTCTCTCGGGCCCAGCCTGCTGGCAAAGGGTCACCACATTATAGTTGATGTTCTGTTTTGGATTTAGTGATGTATGAGGGCTCTCTTCCTGAAGGAAAAGGACCATGTTTTGTAAAACAAAAAAACAAAACCATCTTTCTTCAAGCTCTGCAGCACCCCGTTAACACTGAATATACACAAAAGTAAAATTACTTGACAACCGACTTGTGTCTTTTGTACAATACTCCACACTCCTTATTTCCCACTCCACAAGGTACTTGGCTGGGTTTCTCCAATAACAGGGAGCCCAGGGCCCTGCTGGGCAGCAATGGGGATAGGGAATGATGTGTCATGTTGGATAATTGGAAAACTTTGGCCCCTCACATTTCAGGACTTTAGCCTCAGAAATTCCCTCCTTTGCTTATCATACCAACACCGATGATAAGTTCACTAAGAGTAGGTGGTGATTCTTCTATGAAAAACCATCCTTTTCCAATGGATGGTTCCAATGGAACTGGTGGCTTTCATTGTTGAAGGCTTTGTAGGAAAGTGCCTGCTAAACTAAAGTGAAGGGGAATTTTGGAGAACTTTGTTCAGGGCCCATGTGAGAGCTCCTGTCCTCCTCTTAATCCAGGTGGATTGTGGCTGGGAGTCAGGCTCCATGTAAAAACTGGGAGGTCTGTCAGGCTAGGCAGGTGGAGGTGACCCAGAATGAAGCACGAGCAGGGCAGCTGGGTGGCCAGTATCTCCATACCAAACTGATGCTGGTCGAGTCCATATCAGACCAAAAAAACAGATAGCAAGAATCAACATCCCAGTATCCTTGGGCCACTGCTCTGTCCCCTGTGCCCTCCAGGCTCCTGTTTCTGTCTTTAGTTTTTATGGAGGATCACAGGGTAGAGGGAGCACGGACAAGAGAGTAGGGGCAGGAAAGAAAAAGGAGTCAGTATTGCTTGTGGGAGGTTGGGCTTCCATTATAAGGCTGCAAATCAAATACTAGATGCCCAGTTAAACTGAATTTCAGATACACAGCAAAACCACTTTTAGTGTATGTCTCAAATACTGCCTGTATTCTTGTTTGCTGAATCTGGCAACCCTATTTGGTGATCCTGAGTTTTCTGCACCTTTTATTAAGGCGACCCCACCCTTCTCATAACTTCCAGGTGTGACTCCCACCCACCTCCCCAGACACCGCCAACAATTTGGGGGACCTACAGTCAGCTTGGCTCACATACGCATTCTCATTGCACCTTAAACAAGTCAGAGACTCCTCCACCATCAGAGCCCAGCCCAGTGGCTTTTCCTGAGTGATTTAAGCACTGCTTCCCTAGCTAGCGAGGGATTACAAAACTCCCACAGGCTCCTGCATGGGAAAGTTGTTTGAATCAGTGCTTCTTGAATTTTAATTGCGTGTGAGTCACCTAGGGGAACTGGTTAAGGTGCACATTCTGATTCAGCAGGTCTGGGGTGGGGCCTGAAATTCCACCTTTCCTAACACACTCCCAGAGGATGTCCAATGCAGCTGGTTATAAACCCAGATACAATTTAGATTTGAAGCAGGGCAGTGACTCATCCCAGACACCATCAATGTACATGTGGCTCTTGTTAGGGGCTAAACTGTGTCCTTCCCAGATGCATATGTTAAAGTCCTAATAGACTTTTGAGACCCACAGAAGACCGTGTGAGGATACAGGGAGAAGTTAGCATAAGCAAGCCAAAAAGAGAGGCCTCAGAAGGAGCAAACATTGTCAATGCCTTAATCTTGGATTTCCAGCCTCCAGAACTGAGAGGAAATAAATGTTTCTTGGTTAAGCCTGTGGCACTTTGTTATCGCCACCATAGCAGACTGATACAGGTTCCTTAGTGGGAGGAATGGGTCAGGGTCACCCAATAGGACCCGCAGCACCTTGAAAATAAAGGAAGAAGTAGCCCCTTCAAGCTTGTAATTAGTCGCCAAGCAGAACAGCCATTCTCAAAAGGGTATAGCTTGCATCCCAGCTGGAGAAATGAGATTCTTACCTTTCCTTCACCCACCTCATAGCTTGTGTGATCTTCACAACCCCCTGGATGGACCACTGATCATGCACTTTAAGTCCCATAATCCAGATGAGTAAACTGAGTTGAGTGCAAGAATGCTGTCTTCAGAGGCCACAAATCACAGCCAAGAAGAAGAAAGGGGAAGAAGAGGAAGAAGTACTAAATGTTTCTCTAACAATTTCTACTTTTCAAAAAAAAGAAGCTTCAACTGAGGTTTAATTCAAATTGTTTCCACAGTCAGTTGGGTTTCCCCTTTCCCATTTCTCACTGGGGCTGGGTGACATTGGGGGCTTTATAGATCACTGAGGCATCAGTGGGGGATTGGTTGTTGTTATCTGTCCATGGTGGTGGCCACCAAGCTCCACACACCCAACCAGCCTGACCATGGTCATCCTCCTTGCCACATCTGGGAAACACCCGTGTTCCTCACCTGAGGCACAGTCATTGGTCCTCCCAGAATGTTCCACTTTCCCTCACCCTGATCTCAAGGCTCCTCCAAGTCCCCCAGGTGTTCCTCACCTTGTCCTGAGCCATTCACCAGTGGCCATTTTGGGTGACCTCCCATCTTCTCATAGCCCACAGGATGCTTTGGGCTGTCTCAGGCCCTTCCTGCCAAGACCAGGCCTCCATTTCTATGCTGAATCCACCAGGGTGACTGGGGGACATCCGCTGGGCCTGCAGCTTTCTCACTCAGGAAGTGACGCATAACCTTCTCTACTCTAGAGTCCCCAGCATATTTGGGAGCCCTCTAATACCCTGTCCTGGAGGCTGGGCACAGGGGGACAGGGAGCAAGACCCATGCCCCAGATCAACACTGTTGACCAACTCTACTGCTCCCCTGAGAGTCTCCCTGGCTCCCACCCTCACCTATCCAGTCAGGATATTTAGTACCTAGTTGGTGTTGGGATGGCAGCCTCATCTCCATAACTAATCTTTCCAAGTCCTTAGGACATTAAATTCATGCCCTCAGTCCTTCTGAGTCTGGACTTTTGAAAAAAAAGAAACCCTTAGGCTCTTGCAACTCAAAATTTTGTTTTGTTTCTCCTGAAATTAGTGCCTCTATGATAGGTTTTAAGAGCCTCTCTTGAAATTCTAACACTGCACATCGATTCCATTTTTGCCCTTGCTGTCCTTTTGCAACAACCCCATGGGGAGTGCAGAGAAGAGCAGCAGAGCTGTCTGAATGGCTAGCAAAAAGGCAGAGGTAAGAAGAGTCATGAAAGGGGCGCCTGGGTGGCTCAGTTGGTTAAGCGTCTGACTTTGGCTCAGGTCATGATCTCGCGGTTCATGAGTTGGAATCTCGCATGGGGCTCTGTGCTGACAGCTCAGAGCCTAGAGCCTGCTTCAGATTCTGTGTTCTCCCTGCCCCCACTCTCTCTGCCCCTCCCCTGCTCATGCTCTGTCTCTCTTCTCTAAAATAAATAAACTTTAAAAATTAAAGAAAAGAAGAAGAATCATTAAGGAAAAATAATTTTAAAACTACTAAACATTATTACATGACACATTAAATGACTTTCCAAACGCCTCAACCTTGTTATCTTCCTGTGATTCCAGGTCTTCTGCCCAGCTGCAGGCACTGGGAGCCCTGAATTTCTTGTCGGACATCCAGACTACTACTCACAAGAGCTAAGAAGTGGAAGCACCCCAGTGTCCAACAGCAGAGGAGCAGATAGACAAGATGTGGTTTATACACTCAAGGGAAATGGATTCAGTCCTTAAAAGGAAGGAAATTCCAACACAGGCTATAACACGGATGAACCTTGAGGATATTATGTTCTGTGAAATAAGCCAGTCACAAAAGGACACATGCTGGATGATTTCACTTATATGAGGTCTCTATTGGAGTCAAACACAGAGACAGAAAGTAGAATGGGGGCTGCCATGGGCTGGAGGAGGAAGGAGGAGTCCGTGTTTAAGGGGCCCAGTGTTTCTGTTTTACAAAATGAGGAGAGTTCTTTTTTTAACGTTTATTTATTTTTGAGAGAGAAAGAGACAGAGATAGAGAGAGACAGAGAGAGACAGAGTGTAAGCAGGGCAGAGAGAGAGGGAGACACAGAATCCGCAGCAGGCTCCAGGCTCTGAGCTGTCAGCACAGAGCCCAATGTGGGGATTGAACCCACAGACCTCGAGATCATGACCTAAACAAAAGTTAAACGCTTAACCAGCTGAGCCACCCACGCACCCCAAATGAGTACAGTTCTGATGGCAGTGACAGTTGCCAGACAATATGAATGTACTTACTGACACTGACATGTGCACTGTAATTGTAGAAATAATTACAATGCTGAATTTTATGTTATGTATATTTCATCACAATTTGAAAAATTACAAAATGAAAGAATCTTAGAAAAAAAATACAGACTCCTGTTCAAGCCCAGTCCTCCTGCATCTTGCTGGTAACAATAAAGAGACTTCATATTTCATAAACTCCCCAGGGGATTTCAAAAACCAATTTTTTTAATTAAAAATATGTGTATGAACAGGGTGCTTGTGTGACTCAGTCAGTTAAATGTCCGACTCTTGATTTGGGCTCACATCATGATCTCACGGTTGTGACACTGAGCCCTGAGTTGGGTTCTGTACTGACAGTGTACTGATTCTGTACTGACAGGAGCTGCTTGGGATTCTCTCTCCCTCTCTCTCTGCCCTCCCCTGCTCTCTCTCTCTCTCTCTCTCTCTCTCTCTGTCTCAAAAAAAAAAAAAAGAAAGAAAAGAAAAGAAAAAGAAGAAATATCTGTGTGAGATGTGGTAGTGGGAAGGGGATTGGGACAGGGCTCAGAGGCATGGGGAACATTGGTGGAGGAAGGCAGTGGTTGCCAGAGGAGCAGTTGGGGAAGACAGTGTTATCTGCAGCTGATAGAATGAAGTCAACCCTTTGGCTTTTCAACGCACAGTGCTCAACATCGAAAATCAAGTCCAGCATCTTGATTTCATAAAGTCTTCAAAGGGGTGGAGACGTCTGGCTAACTGTGGAGGAAATTCTCCAAATCATGGGGTTTTAAATCTAGCCTGTCTTCAAGGCAGCTCAATGTATTCATTTCCTGTCTATTTTTAAATCAGACTCAAGAGAGATGAAATTGGAAAAGGAATCCTGCCACAAAACACAGCCTCTCTACATCAGTATTGTAAAATACCGCCACAATTTCTACAACTCCACCAATAGGCAGCTCCAACCTCTTCTTCAAACACTGGATAGAGAAAGTGCCTTATAACATATGCTTTTATCCTGCCTCCTGTTCTGCTGTGAAAACAAGCTCATTCTTCCCTGTGTCTTTCTTGAAGTTGACTCAAAACTACCGGCTCCCTCATTACCCATCTTTGAAGGGGACCTGAGCTGTGACTTGGCCATTTTACCTGTCAGAACTTTATAGAGTTACACCAGCGGAATAAGAGTGATCTTGTCTGATGCTCTGACAATGAGAGGTCAAACCTGCATTGAAGCAATATCATCCCAGATGAATCTGAACTTGAAGAATCACCCTATAGACAAGAACATCTGATTTTGTCCCTGTGGGAAGAATTCTAACCAATGCCTGGTGTTTGCATGCTGGCACATTCCATACTCCAGATGCTCCCAAACCACAGCCTGGAAGGCACATCCTGCAGGTGGCATCACCCTCTTTTATAGCTGAGGAGACAGAGAGAAGATTGTGCAAAAGTTTAGTCTCTGAGCATCTGCAATATGAGCTTTTGTCCTTGAAGTCTTTTGTTCCCGTTCCAAAACCATGATGGCCTGTCTCCTTTCTGATAGAACTCCACCTGGTTCAGGTGTCCAGTGGCCTTTCCACAGAGAAGCTGGGGGCAGGGGAGGGGACAGGTGAAGCCAGTCATGTGATGGGGGTCCCTGCTTAAAACAGGCCAGTTGTGATGGTGGATTTGCCCCAAACCAAGGAAGTCATAGTCGTGGCGGCAGCATGGTCTTATTAGAATTAGCCAATTGAACAAAAACAGACACATAGACCAATGGAATAGAATACAGACTCCAGAATTGGACCCATAAATGTATGGCCAACTAATCTTTGACAAAGCAGGAAAGAGCATCCAATGGAAAAAAGACAGTCTCTTTAACAAATGGTGCTGAGAGAACTGGACAGCAACATGCAGAAGAATGAAATTAGACCACTTTCTTACACCATTCACAAAAATAAACTCAAAATGGATGAAGGACCTGAATGTGAGACAGGAAACCATCAAAACCCTAAAGGAGAAAGCAGGAAAAAACCTCTCTGACCTCAGCTGCAGCAATTTCTTGCTCGACACATCTCCAAAGGCAAGGGAATTAAAAGCAAAAATGAACTACTGGGACCTCATCAAGATAAAAAGCTTTTGCACTGCAAAGGAAACAATCAACAAAACTAAAAGGCAACTGATGGAATGGGAAAAGATATTTGCAAATGACATATCAGATAAAGGGCTAGTATCCAAAATCTATAAAGAATTCACCAAACTTCACACCCGAAAAACAAATAATCCAGTGAAGAAATGGGCAGAAGACATGAATAGATATTTTTCTAAAGAAGACATCCAGATGGCCAACAGGCACATGAAAAGATGCTCAATGTCACTCCTCATCAGGGAAATACAAATCAAAACTGCACTGAGATACCACCTCATGCCAGTCAGAGTGGCTAAAATGAACAAGTCAGGAGACTATAGATGCTGGCGAGGATGTGAAGAAACGGGAAGCCTCTTCACTGTTGGTGGGAATGCAAACTGATGCAGTCACTCTGGAAAACAGTGTGGAGGTTCCTCAAAAAATTAAAAATAGATCTACCCTATGACCCAGCAATAGCACTGCTAGGAATTTACCCAAGGGATACAGGAGCACTGATGCATAGGGGCACTTGTACCCCAATGTTTATAGCAGCACTTTCAACAATAGCCAAATTATCGAAAAAGCCTAAATGTCCATCAACTGACGAATGGATAAGGAAGATGTGGTTTATATATACAATGGAATACTACTTGGTAATGAGAAATAATGAAATCTGTCCATTTGTAGCAACGTGGTTGGAACTAGAGGGTATTATGCTAAGTGAAATAAGTCAGTCAGAGATAGATACCATATGTTTTCACTCCTATATGGATCCTGAGAAACTTAACAGAAGACCATGGGGGGAAGGGAAGGGGAGAAAAAAAAGTTACAAAGAGGGAAGGAGGCAAACCATAAGAGACTCTTAAATACCGAGAACAAACTGAGGGTTGACGAGGAGTCGGGGAGAGGGGAAAGTGGGTGATGGGTATTGAGGAGGACACCTGTTAGGATGAGCACTGGGTGTTGTATGGAAACCAATGTGACAATAAATTGTATATATAAAAAAATAGAATCAGCCAATTGAGCTGGGGGTGGGTCCTATGAGAATAAGCCCATCATAGGGGTTCCTGGGTGGCTCAGTTTGTTAAGCATCAGACTTCAGCTCAGGTCATGATCTCACGGCTTGTGAGTTTGAGCCCCCATGCTATCAGCACAGAGCCTGCTTTAGACCCTCTGTCTCCCTGTCACTCTGCCCCTTCCTGGCTTGCACATACACTCACACTCTCTCTCTCTCTCAAAAATAAATAAACATTTAGGAAAGAAAGAAAGAAAGAAAGAAAGAAAGAAAGAAAAGAAAGAAAGAAAGAAAGAAAGAAAGAAAGAAGGAGGGAGGGAGGGAAGGGAGGAAGGAAGGAAGAAGGAAGGAAGGAAGGAAGGAAGGAAGGAAGGAAGGAAGGGGAAGGGGAAGGGAAGGCAAGGCAAGGCAAGGCAAGGCAAGGCAAGGCAAGGGAAGGCAAGGGAAGAGAAGGGAAGAGAAGGCAAGGGAAGGGAAGGCAAGGCAAGGCAAGGCAAGGCAAGGCAAGGCAAGGCAAGGCAAGGGAAGGGAAGGGAAGGGAAGGGAAGGGAAGGGAAGGGAAGGGAAGTATTTAAAAAAAAAAAAGAAAAAGAATAAGAATAAGCCCATCATGACTGGATGAGAATCCTGGTTAGAAAAAAATAATCTTAGTAACCATTGCTCTTGGACCTATGGCTCCAGACTGGCTGATAAGAAAGGAAGGGAGGGTGGGAGAGTGGCTTCTGGAAAGTGGTCTTGAGTGTTAAAAAAAGACTCCAGTAACCAACAAGTTCATGTACCTGGATGTTGTCTGGAGTGCTGGTGGTGCCTGAAACTGCAGCAGCCGTATTGCAACCCTGAGAGCACCAGTTCAAGAACAAAGCTGGACCCACAGGAGGGCCAGCTGGAAAGAGCACTCTGGGCCCTTAATGGTGGCTTTGAACAGCCGCCATACACAAACCTGGAAATGTCCTACATCAGGGCTTCTTCCTGTGTGAAACATGAAAATGTTCCTGCTGTTTCAGATGAGATTTGACTGGGCACATCTAACTAGAACCATTTCTACACGAAGAGTTCACAAAATAAATAACCAAAATGTTACCGTACTATAACAAACAGAAGCTTTATGGGGAGGAAAGCAAAGTTTGCATGAATATCAGGATAGAACAAGCAATTTGCCACTCAGAATAGGAGACTTTGGGTTAGGCCTTTGGGTCATGCCTGCTCCCATCTACGCCTCAGCACTGAGCCTGTGCTAGAGGATACGAGGTCTTTAAAAAGTTCTTTGCTTACTTGTGGTAAAATATACATAGCATGAAATTTACCATTTAAACTCTTTTTAAGTGTCCAGTGCAGTGGCCTCCCACTGCCATTACCACCAGCCATTCACAGAACCCTTCATCTTTCCAAACTGAAACTCTGTCCCCATGAAACACTAACTACCCCCAGCCTCTGGTAACCATCATTCTACCTTCTGTCTCTATGAATTTTACTACTCTAGATACTTCATATAACAGGTATTTGTCCTTTTGTGACTGACTTAGATCACTGAGCATAATGCCCTCATGGTTTATCCATGTTGTAGCATCTATCAGAATTTCCCTCCTTTTTAAGACTAAAAAATGTTCCATTGTCTGTATAGGCCACATTTTGTTTATCCATTCCTCTGCCAATGACACTTGGGTTACTCCCACCTTTTGGCTGTTGTAAATAATGCTGCTGAGAACATGGGAGCACAAATATCTGTTTTAGTGTCTACTGTCAGTTTGGGGGGTTTTTACCCAGAAGTGAAATGACTGAATCATAGAGGGATTCTATGCCTAATTTTTTAGGAAATACCATACTGTTTTCCACAGAGGCTGCACCATTTTACATTACCACTAACAGGTCACGGGGATCCAATTTCTCCTCAAGAAGAAATGTGTTTCAAAGCAACATATCAAAGCAGTAAAAACATCCACTTAGGAAAAGGCTTTATCACATCCTGTTCACATTCAAGAACAAAGCCGTGGCCTACATATTATTATTTTAATAATTTCTACATATAATTTCAATAAATCCCATGGTGTGTGGGGAAATGACATGTGTATTAAAGTCTAAAGTCTAAACTCTAATGGTGGAGGCAGAATTCTTTATCCAAACATGGACTTTAGGAATTTAAGTTTTAAAGCAGGACGGGGTGGCATGCAGCCATCTTTCATGTGTCTTAGAGCTGTGTGGAGGTGTGTCTCAAGTGGGAGGCAGTGATTAATGAAAGAAAAGCTGTCAGAGGAAGTATGGACCAAAGAAATGATGGCACATAGAATGGGAGGGAGGATTCACAGGGAATCCCAAACGTAGGCCAACTAAAGTCAGATTCACAAAGAACAAAAAAAGAAGTAAAGTGCCCAGGAGGACTGAGAAACGTGTCTCTGTAAGAGGGGGTTAGAGACATTTTCATATGTGGAGACCAGGATATCCCATGAGTTTAGGGAATGGGGCAGGCTCAATTTTATCTGATAACCCTGGTAGAGCCTAGAGTCACATTTTTCGAACTGTGGGTTGTGACCCATTAGTGGCTCATGAAATTGGGTTAGTAGGTTATGAGCAGCTTTAAACAAAGGCTGGAAGATAAGCAAAATAGAACAGAAAATATCAGGACACATTGCACTTTGACTGTTATGTTGTCTATAAGTGTGTTTGAGTGTGTGTGTGTGTGTGTGTGTGTGTGTGTATGCATATGTGTGTATACTGTATTCCAATGTATGACATCTTTCTTACGATGGCTGTGGTTGTCAGAAAGCTGCTGAGTTAGGAGCTGAGAGTACCATATTCTCTGAAGCTTGGAGGAGCTAAGGAAAGTTCTGTTTGGTTTGGGTCAGGAGCCAGATAGGATGAGGAGGTCTACAGGAACAATACATCCTCTGATCAGGATGTCAAGTAGTGCTTAGGGTCTGGACCTATTCCTAGTCATGTTCCCTTCAGAATGTTTGCATTGCTTGGATTTGTTTATGCACTTAAACCTCTGTGAGAACAGACAATAGTAAAACCAACAAGACCATGGACATGGAATGTGCCCAAACTGGTGAGTGCCTCATTATTCTGAATCCAACTCAGCGAGAAATTATGAGACCCAATTAAAGACCCAGTTGCTTTTGTCAGAAAGGGAAGTGGAAAAAGGCTTGGATTAGTCATGACTACAGCAGAAAAGGGCTATGGAAATCTCCAGTGCCCCTTTTTGTACCTGCAGATCTCTTGCTGGCCGTCACATTCAAATTTTCTCTTCATTGAGAGAACACTGGATAGTTAAACTTCCTTATCTCTTGCCAGAAAGAGCCTCCCTCTGAGGTGGTAGAAAAATAACTATATTTAAGAGTCAAATGATGCAGAGTTTCAGGCATTTTCCAGAGGGGAAATATCTCACTCCTTCAATTTTCAAACATTTGAATATGTAGAGTTCATCCTTTATGACTCGTCTCTTCCTTGAGGTTGCTGTTTAGAGACAACTGGAGACACTGTGCTTAGGTACATTCCTGTTAAGGATGAAGAAAATCATTACAAAGAACAAAGGCTACTTGGACAGAACCCAAGAGTCCACTCAGCATCTGCCTACCCAATCTTCCACATGCAAGCCTGTCAATTTGGACTGTTACTGGGGGGGTAGGGGGGTGGGGCATGAGCAATGTCTTCTAAGATGCTAACCTCACACACCAAGCCTGTCTCCACACCTTCATAACATGAGCCTTTGACTTTGTGCAACCACAAACAGCACAACTTGTTTTTATTTGACCTAAGTAAAACTAAAGAAAGTCTAAGTTTCAAGAAATTGACAACCAAGATATGGCAGAACATCTAAGGTAACATCTGCACCAAATGGTGACACATGTATGTGAGTTTTGACCTGCTTCCCCAGGAAAAATGGACACCATGTTTTCATGGGTAATGTTCCTCCTGAGGCAGGTTAGGCAGCATGTCAGAAAGATGGGGGCTGGCTGAAGATATCAGGAGACTCCCCACTGAAAGCACTGAGCTGAGGAAATTCTTGTCACTGACCTTTAGCCATAGCAGCCAAAGCTCCCTGTAACCCAGCCTTCTGCTGAGAACCCCAGTCTTGGGAATAACCAAGATCCTTGACCTTCATCCAAAGGTATCTTGACATCCCTGGAGCCTTCATGGACTGTCTCTGAGAATCAGGGTCATTCCCTCGGGCAGACGAGGTTCTTCCATATGGCAAGAAGCTTGTCTCCCAATGGCAGCCACACCCCCTGTTACAGCTTCAGAAGCCAATGCCAGCTGAAGATCTTGGGTTGGACCAGCCTGGACCAGAGACTACTCTTGGAAAAACAAACCATCACATAAACAAGTCATGTAAGTCATGGGAGAAGGTGGCAGTACTCTCATGAGTAGCACATAGTTGGACTTCAAGAGGAAGAGTTCCTAAAGTAGGGAGTGAGATGATGCTAGAGAGACAAAATTATATGTGCTCACTAAAATGTGAACCAGGTTTTCAGAAGATGCTGTTCAAAGGGGAGATGGTTACCTGAGCTCTGATGCCTAGTGACCACAAGCAAATAGTATTCAGAGCCAGGACAAGGAAAGGGAGTATGAAGGAGACAGGTTTTGAGTAGCACAGAGGTGAGGAGTTGAAAAGTGGCCCCATATTGTTTCTGTCCTGTTTTCCTTAATGCATGCTGGATGAGCAAACTTCACCTCATTGCCCCATACTCCCCCTCCTCCCTACTCTTTCCAGTCAGATGATAAAATCAATGCTGTGCTTTAACTTGATCAGCAACTTTATCTTTCCAGAACTCTCTCGTATTGACCTTCTGGTTATATACTGACACCAGCACTGTGATGGAGGCAGGGGTAGCTTTGTGCAGATGTAAACTCTGATTTTTATACTATAGAACTGGAGACATTGGCAGAATCCTGTAATGGAAATAACACAAACTTCACATTTAGAGAGAGCACTGCTACTTACCGATCAGTGTCATCAGTATCCCTATCTGTAGAATGAGAATACTCTACCTACCCATAAGGGGGCTAAATTCATATGTTGAGGTTCTAACCCCCAGTACCTCAGATATGACTGAATTTGGAGACAGGGTCCTCACTGAGGTGCTTATGGTTAAATGAAGTCATATGGGTGGGCCCTCATCCATTCTGACTGGTGTCATTAGAAGAAGAGATCAGGACACAGATGCATGCATAGGGAAGACTGGGTGAGGACACAGGGAGAAGTCAGCCATCTACAAGCCTCAGAAGGAGCCAACCCTTCTGACTCCTTCATCTTCAACTTCCGGCCTCCAGAACTGTGAGGAAATAAATTTCTGTGGTACTTGTTACCGCAGCACTAACAGACCAATACACTACCTCATACAACTGTAGTGAGAACTAAAATAATATCAGTGAAATAACCTAGCACTGTGCTCATCATGAAGGAGAGACTATAAATTTATTTCTCTTTCCGTCTTTTTTGTCATCCCAGTTTCCTCTTACCCTATATTCTCATCGGTTTGGCTGTGAGCTAGAGCTTAAAGTACTAGGACCGGAATCCCCAGCAGCCCATCACCGGCAAGTCGGCCAAACCCAGCTCCCGGTCTCCATCTGCCACACCCGCCCCCATTGGTGTTGTATTGGCAGAATTATTCTCCACACCCCCTCTGTACATCTGCTTCTCTCTAAAGGTGTCAGATATTTCCAAAGTGAATAATCCACAGAAATCTGGTTCCAGATTTTGGGAGCAGCATTTTGGCTACAAGAAAACCCCCCGTGACTCTGAAGCCCAGATTACCACAATGACATCAAGCACATGGAAGCTAGCCAGGACTGCGGGTGAAGCTCGCCCTGCTGAACCTGCCCAGCAGCCCAGGGCTCTCCAACCTGTGAGCCAGCTTTTCCAGTTGTGTGCAGTTGTGTTTACTTCCCTCTTGCTCTGCCTGGGCTTTCAATAAACTGGACTTAAATGTCCCTCAGCCTTGAGTTGGCTGGAGAAGGAATTGAAAGAAAGGGTCCTGTCTTTGTGCTGTGGATATCACTATAGATATCCCAGAAAGGTGGGAAGGTCACACAAGCACCACCTCCACTAGTGGTGGGCAGTGGTGGTGTCCTGGTCTCTCTCCAGCTTCCAGGTTGTAACTTCAACACAGCCTTCCAGGGAGTCATCAACAATCAGTAGGAGTCAGCACAGTAGATCAAACCCACTTTCCATTCCTGTGACAGAGCCCTGAAGGGGACGAGCATCTTGCCAGCCAAGACGGCGACTGGTGGCAGCCGTGGCATACGTGTTCCCCTTGCCACAGTGGGAGGACAGAGGTTGAGTTTACTAAGGACTACCTCAGCTTCCCTACAGCATAACAGAGACGCTCTCTGGAAGGTCTGGCCCACACTGCCTGAGATGACCTTTGTCTTAGGCATTTCCTGTATGGAGAGGGGCAGCCTTCACATTTTCCATTCACTGCTTGAAGGGGGGTGTACACGTGAGGCTTGGCATATGACCTGGAAGTGAACATGTATGCTCCTGAATGGAAATTTTTTCACAGATCTGCTAGTTCTTACAGAGACAGACATTGAAAGTGAAGGTAATGAGATAATATTTCTTAAAATTATCGCCAAGCTTAGAGGTATGCGGGTGGCTCATTTGGTTAAGCTTCCAACTCTTGGTTTCAGCTCAGGTCATGATCTCAGGGTTTTGTGAGTTCAAGCCTCACATGGAGCTCTGTGCTGGCAGCACAGAGCCTGCTTGGGATTCTCTGTCTTCCTCTCTCTCTCTCTGCCTCTCCCCCATTCACACTGTCTCTGTCTCTCTCAAAATAAATACACAAACTTTAAAAAGAAATTATTGCCAGCCTTGATACAGGTATTTATCACACACCAAATCAGTTTCTCAATTGTGAGGAGGGTGACCTCTCACACAGACACACCCCTTTTCTCTGTATTCTTTTGTGGAAACAGACTCCCATGGGGGGTAGGGAAGGACCCTACCTTTGCACAACAAAGTCCTTTTTTGGGTCAGAGCTCTGCCTCCCTTCTCCCCACCCCCCAGCCCGACCATCACCTCAAGTGGCAGAAAGGGAAATGACCATTTCCAAAAGGGTGCTGAGGCGTGAGCAACTCTTTCCCAAATGATGAGGAATCCCTACATATCCCTGCCCCCAGAACAGGACCACATTATATGGGCACCCTGAGAATAATTTGTACCCTTTCAAGATAATGTTTTAAATTAAATAGTAATCTAACATTTATTTAGCTAAGGTGGCAATTTCTACAAATAAGTGTTATATGTTTTTTTATTTATGTCCAAAATAAGAGATTTATTACATGCATTCATCAGGCGTCACTTTCCAAACCACACAATTTATTGACAGTCATAAACAAGCTAAAAGGTTTTAAATGTGTACAATAAAATAAATCACACATTTCTAATAAAAAACACTGCACTGTGCCTTCATTGTTTTCACAATTTTAGCTGACTCTGACTACTGGCTCTAGGTGACTCTTGGCTGCCCATCTCTGCCAGCTCAGAGGTAGAGGCTGGGTGTGTGGTTCACTCTAGTTCTTCAAGAGAGGGGTCCCACTGCCACTGCCTCCTGGAGCTCTGCACATGTGCCACCAGGCAGGGGGCGAGGAGGAAGCCTGAAACACTCAGTCTCAGGGAACAGTCAAAATACCTGCACATGGGGGCAGGCAGGCACAGAGCCTGGATCTCTAGCAGAGCCAAGAGATCCTGAAAGCCCTGCAACCGTGGCAGAAGAGGGCTTCCTGACCCAGCATATCAATAATTCCCTGCTCGTTTGGTTCCCATGCAACTTGGGTACCTCCGTGGACGCCAAAAGCCCAGGGACTTGTGGTCTCTGGTCATTTATGCACTTCTTTCTTCTTCCTCACATGGCTGTCAGTGAGTGGAAAAGGTGTGTACTTCACCTACACTAAAGAAACATGGATCCTTTGCCTGGTCTGTTAGCATATCTCTGTCAATTGGAGCATCATTTTTTCAGCAGAAGTGGACCTAATGTCCTTACAATATGTAAGGGGTCAACATGGAAAAGTGAGTTAAATGGCACCAGAGTTCCAATGTATCCCAGTGAGGTTTCAGCATCCCTTATGGCCTGGTGCCCTCAGAAGCCCCCCTCCACCTCCCTCCTCCATGGACTGCCCCTTGTTCTGTCTCTGAACTGACTACACAAAGAACATCTAGGGTCTTCCCCGAAGTTGCCACTTGAAAGTGTCCCTCCAAACCCCACCCCATGTTAGCCTCACTCCTTCCTCCTCCAGAACGCAATGGGGAAGAATGGGCATGGTCTCCCCATGTCACTGAACACCCACATCAGTTTCTCTCTCCTTAACTCACTGAAAGCTTCAAAATCATGACACGAGGCTGAGATATTGACTCCGAGTTTACAAAGGCCCCTGCCTGTTAGAAATTTTTGACAGGTTTGGTTAGAGAAGCCCTCTGTGCATAATAATGAGAATGCTGTCAGGCTAAATGCCATTCTGACATTTGAAGGAAGAGTCTCATGTAATTTTTGGTTGTTTAAGGGCAAGAAGCCTGGAACTCTGTCTTCTTGTTAAAATGACAAGGAGCAACAAGCGATTTTTCTCTTCTCTTCTCCCTTAACAAGTAGGGACTAATAGGAACTTGCCATATAATGAACTTACCATGTGAAAGAACTGTTTGTGTGGGAGAGAAACACCAGTAAGGTACACTTCTACTCATTATCATCATCATCACCATCATCATCAACATCATCATCAGCATCGTTATCACACAATTACGTGTGTGAGCAGGACTCTGCCACAGGCTCATCAAATGAACTAATTGCCATGGTCCCTGGCTTTTGGGATTGCAAAATCTAAGGAAAAGACAGCTGGCAGACAATAGAGCAAATTATACAGTCTGCCTGTAAGTGTCCAATCCTGCTGTATATAGCATCACCCATGGTATATAGATAGCTTCTATATTAATGTAATCTCGGAATCCCACGTCTCTCCAGTGGAGATGGGCAATGGCAAGGAGATAGTGTCAAGGCGATAGCTATCACTGGATCAAAGCCTGCACCCAGGCATTATCCCAAACCCAGCCACTTTCCCACTCACACTCTTCCCTTTCAGACCCAGGACGAGAGTGGGCCAGGACTTCTTCCTGAGGTTCCCTGAGGTTCCCTGAGGCTGAAAGGGCTGACTTCTCTCCTTCCATTCCCCAGAGTCCTATTTTTCCTGAACAAAAGTTGCTCCTGCTGGTTTGCATTAATCTAGGTGCTTTGGGGATTTGCTCCTGAGGATAGGCACTGCTGTTGGCTTCACTCCTATCTATACACCTTACAATGAGCCTACAGTTTGGGAGAATTTATACTTATGGAAACCTTCCCCAGAATGCCCTTCTCTGGCCAACATTACTCAAAAGGTTGGATCTATTTAGAGAAAGAACCCATTTAAGCCCATTTAATCAGTCAGGAGATCCCTGTTTTTATATGAGGTGTTTTTCTTAGATAAAGATTTTTCAGTCTGGGAAGTATTGATATTTTGGGCTGGATCATCCTTTTTGGGGGACCTGTCCAATGCATTGTAGGATGTTTAACAGTATCCCTGGCCCCTGCCCACCGGATGCTGGGAGCACTCCTCCCCCAAGTTGTGACAACCAAAAATGTCTTCACATTGGCAAACATTCCTGAGGTGGGGGGAGGGTCACAAAATTGACCTCAGTTGAGAATCACTTGTTAGATGTACTATAGATTAAAATTTTTATCCTAACAATAATAACTGCACTCAGAAAGACCCACAATTAATGTTATTAATGTTATAAAATTAGCACAGAGAGTAGAGGGATTCTAAAAATATTTCAACATCCCATACCCAACCCACTCATCCTAGTTCCTAGGATAGCTGTGGAATTGAGGTAAATGTAATCCAAAGATCATCCCAGAAGAGCCACAGAGCATTGGGCTCCAAGTCTGGAGACCTATGCCCTCCATGTAGCTCTGTGACCCTGGAGGAGTGTGGCAGTGAGTAAGTCACTTTTAGTTTGGCCCTTAGTTTCTTCCTTCTTAGGATGAAGTAAAACTGAATCTGTAGCTTTCCGGGTTTCTTCTGTTGTGATCCATGTCGACATTGGAGACAATCCCACGGACATAACTCAATTCTGATGGCATTGGTAATTCAACCTTCCAGTCTGAGTGTTATTTCCAGTTTGTAGTTGAAGTTATCATTTCTCATATCAAGAATTCCAGTACATTTTAACAGTCTGGATGAACTGCTGAAGTATATAATTTTTACTATTTCCTCTAGCACTAAAATTCTAGAGTCAACAAATGTCTTATTCTAATTTGCTGATCAGCCAATACAAGAACAATATCCTTAATATCTGATTTCTAATCCCATTACTAACCAGCAGGCAACTCACTCTCTAAAATGCCCCCTCACAGAATCTGCCATTATAATTTATCAATCTGGTTCATTGGTAATGAATTCAATCCAGCCATTATGCTTTCCTGTCAATGACTCCTCTATTTTTTTTTTTACAAGTTACTGGTTGTGAGACTACAACATTATTTATGGGTTGATAAGTATTACGGCATCTTCCTTTGTCAGAAGATATACTTTAGAACACCAGTGACTCATGGGATTATCTGACCCCTTCCCTCACCTTCATTTCTAGAAATTATTTTCAGGTTTGGTATAAGTCCTCCCAGTCATCATTCCTACAGAGTGTTTGTTTGAAGTAGTGACATAAAAACAAGATTTTCATCCTTCAATAATTGCCTGAATGGGCTAGACTCTGTATAGCTTATTGCTCCTGGCTACAGTCCATCCCTTTTGCCTCTGTTCTTGGAGTGAGGTATTTAATCTCCCTTTGCCCTAGTTTTGGAAAGGACTCACTTCATCATTTGTTGACCCATTGAAGCCATTAGACATCTAAGGAGCCCCTACAGTGTGCCAGGAATTACAAAGATGCTTGGAATATAAAGATGAATAACATTCAAGCCTGGCCCTCAAAGGATGCTTCAGTCTAGTAAAAACTATAGTTCCAACCCAATCATTGCTATACAGAATGGTAAGCAGGAGAAATGAAAGAAGCTTAAGTCATATGGATGGCACAAAAGAAAATAGTCATTTTTCCTGGTGAGACAGGAGATTGCATAGAAGTTTCACTTGAGCTGTGCCCCACAAGATGGGTAGCAATTCTTCATGGGAGACAGGCGGGGCAGATAATGAGTACAAAGGCATGGGGGTTTGAAACAACACAGCAAGTTTAGAGGATTATGGGTTTGCAACTTGTGGCATAGAGGTGTGTGCATATGTGTGTGTGTGTGTGTGTGTGTGTTCACTCGCACTTCACTGTGTTGTAGGAGGACAGCTGAGGAATAATATGGTGGCCAATGAAAATGAAGTAGACAGAGACAAATCATGTGTGGCATGATTACGAGTTTGAATTTGTTCACAAAAGAATGGAGAACTTCTGAAGGATTTTCAACAGAGGGATTGCCATGATCAGATTTGCTTCCTAGGAAGACATCCAAGGACCAGAATGGAGGCACAGTTAGAGGCGGGCAGAGGAGGGGCTGGAAGACGTGTGTGGGATAGAATTGGTAAGGAAAGTGAGGGAGAGATAAAAGTCTGGAATGTTGTCCAGGTTTCAGACTTCAGCACAAGTTGGATAGAGGAGCCATTTGCCAAGAAGGGAAATCCAGGGAAAGGAAGGGGTTTGGGGGAAAATGGTAACTTTTGTCAGCAGCATGTTGAGTGTGAGGTGTGTGCGGAACATCCTGGTGCAAAAGTTCAGTTCTCCATCTGTGATATGAAGCTTCATGATGAAAATGTGATTAAAATTATAGAAACACATTGAAATCCTCAGACGAAAGGTAATGTGGAAGCTGAGAATCATTACTTTAGTGTATTTCATATACTCTATCCATTGCCTCATCAGTCAGTCTTTCTTTCATGGTGAAGAAAACGCTTTCCTACTCTTGATTTTAATTGCCTCTAATGCCTGCACTAGCATATTCCAGGCAGAGGGAAGCAGTGCTGCAAATAGAAAATATGGGACGGGCTGGTGCGGAGAGGATCTGAAGTTCCAGTGCAGACCGTCAGAACTCGAGAGCAGAAGTCTCTGTCCTCAGTCCTACAAGCTTTAGACTCAACCCCTTCCACTGAATCACCTGGTAAACCCATGCCCTTTTTTGGTTTGTTTACTCAGACTTGGAACTTTTCTACAACACTCAAAATCTCTTCTCTCCTGGCACCCACGACATGACTGCTATTGGGGATTTAAGACTGAACAGGACTGACACGGTCCCTTCCTTCACAGAACAAATTGTCTAATAGCAAGAAGAATTTTTAAGGTATCCCATGACCAAGCGAAAGGGTCAAAACCAAATCAAAAAGTCTCCAAGCAAATTGTTCAACCTCAGGAAACAAATGGACATTCTCTTCAAGGGAACCTTTGGAAAACCAGCCCCCCACATACCCACATGCATATACACAGACCCCGGGGGCGTCAAGAGGGCTCTGCAGAGAAAGAGAGAGCGACAAAGAAGTTCCTTCTGTTGGGCTGACACAGGATGAATCACCACTTCTATATAATCTTCTATATCCTGGAGATTCAAAATTGGCACCTCCATCTTCCTCAGCTAAAGTGTTTACATGACATTATTACTATTATTTATGACTTACCTTGTTGCCTCCAGGTGCAAGAGCAGAGATGAGCTGAGAGTTTGTTTCAGGCAAAGGCAAGCAGGATGAAATGGTGTTAGAACCTGTACTTAATACCCCCATGGAGCTATCCAGCTTCATCTTCCCGGCGTGCCACGGGGAGAGGAGAATGTCTACTCTGGTGAAACAGAACCGCACCTGGTGGAAACAGGGAACACAGGCATCTTGTTTCTACCTACTGACTATGCTCTAAGAACTGCTCATTAGAAGCAAGAATACCACTATCCCTGTGGGCATTGTGCCCGGAACAATGCTTTCCTTTCTCCCAGGTCCTAAATCTCCCTCCAATCCTTTGTTCCTTTTAATTCCATCCTCATTACTGAGCACCTGCTGTTTCAGGTCCTATGATGGGTGCTGGAGAAATACAGATAAAATACACAATTCCCATCCTTAAGGGACTCACCATGTGTAATGGGAATGTCAACTTACCATCTTCCCGATTCAGGGGGTCTTGAAATACCTCAGGTTATATCCCCTAACCATTGTGTCCTCAGGACCTACCTTCCCTTTTGATGGGCTTGGGATGTTGCTGATGGAACATTGCAAGGGAGTTGTCTACATGTGGTTAATCAGCAGAGACCAAGCAATATTTCAAGGCCTGAACAGGATTAGAGTCTGTTGGTTGGTAGTTGGGATATTAGTTGGCTACAGGTGGATTAACACCACCCCCCCCCTTACTCCCAGGGAGAAGCGATATGCAGCTTTTTGCCAGGGCACAAGCAATCTGAGCTTCCCACCTGAAGAATGGCTCAGCAGGAAGCCAGGAAACAACTCCTCTTCCATGTTTGCCTCCCACAGCTACTAGGCTGCACTGGTGCCAGGCTTGGGGCAAGAGAACTTTTGGGAGCCGTCAGTGGTCCCATGACAAACGGCAGCCCAAAGGAGTGGACTGGGGTCTGGGGGCCAGGCTGGCGGACCAGGCCATCCTGTTGGTTAGGGTGAGGGGGCATCAAACCATTCAGAAACTTTCCACCTTTGACTTCTTTCTTTAATCTATGGCTTCCACATGTCTTCCACCAAAATCTTTTCACCCTCATCTTAATCTTATTCCAAAAAAATCCACTTTCAGAAAATATTTTGTTTTATTATTACTTTTTTGAAAGCATTTTTTGTCCTTATAATTCTTTTCTTTGCCTTTTATAACTGCCTTTTTACTTCCTTCTTTTTCTCCTGTTCTTTCACAAGAACAAGAAAACATCATGCCAAGGGACTAAAACCTGGTTCCCCTTTCCTTAAAGACCCAAGTATCCATTTCAAACCTTTCTCAGACAGGAAAGAAGGAGGCACCCATATGCAAGTAAGATTGTCTTTGAAAGTTGCAGAAGTTTCCTGTCCTGCCATGGGTATTGGAAGTGTCAGGAGCTGAGGAAAGTACAGTGCTGTGGGGTCATAATATGGGGAGTGTCTAGTTGAGCCTGGGGTATCCAAGCTGGGTCTTGCAGGATGAACAGGATTTTGCCAGACATCTGTGCCTTTTCCATGTCTCCTAGTAACTAACACTTTAAATGGGCTAAAATAAACCTGAAATGTTACTTTAAGGAAGGAAACAAGAGAGTTGGGAGTGGAGGTGGGGTGGAGGGGATGGTCCATCCTGCTTTGGTGTTGACAGAGGAGTTGCTGGGCCACCATCAGGTATGTGAACTTCCAGTGTCTTTACTGGTCTCTCATCAAGTGGTCTCCTTCTCTTACTCTGGTCCTGGTGGCCCCTTTACCATACTCCTCGGCACAGCCTGGTATGAGGCGTCCTAGTGTGGAAGACTGAGGACAATTTCTCCTAATTTCCTGTGTTCCATAGGTACCAGAAGTGAGAATCAAAAAGCTCTAAGCCCAAGAGGTCACAGTACTTTCAAAAAGTACCATGCCATAGTGCTGGAAAACACAGGAAGATAAATGGGGATGGAACAGGTAGCAAAGGCAGAAAGTAGATGAGGGCAGATCATCGGTGGGAAGGCTAGTGGGCTGTGTAATGTTCTACATTAGTGTTTGATTTATGACCAGGTTGTCCAACCAAACATATTCCCAGGTGGAAGTTACTAAAGTAACTCCCTGATACGCTTGATTGCAATGTCCATGTGTCCATGCTTTCAATAATAATTTACTGACAGTTTACTGCCTGAACATTGGCCCTTCTTGTACTGGCATTCAGGCCAGAGAATGAATATCTGCATGGATTCCACCAAGACAATTCTGGGGGTAGACAGACAGACAGCCTCCCACCTCAGGGCCCAGTGCTACACCCCATCCAGAGGTCCTTTTCTCTTTCATAGCCATGTCCACAGATGCTTTTGTGCTTTTACTGCTATTGCCAGCATTGTGATTGCTAATCTGTGCCTGAGATCTGACCTGGTCACCTTACAGTGCCCTTGACTGCTCCAAGGCACATACTTACACACCTGGCCAGGCCACTGGGCCAGCTGCTCAGTGAAGTTGTCCCACGTCCACAGGCCTGAGCCTGCTTGTGTTTGCACAGCTGCCCAATCCCAGAGCCTTGCTGGCACTCAGGTAGTAAGTTATGCTGGGGGAAATTCATGATCCCTTCTGCAAAAACATTCAAAACTAGTGATGAAATGAATGTAATTAGTGCTTCAACAAAGGCCAGCTCCAGCTCAACCACAGACCAGAGCTATTCTGACACAGGGAAGGGCGTGCTCTTTCCTGGTGGTAATGGGTATTTCCTTCAGTCTCTACATATGGTTTTACAAACAATGTTTGGCACACAATAAAAATTACAGTACATGCAATGAGGGAAGAAAATAGGACCTTTGGTCAAGAGACAAAATAGTAAATATCACCACATCTAGACTTATTCCAGATTTTGGACTTTAAAACCACTATGGTAACTGTGTTAAAGGATCTAGTGGAAAAGATGGGTGCTAGGTGTGAACAGAGGGAGAATTGCAGCACAGAGATGAACACTTAAAAAAAAGGCAGGGGACTAAACCAGCCCTACAAGAGATCCTAAGGGGGATCCTGTGAGACAAAGTACCAGAGACATCGCTACAAGCATAAAACATACAGACATCACAATGACTCTAAACCCGTATCTTTCTATAATAACACTGAATGTAAATGGACTAAATGCACCAACCGAAAGACATAGAGTATCAGAATGGATAAAAAAAACAAGACCCATCTATTTGCTGTCTACAAGAAACTCATTTTAGACCTGAGGACACCTTTAGATTGAGAGTGAGGGGATGGAGAACTATTTATCATGCTACTGGAAGTCAAAAGAAAGCTGGAGTAGCCATACTTATATCAGACAAACTAGACTTTAAATTAAAGGCTATAACAAGAGATGAAGAAGGGCATTATATAATAATTACAGGGTCTATCCATAAGGAAGAGCTAACAATTATAAATGTCTATGCAGCGAATACCGGAGCCCCCAAATATATAAAACAATTACTCACAAACATAAGCAACCTTATTGATAGGAATGTGGTAATTGCAGGGGACCTTAACACTCCACTTACAGAAATGGATAGATCATCTAGACACACGGTCAATAAAAAACAAGGGCCCTGAATGATACATTGGATCAGATGGACTTGACAGATATATTTAGAACTCTGCATCCCAAAGCAACAGAATATACTTTCTTCTCGAGTGCACATGGAACATTCTCCAAGATAGATCATATACTGGGTCACAAAACAGCTCTTTGTAAGTTTACAAGAATTGAGATCATACCATGCATACTTTCAGACCACAATGCTATGAAGCTTGAAATCAACCACAGGAAAAAGTCTGGAAAACCTCCAAAAGCATGGAGGTTAAAGAACACCCTACTGACGAATGAGTGGGTCAACCAGGCAAATAGAGAAGAAATTTAAAAATATATGGAAACAAATGAAAATGAAAATACAACAATCCAAACACTTTGGGATGCAGCGAAGGCAGTCCTGAGAGGAAAATACATTGCAATCCAGGCCTATCTCAAGAAACAAGAAAAATCCCAAATACAAAATCTAACAGCACACCTAAAGGAAATAGAAGCAGAACAGCAAAGGCAGCCTAAACCCAGCAGAAGAAGAGAAATAATAAAGATCAGAGCAGAAGTAAACAATATAGAATCTAAAAAAACTGTAGAGCAGATCAACGAAACCAAGAGTTGGTTTTTTGAAAAAATAAACAAAACTGACAAACCTCTAGCCAGGCTTCTCAAAAAGAAAAGGGAGATGACCCAAATAGATAAAATCATGAATGCAAATGGAATTATTACAACCAATCCCTCAGAGATACAAACAATTATCAGGGAATACTATGAAGAATTATATGCCAACAAATTGGACAACCTGGAAGAAATGGACAAATTCCTAAACACCCACACTCTTCCAAAACTCAATCAGGAGGAAATAGAAAGCTTGAATAGACCCATAACCAGCGAAGAAACCGAATCAGTTATCAAAAATCTCCCAACAAATAAGAGTCCAGGACCAGATGGCTTCCCAGGGGAGTTCTACCAGATGTTTAAAGCAGAGATAATACCTATCCTTCTCAAGCTATTCCAGGAAATAGAAAGGGAAGGAAAACTTCCAGACTCATTCTATGAAGCCAGTATTACTTTGATTCCTAAACCAGACAGAGACCCAGTAAAAAAAGAGAACTACAGGCCAATATCCCTGATGAATATGGATGCAAAAATTCTCAATAAGATACTAGCAAATCGAATTCAACAGCATATAAAAAGAATTATTCACCATGATCAAGTGGGATTCATTCCTGGGATGCAGGGCTGGTTCAACATTCGCAAATCAATCAACGTGATACATCACATTAATAAAAGAAAAGATAAGAACCATATGATCCTGTCAATCGATGCAGAAAAGGCCTTTGACAAAATCCAGCACCCTTTCTTAATAAAAACCCTTGAGAAAGTCGGGATAGAAGGAACATACTTAAACATCATAAAAGCCATTTATGAAAAAAGCCCACAGCTAACATCATCCTCAATGGGAAAAAACTGAGACCTTTCTCCTTCAGATCAGGAACACGACAGGGATGCCCACTCTCACCGCTGTTGTTTAACAAAGTGTTGGAAGTTCTAGCATCAGCAATCAGACAACAAAAGGAAATCAAAGGCATCCAAATTGGCAAAGATGAAGTCAAGCTTTCGCTTTTTGCAGATGACATGATATTATACGTGGAAAACCCGATAGACTCCACCAAAAGTCTGCTAGAACTGATACATGAATTCAGCAAAGTTGCAGGATACAAAATCAATGTACAGAAATCAGTTGCATTCTTATACACTAACAATGAAGCAACAGAAAGACAAATGAAGAAACTGATCCCATTCACAATTGCACCAAGAAGCATAAAATACCTAGGAATAAATCTAACCAAAGATGTAAAAGATCTGTATGCTGAAAACTATAGAAAGCTTATGAAGGTAATTGAAGAAGAGATAAAGAAATGGAAAGACATTCCCTGCTCATGGATTGGAAGAATAAATATTGTCAAAATGTCAATACTACCCAAAGCTATCTACACATTCAATGCAATCCCAATCAAAATTGCACCAGCATTCTTCTCGAAAGTAGAACAAGCAATTCTAAAATTCATATGGAACCACAAAAGGCCCCGAATAGCCAAAGTAATTTTGAAGAAGAAGACCAAAGCAGGAGGCATCACAATCCCAGACTTTAGCCTCTACTACAAAGCTGTCATCATCAAGACAGCATGGTATTGGCACAAAAACAGATACATAGACCAATGGAATAGAATAGAAACCCCAGAACTAGACCCACAAATGTATGGCCAACTCATCTTTGACAAAGCAGGAAAGAACATCCAATGGAAAAAAGACAGTCTCTTTAACAAATGGTGCTGGGAGAACTGGATAGCAACATGCAGAAGGTTGAAACTAGACCACTTTCTCACACCATTCACAAAAATAAACTCAAAATGGAAAAAGGACTTGAATATGAGACAGGAAACCATCAAAACCCTAGAGGAGAAAGCAGGAAAAGACCTCTCTGACCTCAGCCGTAGCAATCTCTTACTCGACACATCCCCAAAGGCAAGGGAATTAAAAGCAAAAATGAATTACTGGGACCTTATGAAGATAAAAAGCTTCTGCACAACAAAGGAAACAACCAACAAAACTAAAAGGCAACCAACGGAATGGGAAAAGAGATTTGCAAATGACATATTGGACAAAGGGCTAGTATCCAAAATCTATAAAGAGCTCACCAAACTCCACACCCAAAAAACAAATAACCCAGGGAAGAAATGGGCAGAAAACATGAATAGACACTTCTCTAAAGAAGACATTCGGATGGCCAACAGGCACATGAAAAGATGCTCAACGTCGCTCCTTATCAGGGAAATACAAATCAAAACCACACTCAGATATCACCTCATGCCAGTCAGAGTGGCCAAAATGAACAAATCAGGAGACTATAGATGCTGGAGAGGATGTGGAGAAACGGGAACACTCTTGCACTGTTGGTGGGAATGCAAATTGGTGCAGCCACTCTGGAAAACAGTGTGGAGGTTCCTCAAAAAATTAAAAATAGACCTACCCTATGACCCAGCAGTAGCACTGCTAGGTATTTACCCAAGGGATACAGGAGTACTGATGCATAGGGACACTTGTACCCCAATGTTTATAGCAGCACTCTCAACAATAGCCAAATTATGGAAAGAGCCTAAATGTCCATCAACTGATGAATGGATAAAGAAATTGTGGTTTATATACACAATGGAGTACTACGTGGCAATGAGAAAGAATGAAATATGGCCCTTTGTAGCAACGTGGATGGAACTGGAGAGTGTTAAGCTAAGTGAAATAAGCCATACAGAGAAAGACAGATACCATAAGTTTTCACTCTTATGTGGATCCTGAGAAACTTAACAGAAACCCATGGGGGAGGGGAAGGAAAAAAAAAAGAGGTTAGAGTGGGAGAGAGTCAAAGCATAAGAGACTCTTAAAAACTGAGAACAAACTGAGGGTTGATGGGGGGTGGGAGGGAGGGGAGGGTGGGTGATGGGTATTGAGGAGGGCACCTTTTGGGATGAGCACTGGGTGTTGTATGGAAACCAATTTGACAATAAATTTCATATATTGAAAAAAAAACGGCAGGGGGAGCTGATGGAAATACCACATTTGAAAAATGCAATACCACAAATGAAGAATTCAGCCTATGGGCTTTACAACAGACTGTATGTAACAAGACCAATTGACAGAAATTATCCAAATTGAAAAGAAAAAGGGGAAAGAGAAAGTGGGCAAGACCTGTGGAACAATATAAAATGATCTCAGATGCCCATCACTGAAGTCACAGAAGGAGAAAGGAGATAGAATGGTGCAGAATAAATATTTGAGGAGATAATAGAGGAGAATTTCCAGAAATTGATGGAACATCCACCAACAGGCCCAAACTTAGTTAATCACAACTCAAGATAAATACAAAAACAAACAAACAAAAAAGGCACACTTATGCATATTGATGGTGAAACCACTGAACACCAAAGATAAACAGAAAATCTTAAAGACAGCCAGAAAGGGTTCCCAGGGAGACACTATGTGTACAGTGAATAATAATATAGCTGTTGATTGACTTTTCATAAAAACAATGGAGGCCAGGAAATAAAAGAATAACATCTTTAAAGTACTGAAAGACTTAAAAAAATATAATTTTATATATAGATTATATGTGTGTTTATGATATATATGTGTATATGTTTGTGTTTGTGTATACATATAAATATATATAGTGTGTGTATATATTACACACACACACACACACACACACACACACACATTCCTTAAATGGACACGAATACCACTTGAACCCAACCACACTCATGTGACCTGATATCCATGCACACTTATTTATCAGGATTATGAGAGGTCCTGGGGGCTTCTACAGTAACAAAAATCATGGTCTCCTCCCCTCCATCACCATCTTGTCTGGCCACCTTGACATGTCCAGGATCTACCACTCACAGGACCAGCACACCTCGTCCCCTTTGCACTAGATGGCAGCAAGACCCTCCTGTCCCCTTTACTCCCCCAACCCCCTTATTGCAGGCTCCCCCTTTCAGTGACTAAAGCTGTTACAAAAGACCTGACAACAGGCAGGAGCTATTAAAGACCTGGCTTTCAGCTTGGAAGAGGAAAGAGAGGGGAAATACAGTGAACAAGACACATATTTATTGCAGAAAAGATCTTGCCACGTGTTTTATCCCTGCAGCAGTGAGATGTACTGCTGGAAGGTGAGAATCTTTTTTAAGCATGGTGAGGCAGAGAAAATGATGTGAACTCCTGGGTCAGAGATAGCTGTGTTGATATATTAGGTTCTACACATTGAGAGGAAGAGCAAATGGTGTGAAAATATCCAGCTCTTCCCTTATGCACATTTCCTTGTCTCTAAAGAAAGATCATTCTTTTTTTAATTTTTTTAATGTTTATTTATTTTTGAGAGACAGAGCGCAAGTAGGGGAGGAGCAGAGAGAGAGGGAGACACAGAATCCGAAGCAGGATCCAGCCTCTGAGCTGTTAGCACAGAACCTGACATGGGGCTCAAACTCAAGAACCGTGAGATTATTACCTTTATGAGCATTAAGTTGGGTGCTTAACCAGCTGAGCCACCCAAAGAAAGATCTTTTAAAGAGAGTCCCATAGGTCTTTGTTACTTCTTAGTAAGAGTTCTCTAGAGAAACGGAACCAGCAACACACATATTATTACAATAATATATAATACAATGTGATATGGAATATAATTACAATAATATACAATAATTATTACAATAAGAAAGAGACAGAAAGACACAAAAAGAAAGAAAGGGAGAGAAAAATATTGTTTAAAATTGGTTCATGTAATTGTAAGGGCTGGCGAGCCTGAAATCCATAGAGCAGGCTAGAAGTCTGGAAATTCAGGTAAGGTTTGATGTTGCAGTCTTGAGTTCAAAATCTTCAAGGAAAACTGGAAACTCAGGCACAATTTTTATGTTGTGATCTGGAAGCAGAATTCCCTCTTCCTTGCGGGACCTCAGTCTTCCCCCTTGACCTTCAACTGATTAAATGAGGCCCACCCACATTTGGAGGACAATTTGCTTTTCTTAGTCAACTGATTTAAACTCAGTCGTCTAAAAATATACCTTCACAGCAACATATAAACTGGTGTCTGACCCAATGATTGGGCACCATGGCCTCCCCAAATTGATACATAAAAATAACCATCATAGCTTCTTTGCAAACTTCAAAAGAAACAGAGAAGAGTTAAAGCCAAGCTGCATACACGTAATAAAGTCCTAAGAGCTCAGTTTGTGAAACAAGTTTCTCACAGGGCCTGGAGTGGGTCTGCACTTATAGATATTCAATTAAACTGATTTCACTGGACTTCAAAAACGTCTGAGTCTTCCTACAACACCATGTTTGCAAACATAAGCTTTTAAGGCAGACAGACCAAGTTTGAACCCTGGCTTTCCCATTTATTAGCTGTGTGGCCTCAGGCCAATTAGGTAGCTTGTCTGAGCCTCAGTTCTTACATACGCAAAATGGGGATAATAATAGCCATCATACAGGGGGATGTATTTAATGTGGTTAGCACAATGCCACATGCAGAGGTAAGTACTCAGTACATAATAGCTTTTTTCTAAAATCACCAAGAGATGTAAAATGCACTCCCTTTGTTTGATCTTCACAGAAACCACTAACATCCCATTGGCTCTTTGATGCTAAGTTCATAATTCATGTTGACTTGTCTGTCTTTTTTCCCTGAAGTCTCTGTGAGGGATGGGAGCTCCCCCTCCTTGGGTCCTGGAAGCTTTCCTGGCTCCATCCCATGCTTTCTACCTTACATTTGTCCCAGGTAAATGCCCACCTTCATAGAAAGCTCAAACTCTACGACAGCTTCAGAAAAGCTTCTGCCAAAAGCGAACATGGATTGGTGGTCGATTGACAGGTGCTCTGCCCCTTGGGCAGGGGTTCTTAAAACTCTCTTCCTGGTCTGTGGAGGTAAGGACAATTTCTGGAAAAGTGATTGCAGTAAGAAGGCATTGTTACATCAGGGGACATATTCCTTCTATGGAAAAAGCAAATCTCTTGGATGCTCAGCTTCAAGGGTATGGGTGATGTTGGGGTGACCTGACCTCAGGATCCTCCCATTTCGCAGCCAGAAAACAGAAATCAAAAAATTACAGCACAATCTTGCCATGAAACTCCTTGCTAGTCCAGAGGTTTGGTTATGCGTTACAGCTCTTTCTCTCTCAGGGACATGTAAATTCTACATCACAGATGCTGTGCTTGGCATGATTACGTTCAGCCTGCTCCAGAGCCTTGAAGCCATTATAGCGTCATCCATCGTCAGCCATGTCATAGGATGCTGGCTTATGGTTGCCATAGGAGGAATGGTCTGCTGAGACAGCCCACCAAAGGGGCACAGAAAATGAGAAGGGACAGGGGAATCCCGTTGGGGCTCTCTTCCCCTGCCTCTCCTTTCTTTCTGTTTATTGGTGGTCATCTTTCGGGCAGACTGCGTATCTCCATGAATGGCCCCTGCATATACAAGTTGCGCTGAATTCTGTTCAGAATGATAGAAGGTGTATACCTATGAACACGTGTATCAACAAGACTATTGTTTCAAGACTCACTCAATTGAATTTAAGATGCTCATGGGTACCATTTGACAATAAACTAAGTTTTATTCAAGTTAGGCAACATTTTTGTTTTGAGAGACCGACAATAAAACACTGGCAGAAACAAATTAAATAGTCAGACATATGAAATGCTGGGCAGTTGAATTAAAACAGAGATCTGATTTTAACTGACAATAGTATTTCTCTACAGGTGTCCCTACCCCCCACCCCCCACCCCAGGACTGGAACTTTATTGTTATATCAGACCCTCAAAAAAGTGTCTGAGAAAGTGAAGAAGGTGTCAGGTAGCCCAAAACTCTCTTTCTGATGTTATGTTTAAATTTCTTCTTTAAATTTAAATCTAAATTTCTTTGAATAAATGTTTTTGTTTATTCACAATGAAGTGAATTCTATTTAAACGGGGACTTAATTTAAAAAATTCCTATGGTCCAGCTGTTCAAGGTTCTGGCCAGTAACAGTGTGTCTAGTTCTCCCTTAAAGCCAAGTGCATATCCCTAGATGCGGAAGTTATTGAACCCATAGAAAGATATTGAACCCATGAAATGTGGAGTGCTTCTGAAATGGAGTTTTGTATATTGTTACTTCAGATTATGAAAGAACTTACACACACATTACAGAAACATCAGAAAATGTAGATGAGCAAATGAACCATATCAAACAGCTATAATCCCAATCATCTAGAAATGGTCACTGATAGAACTTCTTGGTATATTCATTCTAAGTGCTTCCATATGCATACAAACAGGCATGCACATCATATGTGTTTTCTGTATGTATACAAACACAGACACATATCATATGTGTCATTCACATGCTCACAAACATGTCTCCTATGTGCATGCAAACATATACATGCATTGTATGTGTCTCATATATAAACATAGACACACACCATGTATCCTCCATACACACCTAAATATATATGTACACCAGATGTATCTTTCATATACATACAGTTGTCCTCATACACATGCATCTTTCATAAGCACCCAAACATGTGAGTAGATCACATGAACCTCCCTGCACATGCAAACATATATGCATTTCATGTGTGTCTTGTACATAAACATATAAACATACACCATGGTGTCTTCCATATGTATGCAAACACATATGCACACCGTATGGTTCTTGCACACACACACATATCATATGTGTCTTTACTATGCATACAAATACATGTGCATATCACATGTGACTCTCATGGACATAAAAACTATATATGTATATAACATGTGTCTTTAATATGCATATACCCATGTCAGCTTTTATGTTCATATAAACATATGCATATCACAAGTGCCTTTACTGTGTGTATCTATTTTTTTTTAATAGATGATATATAACCTAGTCTGTATCCTGACAGTTTCACTTTGTTTTGATTTTCACTTTTGTATGGTACACATCTTTCCACATCAAGAGGCCTTTTTCTGCCACAGCATGATTTTAAATAGCTGTCTAATATTACATTGTGTGGGTACATAACAATATATTTAATTGTGGCTCTCTGCACTGTTTTCAGTAGAACATCCTTGGGGTTGCCATAGTCTCAAACAGAGCTGCCTCCAAGTCAGAATTAATTTCTCCCTTTACCAGAATCTCACAGCGTATTTACTTGACACTTTCATGGCACGTTCCAGCCTGGATTCGGAGACACCTACGTACAGATGTATTTTCTCCTAACATCTTTGCCTGGGAGCAGGGGTTGTGCCTGGAAGACAGGACTTATTTGACTGAATTTTGCCTTCTTGAACTGCAATTCAATTCCATTATAAACATTTGCTGAGCTCTGTTTATAATAGACTCACATATAATAGATTCTCGGTAAATGTGAGTTGAATGGGAAAATACATTTACAAGTGGAATCCTTGCAGAAGAACCTGGTGGGCCATTTCCTTCTTCATTTGTTTTAGAGGCAGCACAGTGAAATGATTCAGAGTGCAAGCTTTGGAGCCAGACAGGCATGGGTTCAAGGTTTGGTTCAATGACTTATGAGATCTATGACCTTGTTCCTTGGTTCCTCAAGCCTCCGTTTCCTTATCTATAAAATGAAATGAATTACAGTACCTTCCTTCATGGAGGTGAGAAGCTCGTTAAAGATAATGTAAATATGACAGCCCAGTGTCTAGTGTGCAATCAATGTTATAGCTCTCATTATTATTATTATTGATTTTGGGTTCCTAAATCAAATAAATAAAAATTTTGAATTAAGTGCTAAGTTCTTAGTAGGCACCAAGACACCAAAGGAGAAGAACAGAAATTTCTCACTGAAATAGCTTTCGGAACCTCCGCAGGGCCTATCTACCCAAAATCATTGGCTTGAATACCTGGCGAGTGAGTCTGTTGAAGGATTTCTCAAGGTTCAGTGGGTATGAAGATAACACAGTTCTCGGTGACTGCACAATGGGTTTGATCTGAGGGGCTCACGGCCTAAATTGTGTTACTTATGTGTATGTGGCTCTAGTTTCCAGATGGAGAACTGCACGAAATTGCACTGTAGAGACTTTTTAAAAGTGATGATACCATATTGCAGATGACTGATCTGTATCCAAGCCTGCGACTTAGCATCAGATTACTTCAGAATATAAGTATTCTGGTACTTATAATAATAATTGCCTCTCTGGTCATTGCTACCTCTCACTATTGGTTGCTATGACCCTTTGAGCAAGAATGACTTCTGTGATTAAGGTTCTTACACTCCAGTATGGATTTAAAAAACACTTTAGGAGGCTTTGGGTTTTTTTTTTCTTTTTCTTTAATCCTTTTTCTTTCTTTTTGTTTTTTAATTGAACAAGACTTTATTTTGTTTCCTCCCTGGTTTACTTTTTTTTAAGTTTATTTATTTTGAGAAAGAGACAAAGAGAGACAGAGAGAGAGACCATAGAGAGATGGAGAAAGAGAATCCCAAGCAGGCTCTGTGCTGTTAGCTCAGAGTTGAATTGGAGCTCGAACTCACGAACTGTTGAGATCATAACCTGAGCCAAAATTGAGTTGGACGCTTAACAGACAGAGCCACCCAGGCACCCCTCCTCCCTGGTTTAATAAAATAAGAAATTTTCTTTAAATATTTGCCAAGCATTTGATTCAATCACTTTTAAGCATCCAGACTCTGCAAAATACTGTCATTATTACACTGTGATGGACAGTAAAGCAAACTAATACTAAGGGTTTTTCTATTCTGTAAATATAAACACTTTTAAGTTTATACTTACAATAGCCTTGTGCAATAGGTATTGTCTTCATTTTAGCAGTAAGTAAACAGAGGCTTATTTAGAATCACTGGGGCCTAATGTATACACATATTCAACCTTATGACTATGAACAACAATTTTCCAAAGTGGTTGTGCTAAGTTATTTTCTGATTAACAGGGTAAGAGCTCTTTCTAGTTCCTCACATTATTTCCAACACTTGGCATGTGTGTCTTTTTCCTTGTAACCATTGTAGTATGCATGAGATGGTGTCTCTTGGCAGTTTTACTGTTACTTATAAGCACTTTTTATATGATATTCATTTTTGACCATTTGGAGATCCTCTTTGGAAGTGCTCTTTTCTCCATTTTTCTTTTTCTTTTTTTTTTAATGTTTATTTATTTTTCAGAGAGAGAGAGAGAGAGAGAGAGAGAGAGAGAGAGACCAAGTGTGAATGGGGGAGGGGAAGAGAGAGAGGGAGACACAGAATCCAAAGCAGGCTCCAGGCTTTGAGATGTCAGCACAGAGCCCGACGCAAGGCTCCAACTCCCACACCACAAGGTCGTGACTTGAGCTGAAGTCGGACACTTAACTGACTGAGCCACTCAGGCACCCCTCTCCATTTTTCTGTTAGGTTTTCCACCTTTCTGTGATTAACTTAAAGAAGTTCTTGATATATTCTGAATACAAGTGCTCTCCCAGATGTAGGTATTGCAAATAGCTTCCTCTGTTGTGTAGCTTATCTTTTAACTCTTGGTGATATGTCTTGTTAAATAAGAATTTTTTATTTTAATAGAATCCAGTTTTTCTCTTTCTGTTTACTGAATCTCCACTACCTCAAGGTCATGAAGATCCTCTGCTGCTTTCTTTCGAAAACTTTATTGTTTAACTTCTAAATATTTGATTAATTCTGAAATTGAATTTTGTGTATGGTGTGAGGCAGGGATCAGGCATAATTTTTCCATGTGGATATCCAGGTGAATCTGTACCTTCTCTATTGCTTGGCAATGTCACCTTGTCATATCAGTACACGGTATGAACACAATCTGTTTCTTGATTCTCTATTTTATAGGTCTCATTGGTCTATTTTATGCCAACACCACCATTTTGTCTTGCATCACACATCTTATTCTGACTTCATTTGTACTTCTTCTCGAATATCCTTTTTAAATTCCTTTCAGCAAGGTTTGTTAGTGGAAAACTCTTCGTTCTTATCTGAAAAAAAATTTTTCCTTTACCCTAAATAAAATCCTGCCTTGATTTACAATTATATTTTTCCATCATCTTGAACATATTATTATATTCTGGGTTTCTTTTGGTGTTGCCAATCTAATTGCTGTCTTTTTATAAACAGTGTCTTTTTCCTCTCTATATTCTGCTGTTTCACTTCCACTTGAATTCCTAGGGGTAATTTTTTTTTTAACTTCTCTAGCCTCTAATGTTCCCTAAATCAGAAGATTCATGTACTTTTGTCAACTCTGTAAAATTCTGACATTATCTTTTGAGCAGGCAGTTTTATTTTCTGTCTTTAGCTACAGAACCTCTCAGTCTATCTTACAATTTATCTTAGATTTTCAGTATCTTTATCTCTATATTTCTCCTTCTGGGTAATATATTCAAATATATAATACCAGTGAAATAATCATGTGATCGGTATGTGTAATGTTAAAGAAGTATCTTTTTAAATTTCTCAAGATAGATTTGATTTTTTTCCAAAATTATATGTCTTTTGGTTGTAGTATCTTGCTCACTTCCTATTTTATGTAAATTATTTTATGATTTTGGCCATTTGAAAACAATTATTCTAATATTTTACAATTTATTATTTTCTGTTCTATTAATATATTTTATAATATTTCAACAATTTCTCTCTAATAATATTTCTATTATGCAACAAGGTCAGGAGACCTCTGCTGCTATTTGTATCTACTGACTTGTGCTTGTATTGGATTGTTTCCTTGTGTTGTTTCTTGCAACTCTGGACTGAACTAATCTTTAGAGGGGCTTTATCTTTTGGGTTCTTTAATAAGTTTTGTTGAAAACATATCTCCAGTATAGTTTCCTGTTTCTTTTTGTTTTCTAAGAGGTGTTAGGGGACTTGGACATTAAGAGATTTTATCATGCGTATTCCTGAGCCCCACCAGACACTGGTTCCGTGGCACTAAGGCCAGTAATCTGAATTCTCAAGCTGCCTCGGAGGTTCTGATTTGGATGCTTCACAGACCACACGCTAAGAAGCCTGTTCCATGAGCACTACAAAGGTTCCACATGAGAGATGAAGCCTTACGTTTCTTGCTTCTATTCTTTAATCACGAGGCTACACCCTCTCTTTAAATTCCACTAATAATACGATGTGAGGATACATCTGAGTTTGAAAAGCCCACGTTCCAATAAAACTGTCCTTCACAGCCCAGGAAAATTAACTGTTCTCTTCAATTGCCCCCTTTGTTCAGCTTGGAAGTTTCTGAGCTCTGTGAGATATACAATTATTTTATTTAAGGTTTCAGGCAATTTTTGTTGCCAAAATGTTTTGAAACTTGAAAATTACTATATGAGCTCTCAGTAGTGTCACTGTTCCAGTAGATTTTTGGACAACAAAAATAAGGCTTTTACTTTTCATCATTTGTAGTAAGTACAGCTAATATGAAGTACTTTTAAAAGGCACTTTATTTTCTCAGAAAGATAAAAAAAAGGTTAACAAAAGTCTGCTCATAAGAATATTGAAGGAAAAAAATAACGTACCTCAACATGTGTGTTTAATATTAATTGCCTTTTTTTAAACAGTTGACACTATTGCTAATTAAACGTTCATTTGATTTCCCATGACTTAACCTTCAGCAGTTTTTATCAATTATTCAATTATGGCTAATTAGCATGTTGAAACTGATTATTACTTTGTTTTGAAACACCTATTAGTTTGTTTTGAACCAAATGGCATTGAAATTCATCTTGGCTGTCCTAGTGTATTACAAGAACAACAACTGCTGCGGGTGATACACCTTAACTTTTCCACAAGTATAAATAAATGTATGGAAATATTTACATACATACACAAACATGGAACAGAAGCACTGGTGTTTGATGGAATGAGTTTCATGCGGGATTTATTTCCTGTCTCTACTATCTTCTCAGGAGGTAATCTTGGGCAAATCACTGCAACAATCTGAAATTCAGTTTTTATTACAAGCAAAATGAGTACATATTTTCAAGGGAGAGAGGGCTCTAGGTAAAAATAGAGACTTGTCTAAGCACTGCTTTCGGGCCCCTTTAGCAGAGTATATGAAAAGGAGAGAGATGCACTACCCCAACCCCCCCAAACCCCCAAGACTTCCCTGCAGTTTTGAGGATGCAGGACACCACACCAGTGGGGCTGGAGCGTCAGCAGCAGCCTCCAGGAGGAATGCAATGGTTTATAAGCATGAAGAGCAACAACAGGCAAGGGGCCTGGGTGGTCAAACCGCAGTGGCTGCTGTGCAGCAAAGGCTCCTGGAAGAGAAGCTCCACTGGGGCACAGCACTGGCAGACTCTGCTGTGCCTGGCAGAGCAGTGTGGAGGGCCCAGCAGCAGCCAGCAAAAACCACAGGAGCCTAAGATACATCCATGGAAATTACAATTACCTGGAGGTGGGGGAGTAGAGAAGTAAGAGTCAGCACACCCTGATCATTGACTGCAAACTACTTTATACTTGCAGTGACTCTGTTCATACAAGCAGGGTATCTGTAGCTCCAATTCTTCGATGACCAAAGAGAACTGCAAGGCATTAAATGACTTACTTGGAAATGTAAGTACATTGTAGTACAGATGATAATCCCAGAATTCGTGTTCTAAAATTACATTTTTGGGGGTGCCTGAGTGGCTCAATCAGTTAAGTGTCTGACTCTTAATTTCGGCTCAGGTCATGATCTCGCGGTTCGTGGGTTCTAGCTCCACGTCAGGCTCTGCATTGCACGTGCAGAGCCTGCTTGGGATTCTCTCTCCCTCTCCCTCTCTCTCTGTCCCTCCACCAGGCACTCTCTCTCAAAATGAATAAAATAAATTAAAAAATAAAAATAAAATTACATTTTTCAATGTTTTAAAGTTACACTTTTCTATTTATAGAAAAATAAAGCCATCGTGTATATACGCCTACACACCTATCAAAATGGCTGAAATTTAAAAAACTAATCATGCTTAATGTAGGAGAGGAAGTGAGGAGCTGAAACCCTCATGCACTGCTGGTGGGAATGGAAAATGGCAACAATGACTTTGGAAAACAGTTTGTCAGTTACTTAAAAAGACTACTTACTTTTGACCAGCCATCTACTCCCAGGTATTTTCTACAGAAGAATGAAAGCACTTGTGCACACAAAGACTTATATATACACAAATGTTCATGGCAGCTTTACTTGTAAGAGCCCCAAGGAAAAGAACCTCAATCAAGCACCTCAACAGTTGAGCAGGTAAACACGTTATGGCGTGCAACGGAACATTAGAAAGCAGGATAAGGAATGAACTACTGATACACATGGCAACAGTGCGTGAGATCACAATAAGTATGCTGAATGAAAGAAACCAGACCTCCCTCCCGCGCAAAAAAGTACACACTATGTGATTTCGTTTATATAAAATTCTAGAAATGAGGAAAGCTGGGGATGAAGGACATGCTCGTTATCTTGAACGTAGTGATGGTTCCATTGGTCCATTCATGGGTCAAAACATCAAATTGTACACATGAAGTACGTGTGTTTATTATATGTGTACTACACCTCAGGAAAACTACCAGGAATGAACTAAAAGCCCTAGGCTACTCTTAATTCTGTCCTGCAATTTTGTCAGTATGACTTACGGATTTTTGGTCTCGTAAGGTTTCCAGAGATTCCTAGAACTATTTTAATTCTCTTTCCTCTTGGGTATGACACTAGATTAACGCTTGAGGCTTCTTAACACCTCTGCAAATAAAGATTTTCTTTTCAATATTGAAAAGTTCTAATTTTTATTTTGAATACAGAGACAATGTGGTTAATGTCTTCTTTAGAGATGCACGCTAAGGTGTTTGGGGGTGGAGTATCATAATGTCTGCAGTCTATTGACTAATGGTTCAACAGGAAAAAAAAAAAAAAACAACAGCAAAACCCCCATATATGGAAGGAAAAAGCAAATGTTGTAAAGTGTTAAAGAGTATATGCATATTTATCATACACCTCTTTGAACTTTCCTTTAGATTTGAAATTGTGCAAAATGAATGAAGTTGGGAAGAAAACAGGCAGAATTGCTTTGTAGTGTCTTCTGCCACTCAAGCTGATAGAGGTACAATTTCCCAAGTCCCCTGGCAAATTCAATTTTTCACTAGAGGAAAGAATTTCACAGGCTCCTAAAATGATTTGATACAAAAATATATTGCTCACAGGGCGCCTGTGTGGCTCAGTCGGTTGAGCAACCGACTCGGCTCAGGTCATGATCTCACAGTTTGTGAGTTCGAGCCCCGTGTCGGGCTCTGTGCTGACAGCTAGGAGCCTGGAGTCTGCTTTGGATTCTGTGTCTCCCTCTCTCTTTGCCCCTTCCCCACTCGTGCTCTTTCTCTCTCTGTCTCAGAAATAAATAAACATTAAATAAACATTTTTTTAAAAAATACACTGCTCATATAGAATAGGTACTCAGTAAATGTGTAAGGAAGTAAAGGAGCAACACAAGATGGTGATAAGGGAAGTAAAATTATTTTGTTATTACTCATAATCACCAAGCAGGGTGCTCATTTTCTTACACAACATTTCTTTTTTTGATGTCAGCATCAGAGACAGAACATTGAAACGGGTCCAACAAGACGTGATCTTGTATAACTTGTGTCTTCTGGAAAGACTGCATGGATAGGAGATAAGGTAAGTCCTGACTCTGCCCCTAAGTAGATATATGATCTTCAGTGAGTTACATATTCTTCCCATGCCCTAATTTTCTCATCTGTAAAAGGGGCTAATAAAACAAACACTATCCCAGGGGATTTTATTAAGTTAAAGGAGAACCGAAATATAATTAAAACTGGTCTGAAAAGATTAAAGTGTCACACAAATGTAAGATATATAGGCTAATAATCTTTTATGTTCAATAATGAAGAATACCTCTTTACAGAGAGCAATTTGCAGAGATGAATTACTACTTACCAGGTGGAAACATGAAATTGGCAGATACTGGCAGTTTTATTCTGGCAAACACATTCCAAACTATTTCATCCAATTCAAGGAGGAATTAAATATCTTAACACATGCTCGCTCACTTGAAATTTCCCAGCTATTATTTTGTAGGTTTATTTCCAAACAAAGCTCTAATTTCTTTTAGGTAGGAATATTTCTTTCACTGGCAGCACCACCAGAATGAATCATCAGTCTACAGGACAAGTGATCTTTGTGACAGAGTTTTAAAATGATAGAACAGCAGGGATACTGGTATGACAAGGTATGTGGCTCATGTGGTTTTAATATGTGCGTTTGTGACTCACCACACGAGCCCTCCTCATGGACTCAATGCCCCTCTGGCTATGGAGAGATGAGCAAAGCGATAGATTTAGGTAATTGCCTGGATTCTGCCACCAACCACTTGTGCGACCTTAGAAAAGCTGCTCCCCTTCTTTGACACCTCGTCAATGAAATGAGGCTGTAAATAGCTGACCTTTCAGACCCTTCTAGACCTGACCTTCTGAGAGGTTGATGATATGACTGGTGAAATTTATGTTAATGTTTTACATTAGTACCTTCCTTTCGAGTTCCAAGATGTTCAGGTGGGTCTAGGGTACACAAGCAAGACCAGTGGATGCACACTGCAGATTTCAGTTGGATACAGATCACAGTGTTGGAAAGATTAAGTCCCAGGGTGCCCGGCTGGCTCAATCGGTTGAGCATCCAACTTCAGCTCAGGTCACGATGTCACCTATTGTGATTTCAAGTCCCATGTTGGGCCTGTGCTGACAGCTCAGAGCCTGGAGCCTGCTTTGGGTTCTGTGTCTCCCTCTCTCTCTGACCCTCCCAGCTCACACTCTTGTCTCTCCCAAAAATAAATAAACATTAAAAAAATTACAAGAAAAAAAAAGATTAAGTCTGTTTGACAGTAGACTGGATGAGGGAGAGGTCAGGTCTAAGAGGTTGTAAGCTACCTCTTTGAGGTGTGCTCTGTACTCCTTGGGCTCCAAACACACAATGAGGCAGACAAAGCAAAACCAAGAAAGTTACAATGACACAGCAGTCCTCAAAATCAAGGAAACATTTCCCTGACCAGAAATAGAACAAGAACAGAGCCAGGTAGTGCGGCCACGGTGCCAGCCTGCTGGGCTCTGGACCCTGAAGTCGGTGAAGGTTGTTGGGAGCTCCATTCAGGCAGCATAACACAGACCAGTGTGTTTCATTCAAGGAGTGGGAGCAGAGCCAGGCATCCTACAGAAAGGGGAAGTCTGAGTGTAGTCTTCCCGTGAAGAAGGCTAACAAGCTACCACCACCAGGTCTATGGCTACACAGGGCTGCCTCCCAGGAAGGGCAGAAGCAGCCTGATGCCAGAACCAAGTCCAAGATGCCCGCCAGTTCAGTGACATAATTGCTTCTCCATCTCCCAATATCACATGCACTGGGTGCTGGGGGAAGGGGACAAGATGGGGCACCCCACACTGCCCAACCTGGCAAGATGAGTGACACAGAGAGAAAAAACAAGAGGACAAAACACTCCACCCAAGAATAAGGGCAAGAGTCAGTTTCCACTATGACTTTTAATTGGTCTTTATCCCACCCTTACCCATATCAGAGTATCTTTAACAAATAATCAGAGGGATACTGACAAGATGGGAAGTCGGTCATGTCATTCTCTGTTGTGTCTTCTCTGGTCCCCTTCAAGGTCAAATCACAGCTTCCACCCTGGACTGTAAGTATCACATGATCTGGTGTCCTGGCACTTCTCATTACTGCTCTCTCTTGTCTACCTCCTCTTCTCCCTCACTCACTCCACTGCTTCCTGGGCCTCCTTGCCTTTTCTCCAATATGTCTTCTTCTCAGGGTCTTTGCCCTGACTGTTTCTTCTGCCTGGAAATCCCCAGGCCCGGCCAAGACATCCTCACATCTCAACTGCTTCAAATCTGCTCATATGTTTCTTCTCAGGGAGGCCTCTACTGACCAACCCCATGTAAAGCCAGGCCACTCTTATACCTGCAATTCCCCTTACATATTGCCTACACCTTCAAACACTTGGTTATTAAAAGTGTGCTTTTAGCATCCCCTGGGAGCTTGTTAGAGATGCAGAACTTCAGACCCCAACTCAGACCACGGAATCAGAGTCTGCATTTAACAAGGTCCCAAGAGACCTACAGGCACATTAAAGTTTGAGAAGCACTATTCCAAAAGACCACATAATTTATTTCTTTATTATATTTATTGTTTATGGCCCTAAATCCCTGTACTAGAATGTTAATTCCATGAGGTTAGGGATTTGGGTCTGTTTTATTGATGATGAGTCCCAGAGGCTAACACAGTGCTAGGTACATATGTTGAATGAGTGGATGTTTTCCTATGAATTATCTGTAAAAGGATTTCCAACATTACCTGTACAATCCAGAGATTAAATTAATAGTCTTAGATTTAAGTCTAGGGAAGAACAGTATAAAATTAAGAATTTTTTTTCACTCCTCGGCATTAAAAAATACCAGTTCACTGAAGAATACATTCAAAGAGGGTTAAGTGTCTGGCTCTTGGTTTCAGCTCAGGTCACAATCTCACAGTTTGTGGGTTTGACCCCTGCATCAGGCTCTAAGCTGGCAGTGCAGAGCCTGCTTGGGATTCTCTCTGTCTCTCTCTCTTTCTCTCTCTCTCTCCCATGCCCCTTCCCCACTAACACTGTCTCTGTTTCTCTCAAAATAAATAAACTTTTAAAAAAAGAATACATTCAAAGAATAAAGCATTAATGGAGAAAATTAATTCATAGCCCTCTAAGACTCTAGAATATAAAGCAGAGAAAGAAGCTGAAGAAACAAAAAGCAGCCTGTGGATGTCTGTCCTCCTCTTTCTCTCGGACATGTGCCTGCATGTAGGAGCTGCTTCAGCCCTACATTGGATGGAGCTGGGCAGCAGGAGGGCCCCCTTCTGACCTGGGTGTCAGAAACCCTGAGCCCTCACTTCAGGTTTGACTCTCACTGGCCAGGTAAGCCATTTAACCACTCAGCCTCCAAGTCTCCATCTGGAAAATGAGGGAGTAGAACTGCAGGACCTTGTAGGCCCTCATAGGTCCCCTCTCCTTCTGTGTTCTATGAATCCATCTGGTGGGGCAGCCCCGACCTTCACACCCATTTCTAGGAAAATGAGCCCCAGTGGTTATCATTTCTTTGCCTTTCCTCCTGTGTGGTGCTCCATCTATACTGCATTTCATAGATATGTCACTGAAACCTTTCTGTGTATAAACCCTACAGGTGCCCACTGAGGGGATATGTGTGCATGTGTATATGGGGGAGGGGACTGACCCCACAGTTGGCACTGACTCCTGGCCCACCTTGTGCCACAGATGATCACATTCCCCCGTCACACATACTCTTGCCACTGTGGCCTGGGGGCTCTCTTTGCTGTAAGCACACTCCAGTCTGAAGTTGAGATAGTGGACAGACAACCACAGTAGTTTCCCCTTCACCCTGTGCCCAGTCTTGATTTGGGAATAACATCTTCTGTCCCTCCTTAGACTTTGAGGCCTAACTGGAAACTGTGTAAGTTGGTGAGTTTAGCAGACAGAAGCCCCAGACTCCTAGTGATCTAACTTGGGCAGGAGACCAAGAGCAAGGAATGCTGGGTATCTACTATCGTTGTCAAAAACTGCCCTTTGTGCTTTGGAACCAAAATATAACTCCAAGACAGAGTTTGGAATAAAGAGGAATGATAGCTTTGTTGCTTTTTGGGCAAAGGAGGCTGTAACAGCCTATAAACTTCCAAAAACTGCAAGCCTGCACAGAGGGAGGGGCTGGGGGTTTAGAGAGAAATACAGGATCTAGCTGCATTTGCAGAAATTGTGAACTTGTTGTGGCCTCCTTTGTCATGTCTTTAGGGTGATACCAGATTCCTCAAATAAAAGGCTAAGAAGGGAGGTAAGAGGTTTGCAGAAGACCGTGGGTGGGGGGTGGGGGCGGGTGGGGAAAGTTACTTTAAAATCGAGCTTCACTGAAGCATTAGTGCACCATTTTGATTTTTGTTCAACGTTATGCTTTTAAGAGGTTTCACTATGTACCCAGCACTGTAGGGGAATCTCCTCCGAGTGTACAACTGCTGAACACTAGTTTTGTGGGGTGTTCAATGGTGTTATTTGGAGGTAAATTTCCCTGATCTAACAAGTTTGGGAAACACTAGGATAAAGTTAAATACAGTGAAATGGCAGTGTTTCTCAGTGTTAAGATGCAAATGTGCAGTGGGAATTTGCAAAAGGAAGGATAGAGTGTGAGGGTGTCTCCCATACTTATTGGCCACACAGCCCCTTTTTGCAAAGGGTCCTATTTTGGGAAACACCGAGGAGGCGCAGGACACAGAATCACTGGCCAGTTGGCCCAGTGCATCACATCACAGATGTGGACCCTTGGTCCCAAGGGAGATGAAGTAGCTTGTCCCAGGGTCTCCCAGGGTCCCCCAGCTAAAACTGAAAGCCATATTGCTCATCTCTCAGCCAAAGTAAAAGACAAATTATTTTTGCAGGCATTTAGTTAACCATTAATTCACCTTAAGCCTGTGATTTTCAGAGACACACAGACATTAGATGAAAGAAATCATTAATAATGTGAGAAAAGGGGCTTTCAGGTAACAAAAGCTTTTTAACAGTCAAATATATGCTGTCTATTATTCTAATCCCAGTGAATTAATGAATTAGAGAAAAAATTTCATAGATATTACACCATCAACTTTGAGAGCTATACCTTTATTAACACAAATAAAATTGAGGAAACAAGACAAAATAATGCAGACAATTATAAACTGTAAATTTTTTATAAAAGGTCTGATTAAATCTAAAGCATAATTATAAACTTTTCCAATCTCTTGTGTGTTGACAAAAATTTAGAGTAAATTATATAATAACTTCGGTTGTTATCCTGATTATGTTCTTAAAAGCAAGATTTCATATTCTGACCATAATACATATGCTGACACAACAATTTTTAATCCTCTAAGTGGAAACCATACCTTAATCTTTTCAAAATCCCCTTATCCTTGTTTTGATAGAGGAGAAAATACTCTAATGTCACAGAAAAACCAAAGTTCAGAACCACAATACATTGACTGGTTTTTCTGGAATTTCAAACTTATGCATAGTCCTTCCAGTCCGAAGGGAGATGATCAAAATGATCAGATTATCTCTGAGGGTCATTTCCAGGTGGTCATTCCAACCAGAGCCCATGTTTCTGAAAACTCTTTAAGTACAATATTCAGCATCTAATATAAATAAGGACTTGCGGGCTCCTGAATTTCTTTTTCTTCTGTTTGTTCTACCTCAACACACAAGCCTAATAAAAAAGGATTGTAAGTAGTCATCACCAGTCTTTTGTTTCATTAATAGGAATACAAAAATGACTACTTCACAGAGCAAAACAAGTTAGTAAAAATGTATTTGCAGACACAAGGCTGTATGACTTCCAAGAGCCTGGCAATGATATTTTCAATAAAGTCAAGATCATTCCTTTTTTATCTCATCACCTTGTTCGTTAGCATGGGGAAACCTTTTAGTAGTAACAGCTCATTTTCTTTTATGTACTTTGCTGTGCTCTCTTTGAACAAACACAGTAGCTTCATTTTAACACATGGATAGAAAGAATGTGAATCTATATTCCTTTTTATTCTGGGAGACAAATAGGACAGGGGCTAAAACTGAAACTGGAGGGGTACCTGGGTGGCTCAGTCAATTAAGCTTTCAACTTTGGCTTAGGTCAAGATCTCGTGGTTTGGGGTTTCGAGCCCCACATCGGGCTCTTTGCTGACAATGTGGAACCTGCTTGGGATTCTCTCTATCTCTTCCCTACTTGCACTCTCTCTCTCAAAATAAACTTTCAATAAACAAACAAACAAACAAACAAAAAAACTGGAGCCATTACTATAGAGACAGAACCAAGGCCATCTGTAATATGTGTAACAATTTCTAAAAGACAATGCCACAAGTTTGCTGCTCCAGGCCATGGGAGTTGTCACTGTCTTTACTTTGGTTTTGCAGACAAATCCCTACATGATTTGGCACATAACCACATCTTTGAGGCTGGCTTCTAATCTTTGTCTTAACTTGGTTTGTGATTAACAATTTGAAAATGATACATTTTAAAATAATTGTTTAGAATGTATATTTTTTTAGTTCTGTCCGCTGAAATGTCCTAGAAACAATGTCCAACCTAGTAATAATGAGTCCTCTTGTCTCACAGGTTATGGTTTTTAAGTATTATCCTCCACAAACCAAACAAAACGAAAATCCACAGGGCTCCTTGGAGAAATGGATTACTCTAGGTCTGCAGTGGAGAATGTAAGCAATGAATGAGCCTGGACTATCTTCTTCCCTCAGATAGTTAGGATGTTCTGAAAGGCTACTAGGACTCATAAACCAACCTGAAAAGCCTCCTATCGGCCGAAGAAGATGGGACAATTAGAATACCAACAGGCCAAAGATATCAAAACACACACAGTGTAATTACTTCTTGGGTTCATAATTGTTAAAAACAAGCAAAAATTAACTAGCTACTATTGGGGGATGCTTAAACGAACTTGTTTTTTTGTTTTGTTTTTTTGTTTTTTTAATGAGTATGTAAAGGAAAAGAATCAAATATTTATCTACTTTTCCTGTACAAACTGTATTATCAATAAACAAATAGATGAGAGGAAGTGTTTTTCTTTAAATAAGTATTCCAGCCAATAAATGAAGAAGGCATGACAGAGTGGCACTATTTTGCAACAAGCTAATGGATGCATGCATTGAGCTCCAACAACCACTTCTGTGGGAGAGAAAGAACAATAAGGTTCTTCTTTTTGTTTTTAAGTTTATTTATTTATTCCTAAAGGAAGAGAGAAAGAAAGCAAGCACAAATATAAATGGGAGAGGGGCAGAGAGAGAGGGAAAGAGAATCCCAAGCAGGCTCCACACTGTCAGTGTGAAGCCTGAAGTGGGGCTCGATCTCACAAACCGCAAGATCATGACCTGGGCCAAAACCAAGAGTAGGACCCTTACTGACTGAGCCACCCTGATGAGCTACTTCTTGATAGAACAAATCACCACTGTTTAGGAAATATCACCCTCCCCCCCCTTTCTGCCATAAAAGGAACCTGATTGATCAGTTGAGAGGAAATATAGAGGACCGAGGAAAGTGTTAAACCACACCATGAGGATGCCATCAGCCAATAGTCTGGGGAAAACACAGGACAGCAACCCAGTTTCCACCACACATAAAATGCAAGGGGAGCATTTAGACTGACAGAGACATAGGAGACATGACAATGAATCACAGGTGTGAGTCTTATTTAGATCTTGACTAAAGCAAGGGGATCTTATTAAAGATCTTGATTAAAGGGGGTAAATATGACATATATGAGTCAATCGGAAATTTGAATATGATTGAATATTTGATATTTTGAGGAACTATTTTTGATGGTTTAAAGGTCTGATAATGGTATTGCAATTATGTGGGGAGAAAAGAATCTTATTCTTTTATTTTTTTAATATGAAATTTGTTGTCAAATTGGTTTCCATACAACACCCAGTGTTCATCCCAACAGGTGCCCTCCTCAATAGCCATCACCCACCCTCCCCTCCCTCCCACCCCCCATCAATCCTCAGTTTGTTCTCCGTGTTTAAGAGTCTCTTATGGTTTGGCTCCCTCCCTCTCTAACTTTTTTTTTCCTTCCCCTCCCCCATGGTCTTCTGTTAAGTTTCTCAGGATCCACATAAGAGTGAAAACATATGGTATCTTTCTTTCTCTGTATGATATTCTTTTAGAGACACATAATGAAACATTTAGAGATTAGTGATGTAGTTTCTAGGATCTGCTTCAAATTAATACAGAAGGGAATGTGTAGGGGTGCTGAAAATGAAACAGTATTGTTTATGAGGTCATTATTATTAAAGCTAGCAAGTTCACGAGGGTTTATTCACCTATTCTCTATTGTGCTCCTTTGGAAAACATAATGAAAAGTTTAAAAAATGACTACATGTGAACCTAAAAGCGAAAGGAAGAAATTCTATGATGACTCAAATAACAGTTGAATCAGTACATATCTTTCTTCCTTTATCCGGGGGCTCAGGGCATGAAGGGTCTCTCTACAGCCACCGCTCCCCTAAGAAAAAACATTAGGATTGTAAATCTCGAATGAAATTGTGGTAAAGTTGTAATACCCTTACATTGAATTCAAATTCTACGCCATGTCTACCAACTGCCCCTTTTTGCATAACGATGTGTGCTAAAGGCTTTTCAAAATGTAATCAAAGCAGTACAGTGTAATTATAGTCCTTTAAACGGGCATGGGACTTGCCAGTTTAATAAAACTTTCGTAGACATTTAATTGAACCCTCACCAAAACATAGGCTAGATCAGTCAAGCATTCTTAGTACCATTTTTACAGATGGGGGAGAAAAAGACAACATCCAAAATTGTACAGCTATTAATTACTAGAAAAAGTAGAACCCATGTTCTTTTGCTTTCTGTTCAGTATTTTTTTTCCCTACATAATGATGTTTCTTAGAAAAGGAAGGTAAGTTTTAGTTTAAATGACATATCAAGATGAAAGCACATTTTGTTATCTTATGAAATCAAGAAATAAGATTCATATGATATAAATGATAAGATTTATATTCAAGAGTTAAATCAGTTTACATTTACTTTTTTTCTAAAAATGTGGTTCATAAATTTTAAATGCTCTGGAGGTTTTCAAAACAAAAAAAAAATTGACTCTCTAAGATAAGAAAGACAAACTTTCCCCTGACATATCATATGGTGATTTACAATATATATTATCAAAAGAAAAAGAATGTTCAGTTATAACCCCCAAATACTTTTGGTTTTATTTCATTATTTTTTCCTTTTTTAATTTATTCTTTTTTTTCAAATGTTCATTTCTTTTTGAAAGACAGATGTAGAGAGAAAATAGGGAAGGGGCAGACAGAGACTGAGACAGAACCCCAAGCAGGCTCCACGCCATCAGCACAGAGCCTGTTGTGGGGGTCGAACTCACATATCATGAGATCATAACCTGAGCTGAAACCAAGAGTTGTGCTCTTAATTGACTGAGCCACGTAGGTGGCCCTATCTTTTCCTGACGCTACATATAATATCTTTGAGAAATTTTATCTTTAAGAGATCCTGCAACCTTAAAGAAGGTGCCTACTACCAATGCCATGATAAAGCATCATCCTAAATGTCCTAAGCAATGTCTAAAGATAAGAAAAGCAAATGAGAAGAAAATGCTAGAGAAGCAAAGGTAAATGCATGATTATTTTCAGACAACATGATTTTCTGCTCAATAACCTAAGGGAATCAACTTAGAAACTGTTTGAACTTATAAATGATTTCAATGTTTCTCCTACGGACTAGTAATAACCAGTTATAAAATAAATGGGAGAAAGTGCATTCAAACGACCAACCAAAATATTTGTGAAGAAAACTGCAGGACTTAACTTAGAGACAAAAAAAAAAAAAAAAAAAAAAAAAGACTTGAATAAATGGAGAGATAAAATGTTCCTAGAATATTTTATATATTGTATATTATATATTATATATATGTGTGTATATATTCTTCCCAGTTAATTTATAAATTTAATACAATTCTAATCAAAATCCCAAAGTTTTGAAGTTTTTCTTTTTGTTTTTGTTTCTGTTTTTTGTGATGAGAAGAGGGATTTGGAGAAAATTAACTAAATAATTTGTAAAGTTCATCTTAAAAATTAAATGCACTCTAATAGCTTAGTGTTTTGTTTTGTTTTGTTTTGTTTGAAAGGCAAGGAGAGTACAGTCTTGAGTTACGCAGTTATAATAATGCAAATTGCCTGGTCTTGAAATGGAGCAGTGCTGGAGTCAGACCTAAATACAGATGAATAATACATGAAATGGACAACATCTCGATAGGGTGGAAACAAATGATTAACCCATCGGGAAAGATTTAGAGTCTTTCTTCATACATTAAAATAAATCTTAGATGGACTAATAAATACAAAATTGGTAAGCTGAAAAGCAACTTTGTCATAAGCCACAAAAGACTGGGTGAACAAATGAGCTACATAAAATTCTCAGAGTCAAGTATGCCAATTATCCCATGCCACCACAAATATAACCATGAAGCAAGAAACAAATTCTCCTTTGGCTACAGTTGCTGGACAACCACTGGTTTAAGTAGTAAATATATTATCTCACATAACAAAAAGATGGTGGAAAGTGGTCCCAGGTTTGGTACAGCAATTCACTGATACTGTCAGTGACCTATACTCTTTCCATTTGCATCTCCACGATCCTTTAGTGTAGGTTTTTCATGCTCCTGGAGGTCATCTCATGTTGCAAAATGGCTGTTAAAGCTCCTGTCATTAAATCCACATTCAAGGCAAGAATAAGTGGGAAGGAACAGCACAGACAATAAGTGGGGTGTTGTTATTGTTGTTTTTGTTTGCTGGCTTGTTTTTGTAAGGAACAAAAACATTCTCAGAACTCCCTCTGGTTGACTTCTGCTTATGTCTCAATGTCTAGATGTCTACAACAAGGCCACTCCTAGACACAAGGAAAACTAGGATTTCTCTTTGCAGTCTCCAGAGAAGAAGGCAGGTAATGGAGGAAGGGGTTGGCAGTGTGTGACTGAGCTACCCAAAATTCATAGAAAAATGGCAAAGTAAGAACATATAGGCAACAAAAAGATCTATCTGTACTCTGGAAAGAGTTTTCAAAAATCAATAAGAAGAAAAAGGGAAATTATAATAAAGAGTCTAAGGATTTTAAAAAGGTAATTTATTGGAGGCACCTGGGTGGCTCAGTTGGTTAAGGGTTGGACTTCGGCTCAGGTTACGATCTCACAGTTTGTGGGTTCGAGCCCTGCATTGGGATCTGTGCTAACAGCTCAGAGCTTGGAGCCTGCTTCAGATTCTGTGTCTCCCCCTCTGCCTCTCCCCTGCTCGTGCTCTCTCTCTCTCTCTCTCTCTCAAAAATAAATAAACATTTAAAAAAATTAAGGTATTTATTGAGAGAAAAAAATGAATAACCATTAAATAGATGAGAAGCAAGTGATCTATCTAATCAGTAATCTAAGAAATATCAGCTTGAGGGGCACCTGGGTGGCTCAGTCGGTTAAGCGTCTGACTTCAGCTCAGGTCATGATCTCACGGTCCGTGAGTTCGAGCCCTGCGTCGGGCTCTGGGCTGATGGCTCAGAGCCTGGAGCCTGCTTCCGATTCTGTGTCTCCCTCTCTCTCTGCCCCTCCCCCGTTCATGCTTTGTCTCTCTCTGTCTCAAAAATAAATTTAAAAAGTTAAAAAAAATAAAAAAAAAAAAAGAAATATCAGCTTGAAAAATATTAAATAGGGTTATGGTGAGCTTTGCCTTTCTGTGGTTAAGGGACACTGCAATCAAGTTTCTTCGTGCTTCCTTACAATCAATTCTCTCCCTCTAGGCAGCCACTCTTATGATTTCTAGCATATATTACTTTTGTAATTTAAAAACTGCTTAAAACTTAAATACAAGAAAATCCTCACAGGAGCACTCTGCACCCAACCCAAGAAAATTACGACAAACTTAAGCTTGAGCAAATTGGGCATGAAAAATACTGTTATTGTGGAATGAGAGACTTGAAAAAATGAGATATTTGTTCCATTTTAAAAACATTTGCAAACTCATTATTCTGCATCAAATCCTTCTGATTTCGTTTTGTTTTCTCATGATTAAATATGTTTTGCACACAATATTAAATATGAATATGCCACTTAGAAACAGCATTCCAGGAAGGAGAAGATTTAAAACCAGTCATTCATCTGGAAAAGTTAATTTCCTTCTCCTTATTTAGGTTGACTCTTTTGGGGAGCCAAACTGGGGAGGCTTATTAAATGCTGTAGTATTCATACTGGATGTAATTAGTAAAAATACCCAAGACTTCTGCTCCCACCCCTCCCCAGCAATCTTACAGTCCAGGTGAGAAGACAGAACCTTAAAAAAATTAGTTCATAGCACAGTTATTAAAGGCCACATTGTGAGGACCATATGAGGAAAGAAATCTGTGATCCTTACCCTGCCCATGCATTATAAGTATCACAAGAGTGTGTGACTGTGAAAACACCTGCTACCATCTAGACACTTAATTGTGGTCCTCATGAGGAGGCTGGAGAGATTATGGAGTTCAGGTCATCAGATTCCACCTGCTAAGTCTTGACCCTACCACTCATCCGTAACAACCTGTGTGCTGTGAAGAATCTACAGTTTGCGGTGGAGGCAGGGGGGCGGTGGATTGGGAGGATATGGGACTAGACAACAAACACGAAGCCAACTGTGATAACACGCTCTCATAGAAGACCAAAGTGGTCTGGCCTAAGGGAAAGGGTAGGGCAAGGAGGAGGCAGTTTGAGCAAAGGCCCTATATCAGTTTGTGCAGGCTGCCATAACAAAGTACCACAGGCTGGGGGCATAAACAACAGATTTTTTTTTTCTCACAGTTCTAGAGGTTGGAAGTCTAAGATCAAGGTGTCAGCAGGTCTGGTTTCTCCTGAGGCCTCTCTCCTTGACTTGCAGATGGCTGCTTTCTGACTGTGTCTTTACATGGCCTTGGAGCGGGGAGGAAGGGGTGGAGGTCTGGTGTTTCTTTCTCTTCTTATAAAGACACCTGCTCTATAGGATTAGAGTGTCCCACCCTAATAGCCTCATCTAGCCCTAATTATCTCCTTAAAGCTCCAAATACAGTCACATAGTGGATTAGGTCTCCAACATACGAATTGGGGGGCAGGAAACAATTCAATCCATAACAAGCCCCACAGTGAGATCCATGTCCTTCATCAAAAAGAAATGAACAGTCAGTTCTGGGGGAGCTTGGAGACATGTACTCCAGCACTGTGAGTGATAAGGATGGATAGGAGTGCAGCTTGAATGATTCAAGCTCTGAGCTCACCAACACCAGGGACCCACCATCAACATGGTGCCCCTATCAAGGGCCCTCGGTCTCGGCAGGTGTTTAGGCTGAGGTGGCCTCCACTCCCTCACAGAAGGCAGGCACAAAGCCCTCCACACACTACTGGTCTGCACACCCTGGCAGTGTCCTCCCAGGGCTGAGGAGCCTGGGAAAACTGGTGCCATGTCCACCCAGAGGAAAACATCAGATCTGAATGGTTTTAAATCCTTTGGAGCATCTTAATCCAGTCACTTCCTGCTTGTGTAAACGTGTAAGGCCCTGCACACCCCAATCGGAATTTCTCCTGGTTTGAAGGGAACACACTGTTGTTTCCACATGGCTTACTATTGCATCTGTGCCTCAGATTTCTTTTCTCCTGATCCTCCCTGTTACAGCTTGGTTACATCTGGTAGTGGAGGGACTTCCTATCTTCCATCTGGATTCTTCCCAGAGAGTGACCCCCAGTTGGCTTTGTGTAACTCAATATCCAGGCGCTCATTGAAAACCTCTAAAAGCCCACCCCACCTTTGAATTTTGATTCTTTGAAAACCCATGAGAAAATACTGTTTCTGCCCTGAAGACCCTGTGCATGCTGCTACCATGGTGATTTTGCAACATAGTTCCCTTTAAAGCAAGCTCTAAGAACAGCAAACTGCCTGGTGGGCCTCCCCATTAGCTCAGACACCCACCCTATCAGGACTGCTGCTCAACCATTCACATGGCGCCATGTGCCCTGGGTATCCTGCATCAGGACAGGAAACACAAAGAAACCTTGCCTTCAGGGGCACTCGTGCATTGGAGAGCAAGAACTATCCTAGAGATAGCATGGACTTCTTGGCTAAGAAGCTTCATGCTCTGAGTGAGACTTGGGCCCCACAAGCCTACCTGTCCTTCTGAGGATTTGGTCTGAACATGTGCCTGGTCTGGGAAACCTTGGGAAGTGAGGTCTGGGAAGTCAGAATCTGGCAGAGTAGTAGTTTGGATAGTCAGATTTGTCTGGTGTTGAGTGGGGCTGATAGCAAACAAGAAGAAGATGAGGTTAGGAGCTAGAAGCCACCTGTGAGAGCAGATGACCCGTGGCCATGTCTCCTTCTCTAGTCCAATAAAGTGGCTTATTTCTAATGAAATCGAAAGATGTATATCGATATCTGACTGTGTACCACGCACATTGGTGGGCCTATATCCATTTTTGTAGCATCTGAATAATAACATATTCTTTGAAAGGCTCTGTGAAATATATATCTATACTTTGTGTATCCTAAGATATGTATTATGCTCGAGAGCCTCGTTTCTTTTCATTGCCCACTTTATTTCTCTTTTTCCTCTAGAATGCCAACAGCCTGTAATGCAAAGCGCCCTTGAGTCCCTTCCCCACCCCAGACTGTCCTTGATACACACCCAACTCTGACAGCGCTTTCCCTCCTCCTTGTCTCTAAGGCCAAGTAAGAAAGAAACCTACCAAGAAGCTTTTGTTCGCTTCTCAGATCTATATCTGTTCACTTGCTTTTGCTGCTACCTCCCAACTGTTTTCACACTTTCGGGAGCAGTGTGACTCTGTCTGAGACCTTCCCCGGCCCGACCCTTGTAGGGCAAATGGAACAAGATGGCTCTTCCTTGCTCTACCACCACCAAGCACCCAGCCCTTTCCAGGGAAAGGGTCGGCTACTGGGTCCTGCCCTCACTCCAGGCAGGGCTGGATTTAGGAATTTTCATGATGCCGATTTTTCTTCCAGCTAGGCTGACTCTTTCATTACAAACATTAACACCATTTTATTCACTGTAAACATGATCTATTTAAGATCACAGACTAGGATGTTATAATCAAATTACATTAAGAGTGATTCAGTTTTAAAAAACTCAAAACATAAAAAGCTGAATTTATAATAATGCCCCAGGAAGCAACTTCTTGTATCAACAAGTATTCTTCACCACAGAAGTCCTTCCATCAGTAGCTTTAAGTCCATCAGCAGGATTCAGAGAGAGACTTTTTTTAGTCTGGTGGTTTTTCATAAACTGGGTCCCATGGAGCCAGGGGGGTTCTCTGCATAGACACCCCAGGGGCTGCCAACTAAATTTTCAACCTCTACTTCAAAAATAGCAGTTAAGGGGAGCCTGGGTGGCTCAGTCGGTTAAGCGTCTGATTCATCATTTTGGCTCAGGTCATGATCTCATGTTTTCTTGAGTTCGAGCCCCATATCGGACTGTGAGCTGACAGTGTCAGCCAACAGTGTGGAGTCTGCTTGGGATTCTCTGTGTCCCTCTCTCTCTGCCCCTCCCCCCATTCACACTGTCTCTGTCCCTCTCAAAATAAATAGATAAACTTAAAAAAAAAAAAAAAACCAGCAGCTTAAGCCAAACAAAAGCAAAATTCGTCAGTTTCACTCTGTCTGTCCTCCATACTGGAATTCCATGGGTAAGGTTTGTTTGAAGAAAAGATTATATGACTAAAATGTTTTAAGGAACCATGAACCCAATCTAACATCATTCCTTATACAGATGAGGCCACAAAAGAGCAGAGAAATAGAGAGTCTTGCTTGGGAGTCAGAAGGAAAATTTACATATTCTAACCCCATCCAGTGTTCACTAGTATCACATGCTGCTTTTGTGTAAAGGTTAGGGGCAGCAGAAAGGGGAGGAAATTAACCAAATGCTTAATTTTTAAACATCAGTAACTATCTGAAGATCACCCAGAACTGAAGAGAGAGGATCGCTAAAAACACAAAACAATTTCTCTAACACATCAGTTTGGGAATGGCATCACAAAGTCTGGAAAGTCCAAAGGGATTATTTTAAAGACATGCGTGTGAATATATACAATTAAGTACAGAGGTTCTTACAACATGTTTTCATTAATTGACAAGAACACTTTAAAATTCAGATCAATCATTTGTAAAGAGGAACTTCAAAGATGATTTAAGTAATTTTTTTCTCTTAAATATTTCAATGAGTTTGTTTACATTGTGTTTATATACCTAGTTTGCTTAACAAACCATTTTTTACATTTAATGGTAAAAAGTAATATGTTGAATATTCTTCTGGCCAAATTATCAGAAATTCAGTGTTAGTGGAAATTTTACTCTATGTTCACCCACCAAGGGGTGGGGGTCAAGGACAACAATTTTTTTTTTTTTTTTTTTGGTGGGACCTCTATCTCTATCAATGATTTGAGCCACTCAATATTAGCTTATCAGCATCAGTTGGCTGCCGAATTTTGTGACATCACATGAAAGAAGTTTGGTATCAGCCAGTCAGAATGAGCTACTTACCCAGTAACCCTGCCAGACAACTCTATATGCAAGTCCCAGAGCTCTGGGCCATCTGGTCAACCCCATGCCAAGGATGGAGCATAGTGGGTTGGAGATTGTCCCAAATGAAAGAAATAAGGACTGGGGCCCACATGAAATCAGACCAGGCTCAGGGTGCCCGCTCTACAAGACTGTCATTCCCAGCCACGATGGGCAGGGCCAGCTTGCCTGGATCAAAGGGTACTACTGACTTTATAAGTCAAGACAGTAAAAGCAATGCATATATAAAAACTCTACATACAACTTTTCAGGACTATCTCTCTGGGCAGTAATTAAACTTGGAATTGAAAATCAAAAGAGAAAAGACTTCCATTCCTGTCAAACCTGCATTTTGAATATCTTTGATGTGAACAACTTGCATTTCCTGTTTCATGCATCACTGTGATGTTTCTAAAGAACTCCCTATACAATCCACTGAAGACGATTATTCTAACGGAATGTGAGGCACCAACTGCCTTTTTTCAGTCACCCCAGGAATTTTTAAAAGCGTATCTTTCAAGTTAGGCACAGCAGGAAGCCAAGCCATGAGGATCCGTTTTTCCATCTATGGTGACATTAAAGACCATGGTAATTGGAACTTGACAGAACAGCTCCTGGTTTCCATGGCCGCAGGGGAGGCATATACGTTGACAATGCCAAGCAAAGTTTCCCTTCTCCTTTCTATCAACCACACTGGGGTCTGTAGGAGCTGCTATGGGCTGTGAATAATGCAGGGCATGGGATGGGCTGCTCTTCAGCCATGCAGCAAGGTGGGTTCATGATAAAACCTTGGTGCCTGCACCCTGAATTTCCACACCCGAGACAGGACGGTGATGTCCCCACAGTGCCGTGGAGAGCAGCTCTTCCCAGGGACTAATTTCCCGTGGGCAGAGCATGGCCTGGCAGCCAACCTGACCCAGTAGGAGTCAGGGCCTGGGGATCTGTGTGTATTTCAACATCAGAGGCACAAAGTGGTTCCTCTTACAAAAGACAAACATTGGCTGTTGTGTCCTCCCTCTTCAGAACAGGATAAGATCACATGAAACCCAACCACTGCCAAATCTAAGGCTCCAAACAAGTGGGATGGGAGAGGGACATCTTCCATCAGGTGTGTTTGCTTGTTTTTCATACTTCCCTCATATGGTTCCTCCACTGTGTTCGTCTCATGCCCCCTAGAGCCACAAGAGTGCTTCTGTTTTCTGCCCTTGCCCCCAGTCCTTGTCCCCAATTCCAAGAGTTGTGTGCTCCGGCAATAAAAGCAGCCTCCAGTAGGAGTAAAGCAAGTCCAGCAGCAGCCTCTCCAGCACCCCGCTCTGCCCTCGTGCAGACCAGTGCCAACCAAAGTCTCATCAGGACAGCATATCCAAATAGTCCTGAGAAGGGCACAAGTCATCTCTGAAAGGACATGTTTCTAAATCCCATGTAATATGAGTAGTTGACATAGTTAAGCAAAAGCCTATCAAGAAAACAGAAGAATATCTAGATGTTTCCAAGAGCAAGAATCCTCATTCCATTGCTGTTTCTAGAGTTATCTCAGAAACCCTGGAGAGAAAATCTGTTCCCCTCCCCATTTCAGATCTCCACATGGCTGACCTTGTCACCTCCTTCAAGTCCGTGCTCAAATATCTCCTCCTATCTCAAGACTATCTTGAGTACCTTATTTAAATGTCCCCCCCACACACACATACACTGTCAACACTGCCTTCCCCATCCCCCTTCCCTGCTTTACTTTTTCCTTTTCCTGTAGCATTTATCACCTTAAAAATGTACTTATTTATAAAGTCCACTCTTCATTGTCTGACTCATCATTGCTAAGATGAGGTGGGCAAGAGTCTGTTTTGTTCCCTGATAATCATATCCCAAGTACCTATGACTATGCCTTCCACAGAGAAAAAGGTTTGTGCAATGACTCTCAGAAGAAGAAGTGAAATTAGACTGTGATGGGCTTTTAATTAGTTAAGACATTTGATTACTAGGTTTTTAAAATGAAATACCCACATAATAGCATGAGACTGCATTTCACTTATCCTACTTTAATGACTTACTTATTCAGAAACCACATCCTATGGATTCTACTCTAGTTGTAAAGAATGAAGGAGGAAATGGTGTGTGTGTGTGTGTGTGTGTGTGTGTGTGTGTGTGTGTGTGTGTAGGGCGTGGTGATTAAGCTAGAGGGGAAATCAAGAAGATGGATCCCTCTGTATTCGCTGGGAGCCTAAGTCTGCTCAGTGGGGGCCAGTTCTAATTTTTCAGAGCCAAGATCTCCGCCCTAGCTATTGATGAATTGAAAATCCTCCACTGGGTTCTGGAATTGCAGTAGAGATGGAGCTGCCACATATCATGCATTATTTGGTCTATAAAAATGAATTCTCACAAAACTTTTGAGATCCAAATTTATCGAAAGTGGCAGCTGCCTTGGGCAAGGGTCCCTGGTCAGTAATAAGTACTTCCCCAGATGTGGCATGACCACTGGAGTAATGAGGATATGCTTTGAAGGCTGTCATCAGAAGACCTTCTCCAGTCTTCTTTGATGAACAGAAGTTAGTCTCCTAAAAGAGAATCCAACACACCAGCTTCAATTTGTTTAAAACAACAACAGCAACCATGAAACCAAAAATATTCTTTTGAGCTCAAATGCCTTCACGCTTTTTGTCCTTGTTCAACTGTTCAGGTAAAGAGTGAGGCAGCATCTCTGATATAGTGTGGCAAATCCAGTTTTTAAAGGCTGAGACTTGTAGCTGAAACTTCTCCTAAACAGACCACTAAACCAGCTGTGTGTCCTTGAGCAAGTTACCAACCTCTCTGGTTTTCTCATCTCTAAAACAAGATTGCTTAGAGCTAATCCAAGAGCTCTGCTTCTCCCTACAGCAAATTTCTTAACCTGAGTTTCTTCACCTGTGAAATGGAAACAATGCTTTCCTCAAAGAGTGTAAGGCCGAACACATAGAAGGCACACAATTAGCTGTCATTCCCGTTTCCCCATTTCCTTTCTCTTCTTTTCCCAGATATTACTGTCATTTTGTTTCTGTTTCTTCCCAGGGCCTGTCAGGAGTCTCCTAATGGAAACCCTGTAGGGGGTGGAAAAATGATGAGGAAGAGCACATTTCCGGGGCCTCCACCAAGACCCCTCACTCATTCTTGCTCATTACCAGAGGATGGGATTTGAGGGACACGTCCCTATGGACCTATTAATAATAGCAGCTATCCTTTAATGAGCTCCTCCCCCACCACTGGCTAAGCTGGGAGCTGGACATGTGTCATCAAAGCCCCACAACAACCTTATGATGTAGATGTTTTTACCCTTTTCTGCAGGTCCAGAGAGGCTACATAAACCTTGTTAGAGAGGTAGGATTCTGGCCAAGGTGTGTTTGACTCCAAAACCCTTGTTCTTTTGTTCTTTCTACAGGCTTCCAGCTACACAGTAAAGGTGGCTCTGCATTTAGGCCAGGCAAAAAAGCCTCCTCTCCAGAGGTTGCACCCTCCACCCCTGAGCTTGGCTTTTGCTGGTTATTGAAAGGTGCTCTGCTGTCCATGTTGTGTCTGCATGCTAGGTGACCAGTTCCCAATGTAGGTCACAGAGGGCTGTGGCCAGCCTTCTCTCCTCCACTGACAGGCTGTCTGCTTATCTCTTAAATACCTGAGCGGGAGCAGCAGCACCACTTGAGAACTGGTTAGAAACACAAATGCTTGATCCCATACCTGACCCACTGAATCAGAAACTCTGGTGTGGGGCCTGGGAATCTGTCTTTATGACCCCCCAGGGGATTTTGAGGCCAGCACCGGTTTGAGAACCATGGATGTATAATACCATGCCCTGGGTAATCTTATGCACTAGGCTGTTGAGACAAGAAGAACTAGCTCAGAAGTATCCTAATGCTGGAAATGTTGCTGACTCTGCCTTTGGCAGAGAGCAACAATCGGCTGGCCCACAATGTGCATGGGGGTTGGGGCGGGGGAGTCAATGAGGAAAAGGTCTATTCCTAGCAAGAACAAGATGTTTCCTTTACCAGAATTGGTGTGAAACAGCCAGTGCCCAGCCAGAGGGAAGGTCAAGGTAAGCCAAAGTCCCCAAGGGAGGTTCAAACACAGGGAGCTTATGGACAAACACCAAATACAGAGGACCAGAGATGGGTCAAAGTGAGAGCCATAGGCCAACATAGAAAAGAGCAGTGACATCTAGAGTGGTCATGAGTACAGCTGCAGAGAGACCTGGGCCATCTGGTGATCAGGCAGTAGATGCAAGGTACAGTATGTCCAAAGCCTGGCCGGGACAGACAGGACACCTGACAAGTTGTCTCAGTGCAGACGTGTGGCCATGATTATTTTTTGATTAATTTTTTTGATTATTTACCTTTCCTTGATTATTTACCTACTGTAGAAAGAATCAAGTCCTTCCCTGTACCAGGGTCAATACACAGGTGGAAATGGGCAGTGCTGCCTGTGTAGTGAGGCAGAGAGGGGAATGCTTTGGAAAATCATTCCAGAGCCCCTTTGTCAGAATTCCTCAAATTGGGATGATACTCAGAAATGTCACATTTAGTAGATGTCGTTGCTGGGGTAATGAAACCCATAGTTGCCATGGGATGTTATACTCAGATCAAATAAAACACACATCATTTTCATTTCTCAATATAATGTAGTCAAATCGTATTTTTAACAGATGCTCATATTTTCTTTTTGATATTTTAATTTATTTTTGAGAGAGAGACAGACAGACAGAGTGCAAGTGGGGGAAGGGTAGAGGGACAGGGAGACAGAATCTGAAGTGGGCTTCAGGCTCTGAGCTGTCAGCACAGAGCCTGATGCAGGGCTCAGACCCACAAACTATGAGATCATGACCTGAGCCAAAGTCAGATGTTTAACTGACCGACCCACCCAGGAGCCTCTTCAGATGTCTATCTTAAGCCAGAAGATGGTCCCTTTCTATTGCTCTCTAGAATCAAGTAAGACCAACCTGCTTCACAGTCCACACCTCAGGACAAGATGGGGAAGGAGAGGTGACCCAGGCACTGAGTGGGAGAATGATGACTGTACCCTGAAGGGCTTGCTAACCCCTCACTGAAAGCAATTTTGAATTTGGTTTGGGACCACCAATTCTTTGTCATTTCCCTTCTCCCAAATATATCACAATGTAACATGTGAGATGATAATAACGAAATTACAGATTACAAGAGTGTGGTCAAGGCAAGGAGATTCTCATTGGTGATACTTTTCTTTTTCACTGTAGGGAAGAGTAAAATCTTCGTATTCAGAAGTTAAATTATTTTGAGATTTTGTACTTCACTGGTATATTAAATAGCATTTATTAAAATGCTTTTAATTCCAGAAATGTGACAATGAAACATTAATCCCCTGAAAAATCAAATGGAGATCCTTAATTCTGGTGTTAGTGGAGAAGAATTGCCAGAAGGATGGCATGGTAAAACTTTTTTATTACAAAAAGAGAAGCGGCTGTGGATAGAGACAGGGATGCTGAGAGAGGAGAGGATGGTGGTCAGAGGAGGCAGGTGTAAGGGGGCAGCTGTGGCAACCGGAACAGACCGCATGGGACACACAGAAAGGAGGAGGTGCTGACCTGAACTAAGGAAGCCCCTTAAGTATTCCCAGGGACCACAAAGATGAGTTCTGGATATCAAGAATTTTTTCTCTGGGAAAGAAGCTGTGTGGGACAAAGGTTTTGATGAGAAGAAAACAGAAAGACCCCAGCTGATCTCTTAGCTTGTCCCATGGCGCTCCCCCAAACCATTCCCTAGGCTTCTGTCAGAATGAACCTATGGAAACCCCAAAGTTATCCCTGTAGCTATTCTCTACTTAAAACACTTAAAGAGGGGCACCTGTGTGGCTCAGTCAGTTGAGCGTCAGACTCTTGATCTTGGCTCAGGTCATGGTCCCAGGGTTGTGGGATCGAGCCCTGTGATGCTTTCTGTGCTGACAGCATGGAGTCTGCTTGGGATTCTCAATCTTCCTCTCTCTCTGCCCCTCACCCACTTGTTCATGCACACTCTCTCCCTCAAAATAATAAAAAAGCAAACAAACAAACATTAAAAACAAACAAATAAAACACTTAGAGAGTACAGTCATTACAAAGCTAAAGCCCTACCTTGTGTGGCCCATGCCTCCCCTTCCAGCCTCATCCCTACTCTCCTCTCACTGAGCTACAGCTTCCATGGCCTTCTCTCCAGGCCACAGACAATCAACAGGACTCCTGGCCACAAAGACTCTGTTCTCTCCTGGTGTCTTCTGCCTGGCACTCCTCCTCCTTAAGATTTCAGCTCAAATGCCACTCCTGAAGAAAGATCCCACATTGGGATAGCACCCTGAACTTCTACCTCACTTATCAGTGAATCTGTGCACTTACAGATTTGTATGTGATTGATGTCTATCTCTGTTGACCTTCTGTGAGCTCTCTGAGGGCAGGAACAGCTCTGTATTTTTTATTATTACTCTTCCCCCATGTCCAGTACAATACCCAGCACATTCTGGGTGCTTAATGTTTTGAATGAATGAATGAGTGAATAAATAAAGGAAGGGAGGAACAAATGAAGCCCATTTGGCCTATTAGTAAGTGCTGCATCCTTTCTTCCACATATCTGCACCCTGCTGCGGTACAGCACTATGAGGAAGGGTGTTGTCTCCAAGATGAACTTTGCTTCTGGAGTCAGATACCCCTAGATTCAAATCTCTTCTCTTCTACCTACCACCATAGGTAGTTGCCTTCAGCCAGTAGCTGAATTCCTTCCAAATTCAGTTTTGTCATCTGTGAAATGGAGTCATCAGAGTATCTCACTCACCTAGTGGAGAATGAATAAAATGCACTCAGCTACATGGATAAATTCCACTAACATCTATTGGACACTTGCTGTGAACCGGGAACTCTTCTCAGTTTTTGTAATATAACATCCCATTTAATTCTTTTTTTTTAATATTTTATTTGAGAGAGAGAGAGCATGCATGAGCAGGGGAGGGGCAGAAGGAGAGAGAGAGAGAGAGAGAGAGAGAGAGAGAGAGAGAGAGAATCTTAAGTAGGCTCCACATCATGGAACCTAATGCAGAGCTCAATCTCAAAACCACGAGATCACGACCTGAGCCACAATCAAGAGTCAGGTTCTCAACCGACTGAGCCACTCAGGTGTCCCTTAAATTTATTTTTAATTTTAATTTTAACTTTTTAGAGAGAGTGTGTGAAAGCAGGGGAAAAGAGCAGAGGGAGAGAGAGAGAGACTCAAGCAGACTCCCCGCTCAGCACAAAGCCCAACTTGGGGCTCTATCTCACGACCCTAGGATCATGACTTGAGCCTAAATCAAGAGTCGGCTGCTCAAGCAACTGAGCCACACAGGCACCCCTGTCCCACTTAATGAAGCAGATCCTCTCTTTCCCCCCATATTAGAGATAAAGAAACTAAGGCAACATGAATCAGCACAACTACTAAGTTAGTGTCAACCTGGCTATGGGTTTCCTGAGCCCTCACACTCAGTTGTCACCCAGCCTGTCTCTCACATAGTGAGTGTTCGCTTGAGGGAAGCTGTTGTTTATTTTATAGAATCAAGAAACTTCTAGACTAGCCACAAAATAATGAAGATCAATAATATCCAGAGGGGTTTCACTCTTCACTGCTCACTCCAAGGAGTCAGCATGATAGAAATCAGAATGACAGTGGAAGCAGCTTTAGGGAGTCCCAAGAACATGTTCTCCCACCGAAGAGATGACCTCCCCTGGAGTCAGACAGGCCTTTGTTAGCTAGTATGGCCATTTATTTCCCACATCCTGTTGCTGTTACCCAGGAGGTTCTAGGGACCTAGACCAGCAACAGCAATGACTTCACCAGGCCCTCATCAGCCTCAGGAACTTAGTTTACTCCCAGAAAAGACTACAGAAGGAACTCAGCAGGGTCAAGCAGGAATGCCTTTCAGGGGAGCATTTTCTAGGTATTTTCACTGGTTCTTTAAACTCAGAGGTAAGAACTGGCATTTTCCAAAAAGTCCACCCACACCTCAACCCTTACCATATACATGCTCTCTCTGCTGAGCATTGGTGTGTGGTTGGGAATGAGAGGCTCTGGAGGCACAACATAATATGAGCATACCATGATCCATAAATATTTGTTGAAGAATGAAAGAATAAATACGCAATTGGTCAAGAGTTGATTAAGTGGCAATTTCCAAAATGGTGGAAATGACAAGATCAGATATCCTGCTCCACTGCAGCACTGTGCTTAGAAAAGGCTGATGAATGTCCATCCCTCTTCCATTTTCCCTTTTCTTTCTTCACAAAGTTTACTTTCGATCTATATAGACCCCAAATCTCCCTTGTAAGCCAAATTCTGATGACAACTGGTCACATTGGCTTTATAGTTTCATTGTGATATTTCAATCCAACATCAATCTTATCAAGAGAAGAGCAGACTTCTTTTTAAAAAAAGGGGGGGGCACTTTTTAAAAAAGTGGCACTCGGGTGGCTCAGCTGATTGAGCATCTGACTCAGTTTTGGATACGGTCATGATCTCATGGTTGTAGGATCGAGCCCCACACCAGGATCTGCACAGGGTGTGGAGCCTGCTTAATATTCTCTCTCCCTCTCTCTCTGCCCATCTACCCCTCTGCATGCTCTTACTCTCTCTCTCTCTCTCTCTCTCAAAATAAATAAATAAACTTAAAAAAGAGAGAGAAAAGAGCAAACTTCTTTAAATAAAAATTTATGTTGCTCACACTTACTTTTGAAGGATGTTCTGTGGAGGTAAAACTAGTATCAAGTAGAAGAAATGCCAGTGTATAGTTACCTTCTCTAAAACATTGAATGGTGAGACCTAACTTATCCAAAGAGGTGAGATCCTTAAAAATATAACTTCCAGTCATTTCTCACATGAAGTTTTATTAAACTCTGGAATTCAGTGCCATTTGGTCTTGAAGGAAGATTTATATTTCTGTAGACTGTGATGGATAAGGTAGTAGTTAAGAGAGCTGGACATCACACACTGCATTTAGGACCTGGGGCAAATTATTTTACCTCCATTTACACCATGAAATATGGAAGGAAAAAAAAGAATCCACCTCATGACACAGCGCAGGGCATAGTAGAAATGCACAATAAATGGTAGCTGTCATTATTTTTACTTCACCTTTATTTTTCTGTAAATTGGAAAGTAGTGGGAAAAAATGATGGGGAAATTTTTTATACCAAGCTTACTCTAAAAATACTTTATTTTTTCTGGTCTTGGGGATTAAGAACTTATTGAGAACAAAGTTAGTAGAAGAGATAATGTCTTCCTTCAAGTCTATATAAATCAACAAATCCTTAGTTAATGGCTGTTGAATTTAGATTTATCATTTCTCCCAAGGAGTTCAGCTTCAGTTTTTTGGGAATAAAAAAAGGCAAAGACCTACTATAAATTCATTTGGAATATGTGGATGTGCATGAGGTTTATCTTTCTCTAATGATGCCTATCCTTCTGGCCGTTTGGAATAGAATTGCTGCCTACCATGGTTGTTAGGGAGGAAATCATCAGAGCCCATTTCAGATCTTCCTCCAGACATTTAATTGTATCCTACTTAGGCTCAAGCCTTACTTCAATAATATAAACAAAATCAATTGAAAAAAAATGTTCTTCAGTATTTATTATGTTTATCAGGAAATATTTGTGATTATGCCTTATCATCCGGAGTATTTTTTTAACTCCAGTTTATATTGAGTGTCCGTCATCTCTTTATCATCAACAAACCTCACTGGGCACTTCCTACCTAACAAGACTGTGCCACATATTGGCCATGAAAAGATGTGAAAGATTCAGCCATCCTTCAGAGAAGGATCATGTTAAGCCAGCCTCTGAGACCAGCCTCAATAATGCCATCTCCCAGTATTCACATCCTTGTGTAGGTCCCTCCCACACTGCATTGGGTTGTCTGTGTAACTAAGAGTATAGGGCAGAAGTGATGAAGTCACTTGGAATCTAGGTTATTAAAGATATTGGCTTCTGCCTTGCTCTCTCTTGGATTACTCACTCATGGAAGTCAGCTGCCATGTTACCCCTGGGGCATCCCACGCAGTGAGGAACAAGGAGGAACTTAGAAAGTAAAAGTCTCCTGCCACAGCCAGGAGAGTGAGCTTGGAAGCTGATTCTCTGACTCCAGTCAAGCCTTCAGATGCCTGCAATCTTGGCTGATGGCTTGTGACTTTGTGAGAGAACTGAGCTAGCCCCACCCCACTAAGCTGCTCTTAGATTCCTGACCCTCAGTGACAGATAATACACGCTTGTTGTTTTGCAGCAACAGATAACTAACACAAGGGAATGTCTAGCTGAGAAGGCTGTCCACACACGTAGCATAAGAGTCAGATATGCAGCAGAAACAAGAGGGGAATTAACATTCAGGAAAAAGAGAGAGAAAGTTTGAGAAAGAGAGAGAGAGAAAGAGAGAGACTGACCCACCTGCAGGATGGGAATTCCACTCAGTGCTCCATCCAGGAGCTTGCTTCTTATAGCATCTATTCAAATGAACCCTCTTTTGTTCTTTTCTAAAACCCCAAAGTCATTCTGGTTGGAGGCTTATCAATAGGGCTGATGTTTGCCTGATATCCTCTGGTATGATCATACATGTTGGAAAAAGTTTGAGTTAGGTACTAGTTAGTAAAGAGCTGATGTCCTAAGGCTCTCAATTGTCTCCCTCACCCAGGTCTACCCACACTGTAACTAACAAGTTAATGAGGGGCCCTGCAGTGGTGTCCTGGACATTATTCCCACTACTGCCCCCAAGACCAGCACCAGTCTCACTGATGAGTGTCCATGCCATTTGCCTGCCAGATCAACCAATGTGAGCTGACCCAGGACAAAGCATATGATGGTACTATATCTTTGTGCCTCATCTCCGAAAGTAGGGACCTGTTTCTGTTCCAGTGACACTCCTTTTGCTCTGCAGTTATAAGAAATTAAAAAGGAGATTTAATTAAAAGTTTCCCTCCTTTCCAAAGCTTTGTGGTCATCTATACCACCCCAAAGAGGTACTTGCTAAGGTTAGTTGTAGCAAAATGAAGAGGAACATTATGGTCTGGTAAAGTCAAAGCATACGCATATATTTGACTATGTGTGTGTGTGTATATATATATATATATTACATTCATAAGATCTATGGAACAGAAGTGTGATCTGATTTGAATAACTGGGAAAAATTGTTTTATTTTCAGTCCTTATCTCTCCTCTTTAAGTGTGAAGACTTTAAAAAAAACTTTCTAATTGTTTGTAATGCTCTATATGATTTTATAATATTCTCTTATAAATTAAATACAGGTGTCAGATGAATGCTACTCTCCCCAAAATTGAGGTCACATATTTGAAAGTGCTAAGTACAGTGTCTAGTACACATCAGCCCTTAATAAATGTCAGTTTCCTTTTTTTATTATCTACAGACACATATTATGACTTTGTTTTATCAAAAGTAGAGGCCTCAAAATACTAAAATAGCATCAATTTTTAGAAATGGAGCAGAGATTCATCTGAAGTCCCCTGTATTGTGAGTAAAATGAACAGTGTCTGACTTTGTCAATAAGAGGGTCCTGGGGTACAATGTTCCTGGGCCCCTTTCAAAGGTTTACAGATATTTACCTTGGTGGTTTAGACAGGTAGCCAAGAGCAATTTCTTAGCAACAAAGAGAAGTTCTGTCAAAGGGCTTCTTACATTTTCACTGCTTCCTAATAAAACATCCTGTGCAAGGTTTAGATGCCTTCAGATAGATACAGAAGAGAAATTCCCCTTTCAGGGAAGAAACTGCCAATGAACACAATGGGTAAAGAGAATGCCAGCTTATCAGATACAGCATGCACCACATGCTTTCCACCTGGTTCATTACTAAGGGTGTATTTCCCCATTATAGGCACTGTTACAGGCCCTCAGACATACAAAGTGCATCTGCTACTGTGAGTTTGGATCCCAGATGGCATCGTCATGTCTCTGAGTCCTGGGCTGGGATGGCAGCCCCATTCTTGTTAGTCTAGCAAGGCGGGACTGCTCACTACCCATGTGGGATGTTAATCCACCTAAGAGTTCAAATCCCAAGTAAGCTCACAGCCCTGTCCCTGGGGCCATCATGGCCACCCAGCCTGCCTCACCCAGAGGGTAGTCCCCTGTGACCATCACCTGGGCCTGTTTACCCTTGGTCTGAATGTGGCAGGGCAATGTGTTAATTAAATACTTAAGCCCTAATTAAAAGGCAATCAAGGGGCCTCTGGGTGGCTGAGTCGGTTGGGCGTCCAACTTCAGCGCAGGTCATGATCTCGCGGTCCGTGAGTTCGAGCCCCGCGTCAGGCTCTGTGCTGACAGCTCGGAGCCTGGAGCCTGTTTCAGATTCTGCGTCTCCCTCTCTCTCTGACCTTCCCCCATTCATGCTCTGTCTCTCTCTGTCTCAAAAATGAATAAACGTTAAAAAAATTAAAACAAATAAAATAAAATAAAAAAATAAAAGGCAATCAAAAAAACTGGGAAAAAATGTTCATAATTCATATGAGAAAAAAGACAACCCAATTAAAAAAAAAAAGTACAATGGTGGCAAATAAGGAATCTGTAAAAGAGATACAAATGGCCAATAACATATTTTAAAAGTAATCACGTGATAATCAAGTTCAAATTGAAATGGGATACTGGGGGAGTAGAGGGGGCAGAATCAGTATTGGTAGGAGACTGACAGATAATAAAGACAAGGGTGGACCTGTGTATGGGAACCAGGCACTCAGCTACTATGGAGAGGAAGTGGATAGATATGACATTTTGGGAAGGAAATTGTCAGCATGGTTTTTTTTTATTTTTTTTAAGTTTACATATTTATTTTGAGAGAGAGAGAGACAGAGAGTCAGCTGGGGAGGGGCAGAGAGAGAGGGAGAGAGAGAATTCCAAGCAGACTCTGCTCTGTCAGCATGGAGCCCAATGCAGTACTCGAACTCATGAACCATGAGATCATGACCTGAACCGAAACCAAGAGTTGAATGCTTAACTGACTGAGCCACCCAGGCACCCCTGGCAGCATGTTTTTAAAATACATGTATACCATGACCCACATATTACACTTACAGAAGTCTGTCCTAGGGAAACAACTGGGCAACTGTGCAAAATGTACATGCAACCACGTGAATCCTAGTCTTTGTTATAACCATAGGAATGAAAAAAGCACAAATGTCCAATAATAAAGGATTGGTTAAATGAATCATACAGCAATGCAATAAAATGTTATATAGCATGACAAATGTGAAGTTTTTAAAAAAATATTTTTTAACATTTATTTATTTTTGAGAGACAGAGTGTGAGTGGGGGAAAAGCAGAGAGAGATGGAGACACAGAATCTGAAGCAGGCTCTAGGCTCTGAGCTGTCAGCACAGAGCCCAACATGGGGCTCAAACTCACGGACTGCGAGATCGTGACCTGAGCTGAAGCCAGACTCTTAACTGACTGAGCCACCCAGGTTCCCTGAAGTATTTTGATGTGGAAAAATGCTCATGATATACTGAGAAAAAATAGTTATGAAATACTGTGTTTAATTGAATATATAATACCTTTGATTTATAGATGCACCAGTTATATTGTTTTTCACTAAGGGGAAAAAAATCCACATTTGTACATGCATAAAAAGGAAGCTATAAGGGAAACAAATCAGTTAAAATGACCCTAAAGTTTCTTCACCCTACAGCCAAACTCTCCTGGATAATGTTTATCTTCCTAGGAAGGGAGGAAGGATGGCTGGAGGTTGAGTTCAATCTCATGGCCAGTCACTTAATCTATCATGCTTATATAATGAAACCTCAGTAAAAACTCTGAACACCGAAGCTTAGATGAGCACCCCTGGTTAGCAGTATTCTGCATGTTTTCATACACGGATGTGCCAAGAGGGTAATACATCCTGGCTCCCAGGAGAAGAGACATGGAAACTCCACATTTAGAACCCTCCCAGACTTCACTTTATGTATCTCTTCTTTGACTGGTTCTGATTTTTTTTTTAAATATTTATTTTATTTTTGACACAGAGAAAGACAGAGTGCAAGCAGGGCAGGGGCAGAGAGAGAGGGAGACACAGAATCTGAAGCAGGCTCCAGGCTCCCAGGTGTCAGCACAAAGCCCAACACAGGGCTTGAACCCAGGAACCATGAGATCATGACCTGAGCTGAAGTTGGATGCTCAACTGACTGAGCCACTCAGGAGCCCCATGACTGGGTCTGTTTTTTATCTTTTGGCTCTAATAAAACTGAATCATAAGCATAGAACTTTCTGAGTTCTGTGAATCATTCCGGTGAATTATCAAAGCAGAAGATACAGTGGCCTGGGGACCCCCAATCCTGCAGCTGGCATCTGGAGTGAAGGCAGTACTGTGGAACACCAAGCCCTCATCCTATCTATGCTAATTCTGAGTGGTTGACACCAGAAGTCATCGCAGTCATTTGGTAAAAACTAATAATAAAGTAAACATCTATGTGTATTCATAGACAGTAAAATACGTAGAAGCATATGCATTAAATTTTAACAATAGTTACTCACGTGATGGAACTATCAGTGGCATTTATTTTCTTCTTACACTTTTTAAATCTTTTCTGAATCTGAGAAGTGATTTTGTTTTATTAATTAATCAGGAAAAAAACCCAACTTATTTCTCTTTCAAGAGAGAAATAACTTCAAATACTGAGAACTTTTCCCTCTTATAGAGTGGATTCCATGTGTTTCTTTGTGAAAATACATTTAAAAACATCCTTTCCTGGCTCTGTCTTCATGGCACATAGAGTTAGGTCATGGTTATAAACCCAAGACACAAAAACCATTTCAAAAATTCATGCTTAAAAACAAAACCTCTGTTCCCTCTGCCTATCTAAGTGGGGAAGGTGAGAGCAGATACATGGGTGGAAACTTTGCTTTTTTATGAAAGGAAAGATTGACCATGGCACATAAAATGGAGAGCAAATTATGAACACAACCCAATTCATTAAAACTAATAACTCTAAACAGAATTTTTTAATTATTTATTTTTATTTTTCTTAACTTCAGATTTTTTTTAAGTTTATTTATTTATTTTGAGAAAGAGAGAAGAAGAAGGCAGTGAAGGGCAGAGAGAGAGGGAGATAGAATCCCAAGCAGGCTCCACGCTGTTAAGCAAGGAGCCCCATGTAGGGCTCAAACCCACTAATCATGAGATCATGACCTGAGCCAAGATCAAGAGTCGGACACTCAACCGACTGAGCCATCCAGGTACCCCCCAAAAAAATTTTTTTATGTTTATTTATTTCTGAGACAGAGAAAGACACAGCATGAGTAGAGGAGGAGCAGAGAGAGAGGGAGACACAGAATCAGAAGCAGGCTCCAGACTCTGAGCTGTCAGCACAGAGCCTGCCATGGGGCTCGAATTCACAAACCATGAGATCATGACCTGAGCCGAAGTCTGTCACTCAACCGACTGAGCCACACAGGCGCCCTGCACCCAAAAAATCTTTAATTGAAAAAAAAAAAGAAAAAAAAACCTGCACAAGGAAAAATGTGTTGAACTGTCTTCTCAAATAATCCAACCTGAGGCCTTATTCCTGATTGCTGTGAGAAAGGCCCCTTTAAGCAACAAAGAAAAATAGGTCTTCATGTGCCATCATCCGTAGTATGGGTTGAGACCACAATGCTTCAGCAACACATGCTGTGACAAAATAGCAACCTCCACCGAGACACCCCAAGGGCCCTAATGGCATTTGCTCTGCTCCACTGGTAGCGTGCACGCACACACACACACCTTAACCTACAGCTTCTAACCTGCCATGGGAAACGGAATAAGCACATTTGTAGCTACAGTAAAGGTGAGTGAGCTCTGGGTGAGCCCCTCCCAGGAGTCAAATTCTTTAGTGCTTTCATACGTATACTCTCTACCCTCTGCCTCTGGCAATCTGGACTGGATTGCCACTTATATGGCAATGTGTTGGAGCCATATTGAAGCCGCATTGAGAGTGACCTCTGCAGACATGAGGTCTTGTGGTTCTTGGGACCTCACATGGGCTGTATGCACCACGCACACTGGTTACTGATCCTTTCCTCCACTTTGCCTGTCCAACTGACATTCGATGCATGGACAAGTGATGGACTTCAGCCACGGAAGTCTACAACGTTCTGGCATTAGCATTAAGATCTAGTATTCATTGGGGTGAAAAAAGTAACATATGTCAATTTTAAAGCCCATCTCCTCTTCTCAGGCTAATTATACTCTACTATATGTTTGTGGTATCTAATTTCCATAGTGCTGAAATTTACAGGCTTCGCCTGTCCCTGTGATGTGATCTGCTTTATCCTTATCACGAAAAACATGTTGATGATGAATTCTACAGCCCCTACATCTGTGACCTTTCCTTGCTCAGCAGAGCACAGGTAATTGTATTCAGAGATGTTTCCCAGCCTTGAAGGAGCAGCTGCTGGCAACACAGAGGGCATTTCAAGCTTGCAGTTGCTTGGCTTCCCACGCTCCTGGCAAACTAAAGGCTTCCATTGTGGGCACAGTACAGGTGAACCATTGATTTTTGCTTTAATGGTGAAAGCAACTAGTTCAACCCTGCTCTGTAATCCATAATCTCCAGTGAACCTGGCATTTTTTCCCCAACAGAACAGGTTAATAGGCTTAGCTACTGTTCAGAGATGTGGTGAGTGCATGTGTATGTACGTGTGTGTTTTATAACCTGAAGTCTACAGAGAAGCAAGTGAATACTCCCTCATTCTTTAAGGAATGACAGTAGAAGCTTGTGCTTTTTTCTGCTCATTCCCACAGTAGTGTTTGGAGGAGACTGAGGTACCCAGGACACAATAGATACAATATCTGTGTCAGTGATCCAAGAACAAGGACAGGGTGCAGTATGATTGGATAAGACAGAGATTCTCATTTGCTTCTTGTTGTTTATTTTCATGGTTCTAATATCAAAGTTCACACAATTCTTATCATTTTTCTGTTTTGGGGCTCTATGTTCATTGTGTATCTACTGTCTAAAGTTTTCCACATAATAGATGTTCACTAGACATTAGCCAAATGAATTAATGCTAAATTTTGCTTTTTTGCTGAAGAAACTTACAAAATGCAATGTCAAGTGAGGCTTAGATCTTATCAGACCTTATTGCTATTGCTACAATGCCAAAGACTTCTGTGGTTGAAGTCCTAGCATCACCCTTCCTTGCATCAAATACTGGTGAATAAGATGGGATCAAGATGGTACCAATTTCAATGGAGATGCAGATTCTAGAGCCATTCTAACATGGTAGGAATCCTGACTCCACTACTAAGTGACCTTAAAAAATTACATAATTGCTCCGTGCTCACTTTCCCTACCCAGAAATAGGTATACTAGTAGTATTATACTGTTAAAGTGTTATGAGAAGTAAATAGTTTAATTTATTGGTAAGCGGAGTGTAAGTTTTGTCTATTATCATGGAGACCTTCTCATTCTCTCAGGTCCTTTCTCTCACATGGAAAGACCCTGCAGATTATGTTACCAAAGACATCCACAACAATGTCTCCCCTTCCAAATGCTCTTTTGCAGTATGACCTCACCACTCTTCCACCATGAGATGAAGTTTAAGTCCCTTTCTCTTGAATTTGGACTGATCCAATTGCCTGTTTTAACCAATCGACTATTATGGAAATATACTGTATAACATTCAAGATTGGGATTTAAGAGATATATAGCTTCCCTCTCTGCCTTTTGAAATACTCCTTCTTGGAAACCAACCGCCATACTATGAGGAAGCCCAAGCAACCATATGGGCCCCACCTACTAGCTGACAGTCCCACCTGAACTCCCAGCTGGTGGCCAGCACCAAGTGCTACCATGTGATTGAGGCTATTTTGGACCTTCAAGTTACCCCAGTGCCTTGGGTACATAAAACAGAATCCTCCTGATCAATCCACCAAATCCTAAGATTAAGCCACTAAATTTTGGGGTGGTGACCAAAAATTATCCCTAAATGGTTTAAATTATCCCTAAATGGTTCCTGGCACAGGAAATGTAGCCAGTGTGTGTGTCTGCAACTGTGATCTCTATTATAATCCACAGTGGCACCACATAGCCCCTATGCACACCCTGATGTATTTATCAAGCCCCACTGTAAATGACTCTTTAACCAGGTTGTGGACAACTCTCCCCCCTATCAGGGTTAAAAGCTCTCTTGTCTAACTTCCAAAAGGACCATTTGCTTCTCCAGATTATCATCCCTTCTTCTGAGGAAATGAGGACAAATTCTCCAGGCCTGAACCATTATTTGTCCTTCACTCTTCCTACCCAAATTCCTTGCCTCTCTTCTTTACCCCCATACTCATCTCAGGGACAGTTTCCTGATCCCTCATTGACTAGAGCCTCTCTCCACCAAGACATCGCACCCACCCTACTGCCCCTGCCTGTTCCTCAATGACATAGCCCTACTTCCTAGAGGGTCCTGCTGTTGTAATACACCCATCAGGACAAATAACATATAGTGAGAGAATGTCCCTCCTCAAGGTGAAAGTTGTGACTCTCCAGACACTCCTCACATAGGTCAGGAGCAGTTTTCACCTCCATCTTCAAGAGTTAAGTGTCCTAAACCTCAACCCATAGCCCAAAGTCTCCTCACCATGACTCCTAGAAAACCCCTGGCAAGGCCTCATGTAATCAAGACTCTAGGTGGTTCCTCTCACATAGCCAGAGTTCCTGAGTTAAATATTGGACTTTACATCCCACATCTGTTGGATTGTTGCTAGACTAATAGAGGCAAGTCATTTGCTTAAATGTCACTATACATGTAACCAATACTCAAATTGAATAAATTTAAGTTGAAAATGACATTTCGTTTCCAGTGGTTTACTTAATCTATGCTACACACACACACACACACACACACACACACACACACCAGGACCAATACTGAATTATTATCAGTGACATATGGGCCATAGATTGTGGACCTATCCCACTTGCTTGAATCATTACCCCAAAATAAAACCTCATACACACTACACAGTTACTGCTCATTATCCATTCTCCCTTGGCAACCACCAGTCTGCTTTCTGTCTCCATGGATTTACCTATTCTAGACTTTTTATATAAACGGTGTCACAAGGGACCTTTGGTGCCTGGTTTCTTTCAGCTAACATACTGTTTTAGAGATTAATCTACATTGTAGCATGTATTAGTACTTCATTCCTTTTTATGGGTGAGTAATATTCCATTGTGTGGATTTATCACATTTGTATATTCATTCATCCCTTGAAGAACATGCAGATTGTTTCCACAAAGACCTAGAAAAGGAAGACTGATATGAGGCTTAGAAATGAAAGAACAGATTAGAAATTGCAACGAATTGAAAGGTGGTGAAATTTTGGCAAAGTCAGAGTGAAGAGTTTTCACCAAAGATTAGAGCACTCCATTGAAAACCAAAAAGCCAATGTTTTACTAACAAGGATAACTCACAGAATAAAAACCTTGCCTCAGGGATAAAGAACAAAACTGAAATGAAGAAGCCATAACAAAGAATAGAATCAAGCTTGACAGAATCAAAAGGACCCATCAATAACTTCCTGTCTATAAAACCAAAACCCAATACACAATAAAGGAAGGAAAATGATCCAAACTTCTGAAAATATATTGTCCATCATGTAATAGAAAACTATTAGATACACAGAGAAGCAGTAAAATGTAAGCCATAACCAAGAAAAAACCTTAATATCAACAAATTCTGAAATTGTCTAGATGCTGAAATCTACCTATAAGGAATTATAAATAGCTATTATAAATATTTTCAAGGACTTAAAGGAAAAAATGAATAAAATGAGTGAACAGATGGGATGTATCACCATAGAAATAGAAACTATAAAAAGCGTATGAGAATTCTAGAACTGAAAATGATAGTATTTGAATTTTTAAATTCATTAATGCCACTACTGACTTTACAGAAAAAGAAAAATACAAGAGAATACAATGAACAATTGTACACCAACAAGTTAGACAATCTAGATGACATGGACAACTTCCTAGAAAAACACAAATTACCAAAAGTGGATTAGAGGATATAGAAAATGAAACCAGATCTATAAAAAGTAAAGAGATTGAGTCAATAATCAAAATCTCCACAAAGGAAAGCTCAGGATCCATATGGCTATACCAGTGGATTTCACCAAATATTTAAAGAATAAGCACCAATCATCAAACTCTTTCAAAAAATATAATAGTAGAAAAACCTTCTAATTCATTCTATAAGGCCAGCATCACCCTAATACCAAAGCCATACAGATATCACCAAAAAAATAAACTATAAGCAATATCCCTTATGAATATATATCCAAAAATCTCTCATAACATTAGCAAGCTGAATTTAACAGCATATTAAAGGATTATACACCATGACTGCATATGATTTACCCCAGGAATGGGGGCAAGGGTGGTTGAATATAAAAATATTAATTGATGTATTGCCCTACATTAATAGAATAAAAATTTTTTACTAAATACTTCTCAAATTTGGTTACAAACATGAATCTACATAATCAAGGAGCATTCGACACCACCACTGAACACAAAGTAGAAAATACAAAACACTACAACTAGGCATAACTAGTCAAACTGCTGAAAACCACAAATAAAGATAAAATATTCAAAACAAAAAAGGCGCCACCTTCAGAATAATAATATAAATTATACAAATGATGGTTAATTTCTCACATGAAACAATGGATGCCAGAAAACAGTGGAGAAAAATAGCTTTAAAATGCTGAAAAGTAAAACCTATGTGTATGTAAATATTTCTACACCCAAAGAAAACATCATTCAAAACATGAGATTGTAGGATAAGCAAAAGCTCAGAAAATTCCTCAGCAGCAGACCTGTATAGCAAAAAATGCTAAGGAAACTTTTCAGGCTGTAAGGAAATAATATCAGAAGGGAACTCACATGTACAAGAAGAAATGGAGAGCGCTGGAAATGCTAAATGTGTGAGAAAATATAAAAGATGATCTTTTTCTTCCTTTGTTATCTTTAAAGGGAAACCAATGTTTTAAATTTTTAAAAACTATGTTAAGGGCACCTGCATGACTCAGTCGGTGAAGCATCCAACTTTGGCTCGGGTCATGATTTCAAAGTCAGGTCATGATCTCATGGTTTGTGAGTTCAAGCCCCTAGTTGAGCTCTGTGCTGACAAGCTTGGAGCCTGGAGCCTGCTTCAGATTCTATGTCTCCCTCTCTTCTCTCTCTCTCAAAAATAAACATTAAAAAAAATGTTTAAACTATTTTATTATGGGGTTTAGGGCATCTATAGTAGTAAAATAATTAGACATTAGGACAGTAGTGTTTTTAAAATATGTTGAAAAACTATTTGAACTTCTTATTTCAGACTAATTCTCCTCTCCTTGAAGGTGTGCTGCACTTAGCGATTTGCTTTCTAAGGAAGAGAATGTAGCAGAAGCGATACTATGTGATTTCCAAAGGTGGGTAATGAAAAAGCTTCCACCTGCCATATTCTCTAACTCTCATCACTTCCCTGTGGAAGTCATCTGGGTAAGCACATTCAGGCAATTCTATCTGGAGGTCCTTAAGGCCAAGACTAAGGCTTCCCATGAAGAGCCAACACCAAATTGCCTGTCAGAATCCAGTCAACATCTTAATTGCAACCCCCATGTCAGGCCAATTCCCTATAATATGTTTTTCTAGCACCTTGGACTTGCCTGCCATAGAATCTAGCAGGATTGCAACTAATAATTAAATTATGTATTTCTTGGGGCGCCAGGGTGGCTCGTTGGTTAAGTATCTGACTTCAGCTCAGATCATGATCTCATGGTTCGTGGGTCCAAGTCCTGCAGCAAGCTCTGTGCTGACAGCTCAGAGCCTGAAGCCTACTTTGGATTCTGTCTCCTTCTCTCTCTGCCCCTCCCCCCTCCTCTCTCTCTCAAAAATAAATAAACATTAAAAAAATTAAATAATAATAATTAAATTATGTATTTCTTTAATGTCTATTACCTGTACACACACACACACATACACACACACACACACACACACATTTGGTTTTGCTTGCCTTGCTCTCTGTTATACCCCCAACATTTGGCACAGTGTATTAACCATGTCTTTTATTTGCTGTCTTTGGATGCTTTAATATCTAGGGCCTTGCTGATCCTGGAGAAACTACCCTTTCCAGGAATAACCAATTCCTAGAGATTATAAACAATTTACCCATGAGTGTACTTTTCAAATGCAAACCAACCAATCAAAAGCCCACATCCCAACCACCTTCTTCATACTTCATACCACTGTCTCCCTGCTCTAATCACCCCAGGGTCAGGTACCAGACAACTAGGGACAGTCCCTTGTGTCTCAGAGCCAATCCTAAATCTGCTTACCCTGCCTCACCTGTTCCTTCCTGCAGAAAACACAATGAAGGCTCTTGTCCACAGCTCCACCATCCCTTGCCTCCTGACTGACCCTCATGCCTTCCCATGTGGCCCCACCATGGCCTTCAAAGGCAATCATCTCCTAATCTGTTGGCCTTATTATACCTCAGATTTTCTATTAATACATTATATCTTAAAATACACAGTACCTGGCACTCAGTAGGTACTCAATAAATATATGTTGAATGAATGTACCAAATGAGATTACAGTACAGTAAAACCTTGGCTTGCAAGCAAAATTCGTTCCGGAAGCATGCTTGGAACCCAAAGCACCTGCATACCAAGATGAAATTCCCCATAAGAAATATTGGAAACTCAGCGGACTCATTCCACAACCCAAAAATATTCCTATAGAAATTATTACAATACTGTAATATAATACAAAATAATAAAGAAAATACAAAATATAAAGAAAAAATAAATTAATTAACCTACACTTACCTTTGAAAACCTTCATGGCTGGTGTGAGGGAGACAAGAGACAGAAGGGTTATTGTGTAGGACGATTTTCACTATCACTAATGAAATCATTACTGACTATTGGCTCAATGGAATCGTTTTCTGCATGGGGGCCATTGTATACACTCTAATGGATGTTGACTACAGTACAGTGTTAATAAACTCTTGTCATAGACTGTATTTAATGTAACTGACAATAAGGCAGCAGAGGAAAGGGACTATATCTGCAGGCAGGCTGACCTAGAATGAAGCAAAGCATTCCTAAGCTTCCTCTGGTCTGGAAAAGCATAGGACTGTCCATAGGTGCTTTGGAGGGACAAAAAATACACTAGTGCCAGTTGTGGGCACCTTCCAACGTTCTGAAAAATCACTGATTTCTGCCAAACACCACAGCCTGAGACCGAGCATCCGAGCATGGGAGATGATCACCTACAATCCTGCAGAGAGAAAGAGAGAGAGAACCATTGGCTCAGTTGTGATCATGTGACATTTGGCATCACGTACTACTCATATTGCAAGACATCACTCATTTATCAAATTAAAATTTATTAGAAATGTTTCTTCGTCTCATAGAACACTCACAGAATAAGTTACTGACAATCCAAGGTTTTACTGTCTCTTAAAGATTGCAGTGTTTCCAACATGTGAGTAATGATCCTCTTCCAGTTTTTCCCCTCGAATGTCCTCTTCTTTACAAGTTTGTGATTTGGGATGTGGGTTCTCAAGCCACAGTGCCTTTCTAACTGTGTGACCTTGGGCAAGTTTCTCACCCTCTCTGAACCTTAGGTTTTCCTATATACAAAATGTGAATAATAATGCTTGCCTCACAGGATTTTGAGGAACAAATAAGTTCACATTTACAAAGCTCTTATAACACTGCCTGGTCCACATTAAAGTGCTTAAAAACATCCGTTGTAATTATTATCCCACCAACCCCTCTCTCAGCTCCCTCTGCTGATATTTAGTAGGCAAAATTAGAGTACAGCTCATATCCCTTTAGACTGACTGTCATAGGTCCTCTGGAACCCCAGAAGACTCATTTCTTTCCAGCCTGATCAGTGTCACTGTTAGAGTTATGCGGAATACGGAAAGAAAATCAGCGACAATAAACCAGAGTTTTCTTTCCATTCAGAAGATACGCACACTCCTAGTGCCATTTGTCACCTTTTACTCTCAACTTGCTATAGAATTCTGCTTCTAAAACTTCTCCCCATTTGGGTTTAGAATTAGCTTTTAAACTCATAAAAGGAAAACAACAGAGATGCAAGTTTTTCTCTTTAGCAATGCAGCCATACATCAACCAAAATCACTGCGGGCATCCCATCCAGCTCGCTCACCCTGCTCTCTCACCTCTCCCAGGGATTAAATGAGCTCTGGTATGTCCCTGCAGGATGCTTTGTCAATCTGATGAGGACATTTGGGTATAAATTCCCCTCTGTTGGGCTGAAAATGGAAGGAGATTTCTCCTTCCTGAGAAAATAACAGAGAAACTGGAGTAAGAACAAAGAAAATGTGAAGCAAAAATAAAATCCACACTTGGTACAAAACAGGAAAAGATTTTAAGACTGGCTGTTTTCTTTCTCAGTGCAATGAGAAAACACTGGCCTCTACTCAGATTTTAAGATTTAGAGTTTTTATATGGTAGGGAAAGGTTTAGTTTGTTTTTCTTTTTTTTTTTTAAACCCAAATAAGTAGAAGTGATTAGTATGGACCAAATCATAACATAATTCTGAGTTATTCAAAAGAGATGGAGAGGCACCTATACCCACATACATTTGCCCACTAATTCCTGTGTGTCAGACAAAATTATTATCTGCTCATAGACACCTTGAGGTCCTCAGAAATCAAGACAATATCTTTCTTCCTTATCTGTGAGTGCCCACCGACAGGACTGGTTCATAGTAAGTACTCAATAAATGACAATGCTGGGAGGCAAAGGAGAAGTAGGTGTAGATAATTCATTCTGAATAACCAACAGTTCACAAATGGTCCTTCCTTTCAATCATCCTCTTGAAGGCCTGTTAAAATTATGTAATGGTGAAACTGAACACATGGATCTTTTCTGAACACAATCGTATAGAACTACCTTAAGAAACAAGAAAACTCTCAAATAAACAACCTAAACTTACACCTAAAGGAGCAGAAAAAAAATAAGCAAAGTCCAATGCCAGTAGAAGGAAGGAAATAATAAAGATTAGAGCAGAAATAAATTAAATAGGGACTAAATAACAAAAGATCAATGAAACCAGGAGCTGGTTCTTGGAAAAGATCGACAACATTGATAAACCTTTAGTCAATTTCATTAAGAAAAAAAGAGAGAGAGCTCAAATAAATAAAATCAGAAATGCAGGAGAAATAAAAAAAAATAATACCACAGAAACACAAAGGATTATAAGAAGATATTCTGACAAATTATATGCCAACAAATTGGACAACCTAGAAGAGATGGATAAATTCCTAGACACATATAACCTTCCAAAACTGAATCAAGAAGAAATAGAAAAGTTGAACAAACTGATTACCAGCAACAAATTTAAATCAATAATCAAAAAACTCCCTCCAAAAAGGTCCAGGAAGAGATGACTTCACAAGTGAATTCTACCAAACATTTGAAGAAGCATTAAAAGCTACCAATCAACATGATATATCACATTGATAGGAGAAAGGATAAAAATCATCCAATCATTTCAATAGATGCAGAAAAAACATTTGACAAAGTACAACATCCATTCATGATAAAAACCCTCAGGTTTAGAGGGAACCTACCTCAACATAATAAAGGCCATTTATGAAAAACCCATAGCTAGCATCATACTCAATGGAGAAAAACTGAGAACTTTTCCCCTAAGGTCTAGAACAAGACAAGGATGTCCACTTTTACCACTTTTATTTAACATAGTACTGGAAGTTCTAGCCACAGCAATAAGACAAAGAAATAAAAGACATCCAAATCGGTAAGGAGGAAGTAAAATTTTCAGTATTTGCAGATGACATGGTACTATAAATAGAAAACCCTAAAGACTCCACCAAAAACTACTAGAACTAACAAATGAATTCAGTAAAGTCACAGGATATAAAATCAATGTACAGAAATTTGTTGCATTTCTATACACTAATAAGCAGAAAAAAGAGAAATTTTTTAAAAATACCATTTACAATTGCACCAAAAATAACAAAATACATAGTAATAAACTTAACCGAAGAGGGGAAAAACATGTACTCTGAAAACTATAAAACACTGATGAAAGAAATTGAAGATTACACAAAGAAATAGAAAGACATTTCATGCTCCTGGATTGGAAGAACTAATGTTAAAATGTCCATACTGCCCCAAGCAATCCACAGATTTAAAGCAATAAATATCAACCACATTTTTCACAGAATTAGAACAAACAATCTAAAATTTGTATGAACCACAAAAGACCCCAAATAGCCAAAGCAATCTTGAAAAGGAAAAGCAGAGCTGGAGGCATCACAATTCCAGACATGAAGTTATATTACAAAACTGTAGTGACCAAACAGCACGGTACTGGCACAGAAATGGACACACAGATCAATAGAACAGAATAGAAAACCCAGAAATAAATCCACGATTATATGGTCAATTCATCTTAGACAAAGCAGGTAAGAATATGCAATGGGAAAAAGTCTCTTCAACAAGTGATGCTGGGAAAGCCGGTCAGCTACGTGCAAAAGAATGAAACTGGACCACTTTCTTATACCATACACAAAAAATAAACCCACGGTGAGTTAAAGGTATAAATGTGAGACCTGAAAACATAAAAATCCTAGAAAAGAACACAGGCAGTAATTTCTCTGACATTGGTGGTAGCAACACATTTCTAGCTATGTCTCCTGAGGTGAGGGAAATAAAAGCAAAAATAAACTACTGGGACTACATCAAAATAAAAAGCTTCTGCACAGCTTTTTGTTTGTTGGAAACAACCAACACAACTAAAAGGCAGCCTACTGAATGGGGGAAGATATTTGCAAATGGCATGTCTAATAAAGAGTTAAGATCCAAAATATAGAAAGAATTTATATAATCCAACACTCAGAAAATAATAAACTCAATTTAAAAATGGGTAGAAAACATGAACAGACATTTCTCCAAAGAAGACATAAAGACACATGAAAAGATACTCAACATCACTCATCATCAGGGAAATACAAATCCAAGCTACAATGAAATATCACCTCACACCTGTCAGAATACCTAAAATCAGAAACACAAGAAACAAGTTAGTGAGGCTATGGAGAAAAAGGAACACTCGTGCATTATTGGTGGGAATGTAAACTGGTGCAGCCACTTTGGAAATCAGTATGGAGGTTTCTGAAAAAATTAAAAATAGAACTACCCTATGATCCAGCAATTGCTCTACTGGGTATTTACCCAAAGAATGCAAAAACACTAATCTAAAGGGATACATGGGACCCCTAAGTTTATTGAAGCATTATTTACAATAGCCAAATTATGGAAGCAGTCCAAGTGTCCATCAATAGATGAATAGATAAAGAATTGGTATATTTATACAATGGAATATTACTTAGCCATAAAAAAGAATGAAATCTTTTTTTTCCAACAACATTTCCAACAACATGGGTGGATCTAGAGAGTATCATGCTAAGTGAAATAAATCAGTCGTAGGAGGACAAATACCCTATGATTTCATTCATATGTGGAATTTAAGAAACAAAACAAATGAGCAAAGGAGAAAAAAGAGAAAAGTCAAGAAATGGACTCAACTATAGGGAACAAATTGATGGTTACCACAGTGTAGGGGAGTCGGGGGATAGGTGAAATAGGTGATAAGGAGTAATGGGATACTTATGATGAGTACTGAGTAACGTACAGAATTGTTGAATCATTATATTGTGCACCCAAAACTAATATAGTACTCTAAATATACTGGAATTAAAATAAAATTAAATAAATTAAAATTAAAATTAAAACATAAAGTATTTTTAGAAGTTTATTTTTAATATTTTATTTATTTTTGAGAGAGAGACAGAGTGCGAATTGGGGAGGGGCAGAGAGAGAGGGAGACACAGAATCCAAAGGAGGTTCCAGGTTCTGAGCTGTCAGCACAGAGCCCAATTCAGGGTTTGAATCCACAAACCGTGAGATCATGACCTGAACTGAAGTCGGACATTAACCGACTGAACCACCCAGGCACCCCAAAAAAAAGTACTTTTAATTACAAAAAAAAAAAAAAAAACCAACCAGAATTAATACCTCGTCTTCTCAAACTATTCCAAAAAAATAGGAGAGGACAAAAAGCTTCCAAATTCATTCCGTGGGGACAGTGTTATCCTGACACCAAAACCAGCAAAGACACTACAAAAAGAAAACTACAGACCAACATCTCTGATGAACATAGATTTAAAAATCTTCAACAAGATATTAGCAAATTGAACTCAACACTATATTTTAAGAAACAGTTGCCACGATCAAGTGGAATTTATTCCAGGGATGCAAGGGTAGTTCAATATTGCAAACCATTCAATGTGATAACCACATTAATAAGAAAAAAGATAAGAACAATATGATCATCTCGGAAAAAGCATTTGACAAAACACAACATCTGTTCAGAGTAAAAACTGTCAACAAAAAGGTTTAGAGGTCGCAGAGTGAAGTGCAGCTGGTCCAGGCCACAACAGAAGAACATGGCATCTGCAGAGCATGTGCATGTTCATAGATGTGGGTGGTCCCAGGAATAAACCAAGAGAGGTATGTTTCCTAGGGAAGTGATTTGAAGAGCTGCCCCCCAGGAGGGAAGCTGCTAGCAAAGGCCAGGAAAAGCGCCTAGAAGTTAATGGACTGGTTGATCACATTGAAGCTAAAGCCGGAGAGGAAGGAGCTGAAGAAGTGGTGTGTTTTGTAAAAAAAAGTACGGATGGGTTGACAACTGATTCAAAACGAATTTGGAACTTCAGGTGCCAGCAAAGATGGAATGAGCCCATTTTCACCTATTTCTCCTACTAATTACAGCTAAAAACTCTGGACAAAATACAAAAACAACTTCTGAGGACTCTGGAAAGTAAGTAAGAGCAGGTGATTTAGGGAAGGAAGTCAAAACTTGAAGGATGACCAATACAGGAGCGAGTTTACTCATCTTTTCCTTTATTCTCCTGTCTTTGACCTAAAGGGCGAGCCACTGACAGAAACACAGAGAGCAGACAGCAAGAACTCCATGTGTAACCCATTCTTCCTAGCCGGAGGACCAGGAAAAGAGACCCCATGAGTCTGAGAGTGTGGAAGGAATCTATTTCTTCACCTCTCTTTTTTCTCTTATTTTTCTATCTCTGCTCTAAGGGTAACCTCGGTTGCAAAACAGTACTGTTTCTGCCACTGCAGCATAAAACCTAAAACCTGAGGTGGAAAGAAAACAAAAACAAAAACCCTGTTTCTTTGGCCAGAGGAACCATGAAGAGGGGGTAAAGAGAGTGTGGGGAAATCCTGGTGAGTAGCGAGCTGGAGGTAGGCATCCCCTTATTCTGAGAATGAACCAGTGAAAGTCCTTGGCTCACCCCTGAGTGGCATATACATGCAAGGGACCCAAGGAAGCATTTAGCAAAGGTTTTGCAAACTGAACAACCATCTGAAACAGCCCCAGAGCTTCCAGACTAAGCCCTGAGTAATACAAGCCGGGGGGGGGGGGGGGGGGGGGGCCAGTCACAGAGCATGGGAGGGGCTTGGAAATTTGAATTGGATATGGAACCACCACTCATAAAAAGTGAGTCAGGACTTGCATCCTGAACTGAATCAGTTGGTTTGCCCACTGAAGAAGAAATATTAACATTGTTCAGGGATATTTATTTATTTACTTACTTACTTACTTACTTATTATTTTAACATTTATTTATTTTTGAGAGAATTACTCTGGATTTTTCATCAAAAACCATGGAGGCTAGCAAACATTGGACCACATCTTTAGAGTGCTAAAAGAAAATATTCGTCAATCCAGAATTCTATATCAAGTGCAATATCTTCAGAAATATGAAATATATTCTCAATGATTAAAAACTAAAAGGATTTGTCATCAAGAGAATCAACTAGGGGGGCCTGGGTGGCTCAGTCAGTTAAGCATCTGACTTCAGCTCAGATCATGATCTCAAGGTTCATGGGTTCAAGACCTGCATTGGGCCCTGTGCTAACAGCTCAGAGCCTGGAGCCTGCTTTGGATTCTCTTTCTTCTCTCTCTCTTCCCTTCCCCCGCTTGTACGTTCTCTCTCTCTCTCTCTCTCTCAACAATAAATAAACTTTACAAAAAAGAGAGAGAGACATCAACTAGAAGGATGTAAAATTCTATGGGCTGGAGGAAAACTTATAACTTCAGAAACCAAGGAAAGGCAATCAGGTTGGCAAAGATCTGGATAAATATTAAATTACTTTTCTTTCCTTATATTCTTAAAATATGTATGACTATTGAAAAAAAAACTACAATATCTCATGGGGTACCCAATGTATACAGAGGGTAATATGAAATATATGGTTGTAAAGCTTCTATGTTACATTTTTAATGGTAAAGTTGGTAATGGTCAGTTGACTGTAAAAAAAAAAAAATGTTATGTATATTGTAATACCCAGAACAACCATTTAAAAATGCAAAGATATATAGCCAAAAAGCCAAGAAATAAAGAAAAAATGAAATACTGAAAACATTTTCCAAGAGTCCAAAGAGGCCAGGAAAAGGGGAACAGAAGAACAGAAAATGGCAGAGAGAAGACAAACCAAAAACAAGTAATATTATACTTAATAAAATAAAATGACTCTCAAATGCATTATGCTAAGTGCAGAAAGCCTGACTAATGAAGTTACATACTGCGTGATTCCATCTACATGACATTCTAGAAAAGGCAAAATCATAGGTATGGAGAACAGACCAGTTGTTGCTGGCAGTAGGGGAGTAGGGCAGTAGGAGGTTGGTTTGATTACAAAATGGCGAAACAAGGAAATTGTTTCAGTGTAATGGCAGCGTTCTGCACCCTCCGTATGGTGGTGATAACACAGATGTAAGCATTTTTCAAAGCTCATACATTTTGCTGTCTGTAAATTTAAACAAAATTCTGTTTTAATCCAGAGCATGTGACTGCCCAAAACTGTATGCCACTTTCTTATGGCCTGGATGTCTCCACCAGGATCCGGCTTGGGAGCTCTCTTATAAGTCAGCTATTTAAAAATTATAACACTGTATTAAACACTCATTATGCAAACAGGACAGCCCATTTGAGGGAAAAGAAATCTATTTAGCCCATTAATTAGATGGACTATATTACTGATTATTCAAGAAAACCAAATCACTCTTTCCAAACATTGTTTTGAAAAGCTACTAGCATTCCTACTTGGCATGCCAGGAAGACACTTAAGACCAGGACCTCTCCCACCTGCTGCCCTCCCAGGAACCCAGGGTGGGGAAGTGTTGCTAAGAAGGGAAGGTATTTGCACTGATGGGGCAGCTTTTCCTAAGTTGTAGTAGTTTGTTCCAAATGCCTCCAGTATGAAATAAGGAAAGCAACAAAATGTAGAGTAGAAAAATCATAGCAGGAAAAAATAAGATGTGTATATCTTCTAGATGATGTATGACAATTCACACAAGACTGTGTATGTAATAACATAGCTTGCTTTTAACAGTATCCACAATGTACTTACTCTGTAATAGTAATGCCACCCTTGGCCTGTCTTGCCATCGAGTGTTCCCTAAACAAGTTTGTGCCTTGACTCTAATGCTCTCCCTGCCCAGGCATGACTCCATCTTCAAATCTCCATGTGAAACACAGCAGAACTGCTGAATTGGCAGTGCTTGGAAATATCATTCCTGCTTGCATAATTAGAAATACACTTACATGACAAGTTGCTTCTAAAGGCCATGTGTCACCTATAGGAGTCTGCTCCATTATTTTCAGTGGGCAATTTTTAACTCAAAGGCTACTCATTGGGGGGGGGGCTTTGTAGATGCAATTGCCACCAAGTGCCAGTGAGTAGCCAGCAGGAGTGTCCGTGACATGACTGGGAAGAGGACAGGATGATCACTCCAGCTAATGATCTGCAGTGACAAGCAGGCTGCCGTTAATTTAGAATGAGTGCTTGGACCAGCTATCAACTTAATGAAAATATCTATCGTGCCTTTAAATTTAAATATCATACCTATGATGAATTCTTAAGCAGGAATTCCTGCCAATTACTGGTTTTCCTCTATCTTCATGTTGAAAAACAGACTAGACTGTTGTGACAGCCATAGCTGAGACGAGCTGACACTACCTTCCTTGCTCTGCCCCCATCCTCTCCCTCTGCTGGGAATTCAAGTCTTATGGGCCACCTGTGCTCCTGGTACCACCATCCCCAAGCAGCTACCCCAACTTCTTTCCACTTGATATGACTCTATTTCCATTTTCCCCACCCTTTCTTTGGCACCCTTTGGATTTTTGTCCCCTGGAAAAATTTTAAGCCCTCACCAAATGTTCCTTACCCTACTAAAATCCATCTCTGCCCTCCAGCCTCTCCATCCAAGCCCTTTTCTTATCTCTCCTCATCCTCTGGGCAGTCCGCCCTCTCCCATTAATCTTCAGCAAACAAATACTCTTCGTCAATGGCTCATGCCATTAGTTCTTCTATACACCACCCAGATAACTTCTAGCCCTTTCTCCTGGGCTCTACACGGTCGTCTGCAGTGTCCAACAGGCCCCTCATCTTCAGCAGTTTCCAGGAACTCTTTGCCTGTGCCCCCCACCCACTGCCCCTCCCCAGCCTCTCCCTACCCAACCAGGTCATGTTGGTCTTTCCTCCTGGCTGCCCACTCATCCCTGTGACAAATTCCTGGTCGGCCTTTGAACCCAAGCTCAAGTCACCTCTATAAACGAAACCCCAAATATTCACTAACTTCCAGGAGGTGCGAAGACCTCACTCCTCTGTTCTATTAAACAATATGCACTTTTGTAGTATAACAATTATTGAAAAATTTTGCAATCAGTTAATGTAGTCTCTCCCGATTGACCTAGAACATACTAAAGGCATTCTTTTCCTCCTAACCTGTTCTTTTCTTCCTCTACCTCCCTCTCTTCCTTCTTCATAATGTTCTTCCATTTTAGTATTTTATTTTTATCCTTTTGTGCATAGTTCCATATCTGGCTATGAGTCCTTACTGAATGAAGAACTGACTAATTGTGGTAGGATGCAAGATGTCCAAATAATCTACCTTCATTTAACAGATGAGAAAATTCAAAGTGAAGCCCAAGGAGCGGATATGATTTCTCAGACTCACACAGCTTGTGTCACGCCAGTGCTGGAATCCAGATGCTCTGAGTCCTAGCCCTGAGGACTCTTTGTAGTGTGCTACATTTCCTCTCTGTATTTAGAGGCACTTCCTTTTTTTGATAAGTGCTTTCAATCATTAAAAATTACAAAAATTTACAGAAAGGTACATTTACTCTGTTAAAATCTTTTAGAAGACTTCTAAGAATGGTAATTGTAGCTATCATTTTTTTAAAAAAGAAAAGACATAAACCTCCCAGACACATACAACAAGGAATTATAAGAATTACAACTATATTGAAACTATGGAAATCTGTCACTTTTACCAACTTGAAAGACTATCAGCCAGAGGAAACACGGTTTGGATTCAATTCAATGCCATCTTTATTCACTGAAACACAACAATTTTTGAATGAATCATCTGGCAGGGAGGCAGGGTGGGCAGGGAGCCACGGTAACAGGCTCTCAAGCAAAGTAAACTGGATGCCCTCTTTGAGTCTAGAACATTCTCCAGTAAGCGTCTTCACCGGGATAAGAGGGGTGGTGTGGATCAGGATGCTCCAGAGAGAGAATTACACATTAACCTATCCTAAGTGCTAAAAGAGTCCTACTAGCTCAGACTATAATTTGTAAATATGATAAAGCACAGGTAATTTACCAAACTCTTGAGGAGAATGAGCATCTAGAAAGAAGGACACTAAACTAGGCAACCAGCACAAATGGCTCCCAATTAAAAAGATTTAATGCAGAAAACAGAAGATAATCTTTTATAAATACTGAATAGTATTCATAGTCACATCTAAAGGCCCCTCTGAAAAAGAACCTACCAGAGACATTAAAAAAAAAAAAATAGTTGCAGGAGGAACAATAATTAAAGAAATATATTTAAATCAAAGAACTGAGAAGCAGAAAGAATGCTGTTAAAAATAAAATTTTAGAATTGGTAAATCAGCAGAAGGAGGTCCCCCCAAGCATGATAAAATAGGAAAAGGGATTGACATTGTAAAGTGAAGAAAGTTAAAGACCTCAGAGGATAAGTTTGAGAGAGTCAATATCAGCATCATATAAATTGAAAATGTAAATACCCAATGACAAAACAATTATTAAGAAATACTAGCTGTGGGGCACTGGGTGGCTCAGTCAGTTGAGCATCTGACTCTTGATTTCATCTCAGGTCGTGATCCCTGAGTCATGGGATGAAGCTCAGCCCCTTGCTGAGCATGGAGCCTGCTTAAGATTCTCTCTCTCTCTCTCTCTCTCTCTCTCTCTCTCTCTCTCTCTTCCTCTGCCCCTATCCTCTGCTCATGCTCTAAAATAAAATAAAATAAAATGAAGAATTTTAAGGTATAGAATTTGTCACAGTAATAACAATCTTTCATGGTAATTCTGTAAATTTGTGTGAATTCATAAATTAGACATGGGATGAGAACCTGGGTGGCTCAGTCAGTTGAGCATCTGACTCTTGATTTCAGCTCAGGTTATGATCCCAGGGTCATGGGATCAAGCTCCGCATTGGGCTCTGCATTGAGTGGGGAACCTGCTTAAGATTCTCTCTTGCACAGAGTGCCTGTGTGGCTCAGTCGGTTAAGCATCTGACTTTGGCTCAGATCACGATTTCAGTTTGTGGATTTGAGCCCTGTGTCAGGCTCTGTGCTGACAGCTTGGAGCCTGGAGCCTACTTCAGATTCAGTCTCTCTATCTCTCTGTTCCCAAGCAAACAGACATTTAAAAATATATATAACAACAACAACAACAAAGATTCTCTCTCTCTCAAAAAAAAAAAAAAAAAGAGTGCTACACACTCTAAAATGATTTTCTTCCCCATCCTAAATATTAAAACTACAGCAACCTTCAGTCCTCATCATTATGCCATTATGCACAATATTCCAAATTAATGAGTTTTAAACTATTTTCTGAGCAATGAATGGAAGACAGAGAAATAGGAATAAAATCCCAGATTATTCAATAAAAGATAAGGGGAATAAAAGGGAAGTAAATGCATGTTACAATTCTTGGCTATATGAAGGCTGGTGGTTATGAATAACGTTTAATTCTTAACTTTGATAGAATAATATACGGAAAGAATATGTTTGTAATAATTTAAGAGTAAGCACTTTAGAATAACATTTAGATATGGTATTTCATATCCCTAGAGCAGAAAAAAAAAGACCAAAAAAATGATAAAACAAGGAAGAGGCACGAAAGGTGAAAGGAAGAAGCAATCAGAAATCACAATGAACATAAAACATAAAATAAGATGGCAAGAGAAAGATTAAGTATATCATTCATCACAATAAATAATAATGGGCACGGATAAAATTATTCTCCTTGTTATGTCTTATATTCAAAGAAAAAAAAGAACAGATTAAATAAAAGAGCAAAAAACAGCTAAATGCTATTTTCAAGGTACTTATCTATAATAAAGGATAAAGAAAAAAGGTAGAAAATAAAGAAGCGAGCAAGAATAGATCAGAACACTGCTCACAGTGGCAAATGGCAAAAGTATTAACATCACACAGAGTGCACTCTAAGGTCAAAACATCAAATAAGGCTGAGAAGAATTTTAGTGATAAAAGGTACTATCTCTAAAGAAATTGTTACAAACACACACTAAACGATATTGTATGGAAATACTTGAAGCAGAAAACAAAACTAGGAATTCAAGTTTATTTTAACAAGATCACAATGAAATTTATAAACTGATATCATATCCAGTAGAAAAAGAATTAATATGATGAGGTCATTTGAACTGCATGATATGCTTTATTTAATGGACATACTGTTTTTGTATAAAACAGAAAATCTTTTTAAAATGCTCAACTATTTACAGAAATTGTTTATAAACTGTGCCATAAAGAAAATCTTAAGTTCATAGAGATAGATAGATGTTAGAGAGATAGATATAAAACGAACATACTATATTCTCTGACAACAAAACTAAAACAAGCCGCCAAAATATAGCCCCCTCACCCAATCTAACTATCTAGAAATTGAAAAGCACTCACAAATAATTCATGAATTAAAGATGAAATAATTATAGTAACAGACTAATTAATTAGAAAAATGACCACAGAAAGAACTCTACATTTCAAAACCTATAGAATATGGTCAAAACTCTTATTAAAAAAAAGCAAAAATACTTGAAAAAGTAGTCTCCTTATTGCTAAAAGCATGGATTCTAGACTCAGGTTATACAAGTTCAAATCCCAGCTCTTCCACTTACTTAATTTGTGTGATCTTGGAATAATTATTTCACCTTGCCTCATATGTAAAATGGTAATAATAATAATAATAATAATAATGCCTATCGATTACGGTGTTGCAAAAATGAAATGAGGTACTCCATGTGATCTCCTTCCATAGGGGGTCTGTGGAGGAGATAATAGATGAGAGAGAAAAAGAGAAAGAGAGAGAGACAGGGGGAAAGATTGAGATTGATTGGTTGATTGACTGACTGATTGATTGATTGACAGAGATTTTAAATGTTATGGAGTGAATTTTATTGCCCCTCCCAAAATTCTTATGTTGAAGTTCTAATCCAGAATATCTCAGAATGTATTTGGAGACTGAGACTTTAAGTGGTAATTAAAGCTAAATGAGATGATGAGGGTGGGCCTTAATCCAATTTGACTGGTGACCTTATAAGAAGAAAAGTTTGGACACACAAAGAAGACCAGGTAAGAACTCAGCAACAAGGAGGCAAACTGCAGAGAGAAGACACAGAAGAAACCAACCCGCTGACACCTTGATCTTGGACTTCCAGCCTCCAGAACTGTGAGGAAATAACCTTACATTGTTTCAGTCCCCCAGCTATGGCACTTAGTTATGGCTGCCCTGTGGTGAGAGCCTCTCGCTGAACTGTGTGTGAGTCTAATGTTGAAGGTATGTGTATCTCATACAACACTGCCTCTAAAGAAACCCATTCTCCTCCCCCAGTACCCAAGTGGAAGAACAGAGATTAGATTCATCAACGGAGGGAAAACTGTGCTGAGAACTTATGAGAGCTTATGTGCTGAGAGCTTACTCTGTACACTGCACTTTATGGTCAATTTAAGGAATTTTCAACAGCAATTTTTTAGCCTTAGGGGCTACTTTAGAGCTTAAACTTTAGCTAAGCTATCACTCCACAGGATGGCATGGTACCATGCTTGGTGCCAACAGAGAAATGCACAAAAAGATCACCAGAAACAGAAATAAATGTGTGTGTGTGTGTGTGTGTGTGTGTGTTCACTATGTGGAGTGGGACTTCCCAGACCCACAACTCAACCCTCCTACTTGGAGTTTCCTCCTCAAAGAAGTTTACATAGAACAGGTAACAAGGCAACAAAAAATAGCTATTAGTAAATGGGGAGGAATGGAGTTGCCCCTTCTTGCCAGTACTGGGTGATCCGTAGAGTCTACTGGATGGAATCTACATAGCTCAGGTCCGCCTCAGTGACTCACAGACCTGGACCCCTTAGGACCACCTGAGAGCTGCTGACCCATCCCCAGCAATCGTGATCTATGTGGTCACAGTAGAGGCAGGGAGGTGAAGAGAAGAGAGGGAAAAGCTGGTTCATCCCAGGCTGCTACCCACAGGAGGCAGGAAGCCCAGAAGGGGAGGTGGTCTGCTAGGTGGGCTAACCCCAGCAACAAAGCAAAGGGATGATCATGCATACACTCCCCTGCCATGAAATGTCACCACCCACCCCCCTCCATGTCTCAGGTTTCAAACCCCATCGAATCATAAACCATGATTTTTCCTCTTTGGAAGAAGAGCTACCAAAGGGAGTGAGGAGGGAGGAGACTGAATGGAAGTGAGGATATCACCCACAACAGTCCGCAGGAATTGTCATGTTGGTGAGGGAAAGGTAGGTGTCTCATAAATGATGCTGGCACAGTGGGGAAGGTGGAAAGAAAAAAATGTTAGATTTCTGCCCATCCCCAAACTTGCTACCATGAGGAAAATAAATTCCACACAGTCACAGACTTAAATATTACAAAGTGATAAACAAAATTATTTAAAATATTAAAAAAAAAGCTTTAATTGTGTGAGGGGGGATTCTTTCTAAGCATGAGACAAAACCCACAAGTCATAAAAGCAAAAATTAAACTCACTGATAAGAATTACATAGCTACTTAAGTACTGAAGACTTGTAAATGAAATTAAATGCTGACAAACTAAAAAAGATTTGCAACCTGCATCACAGATGGGGGTAAGACAGTAATTTCAATATGTAAAGAATTCTTGCAAATCTATAAAGAAAAGACAAAATACTTGTTTTAATGAATAAGTAATGGGAATAGAAATGGCCAACAAGCCTATGAAAGAGTTTTCACTATAAACAAGGAAAGACAAGTGATCACAGCAGTGAAATTCATTCATCCGAATTGCTAGACAACATCAAGTACCTGTGAAGGTGTGGAAGACAGGTCTTTCGCTCCCAGTGGGAGATCAACTGGTACAAAAACAATTTGTCACTATGCATTAAAATTTAAAAGAAATTCCGTGAAAACACAGCTAGCCCAGGCACAGGGCTCAGGTTGGGAGCGACCAGAGACACCCCCAGCTACTTCCTCCACCAAGGACCTAGTCCTGAATCCCCTGAACCCTTTCACCCTCTGCCCAGGTGGGGGCAGCAGCCAAGGGGGTCTCAAGGTGGGGATATACTGGAGGAGAATATTGACAGACCTCAGAGCCTGCACCTTCATTACCCTCCTTCCCACTTTCCCCCAAATTAGGCCTGTCCATCTTAAGGACCCATCAGCAGGGAACCAGACACTTCCCAGGGTCAAGTCCTTCGCTACCATTTTCACTGCTTGTTGCTACACCCACTGAGCAAAACCACCCATGTGGGGAAGCCATCCTGACTCGGCCAACCCACAGTCCACACCTGGAGCATAATCATCTTTGCCAAAGTAAGCAATTACCGTTTTGCTGATCATTATTAAAAATGTTATTAAAAATTCTAGCTAGTGAAACCCCTTTGGGTACCTACCCCGGAAAAAACCAACACGTGTGCAAAAGGAATTGTGTTCATCTGAGCCTTGTTCGCAATGGTGATCTATCATGAACAACCCAAATAGTCAGCTGCAGGGAGTGGGGTGCTGTGTCCATATTATAAAAGAGCATGTTGTGGTCAAAAGAATAAAGCAACCAATATGAAGTATAACCAATATTTTGAGTTCATAAATGACCTTCAGAATACTACATATAATTCATTTACAAATATATGTACACACATATGTATATATGTGTATTTGTGTCTGTACGTGCCTGTATGTGTTGTTTGTATAGTATAGCCACTGAACTATGTACTTTTAAGGGAACATATGTATATGCAAGTGCACCTGGGTGGTTCAGTCGGTTAAGCCTCTGACTTCGTCTCGGGTCATGATATCATGGCTCATGAGTTTGAGTCCCATGTCCGGCTCTGCGCTGACATATCAGAGCCTGGAGCCTGCTTCAGATTCTGTATCTCCCCCTCTCTCTGCCTCTCCCCTACTCACACTCTGTCTCTGTCTCTCTCTCAAAATTAAATTAAAAAAGTAAAAAATATATTTTTTAAAAATCTGAAAGAACACATGCCAAGTAAGAATAGTAGTAACCTCTGGGGCACCTGGGTGGCTCAGGCGGTTGAGCATCTGTGTCTTGACGGGCTCAGGTCATGATCTCATGGTTCATGAGTTCGAGCCCTATGTCCAGCTCTATGCTGATAGCACAGAGCCTGCTTGGCATTCTCTTTCTCCCTCTCTCTCTGCCCCTCACCTGCTTATACACAAAGCCTCTCTCTCAAAATAAATAAATACACTTAAAAAATAATAATGAAAAGTTAAAAAATTTAAAAAAAAGAATAGTTGTTACTTCTGAGGAAGGGGTGGATGGTCAGAATAATGTCTTAATTTCTCACGAGAAGATAGTCATTAATTTATATACATGTGTATAATATCTATACATATAGATGTATACATAACTATATATATATATATATATATATACATATATATATATATATATATGAAATTCATAGAATAAATAAAATTGGCCCCTAAGCTTGTGAAAAGGTGTTTGACCTCACCAATAATTAAAGAAATACACATTTTTTAAATGGCAAGGGCTATCCTTTCATTTGTCTGGCAAAGAGTAAACAGTATGAGGATTTCGGCTGTTAGAAAAGGTATGGATAAAGGAGCATGTCAGACATCCGTCACCCCACCGCACACCCCCAGCCCACTTTTTATTCCGGTCGTTGCTATAGCAACCAGCTGGGAGGTACAGCCTGATGGCTTCTGTCCTCTGTGCACGTCAGTCTCTTGCTCTCTATCCTGGCCCCACCCCAGCCCCCAGCTCGCTGGGCCATTGTGGGCATGTGAACCATACGGGAAAAGTCCGGAGATAAGGTAAAGGTCCAGAGGGGCACGTCCTGGGGGCATCCTGGGGGCACCCCTTGACAGAAGCTAACAGTACATGTTCTTGCTTCTCAGAGAACAATTCTGAGCACATTGTATACAATTCCTCTGAGGGTCCTAAGAGGGAAGTCACTCTCGAGGCCCACAGCACTGACCAGGTCACTAATTCACCCCTGCCCTGGCTTTCCCACCTTCCCTGTCAACCCTTCTTCCCACACTCCCACTCCTATTCCCTGTAATTGCTTCCCAAAGTCAACCAGCTGCACACCAGCCCCATCAGGCTCCGCCTTCTGAGGAAATGTAAGACAGTCTAGGATTTGCTGGAGGACAGGTAAATCAGCACAACATACTTGGGGACAGTTTGGTGACTCGGAGTGAAGGGTGAGCATGCACACCCCAGCTCTACAACTCTACTTCTAGACATGTATTCTGCGGCCGACTGGCAACAAGAGAAAAAAAGATACTTTCGTTCATTCATTTATGATGAATCCATGTACTGTTTGTTCATCCATTTCTGCTCATCTGCTTATTCTGTTCTGTTCCAGGCGCATGATGACTAAAGTAACCCTTACTCTCCTTCTGTTAGGAAGAGTTAGCCAGTAAGCAACAGACAAACATAGAAATGTATCCTCACCTTCATCGTTCTTAATAGGAAAGAAAAAAAATCTAAAAACAAAGTGGGGGGGGTAAATAAATTACATTGCCTCTATCCATACAACAGTTTAAGCATGATGCCATGAATAGAAACAGTTCTGAGTCCCATTAGGTAAGATGCAAACGATTTATTCAGTGAATAAAGCAGGTTGCAGAACTGCGTGTCCAGTGTGATCTTATTTATTTTTAAGTTTATTTATTTATTTTTAGAAAGAGGAGTGATCAGGGAAGGGGCAGAGAGAGAGGGAGAGAGAATCCCCAACCAGGCTCCACACTCAGTGCAGAACCTGATGCGGGGCTCTATCTCACGAACCATGAGATCATGACCTGAGCTGACACCAAGAGTCAGTCGCTTAACTGACTGAGTTACCCAGGTGCCCCAAGAGTGATTTTATTTTTTAATAGAGTTATTTATTTACACACATATGCTCACCCACACCCCAGGATTATACCTCAGATATTACTAATGGATTTTCCATTTTTGCCTCAGTTCATAATCCATTAGCATCCCATCTGCCTAGAGATGATTTGGGTTTGTTGCAGAGAAGATAAAAAGAGAAAAGATAGGCTCATATGCAAAATAAGCCTATGCAGCAAGACAGCTCGCAACCAGGGTATTGTCTTACAAGAGGATCTTCCGAATGTTTTCATCCCCCTTGGAGTACTCTTCTGTTGTAGAGAAGAGGTGTCTTCCCCCCATCCCCCACGATGGCCTGAGTCCAGTGGCAAAGAAGGGTTTGCTGGAGAAGAGGAAGAGAGGAGTCTCCAGGGTCAGAAGGGCAGGTCTTACAATGTTTATTTTCTTCCATCTTGGCTTCAGCCCAGAGAGGAAGAAGTGCATTAGATAAACCAAGGCACACTGACAGGATACTGGGCTTTTGCTTCTGCTGCCTGTCCAAGACCTTGAAAAGCTCTCACTGCCTAGCTGTCCCTACCAGCCACCATCAACCTGTTGGAATGGCCGGGCAAGTTGGAGGCTCTGGGCAGGCTTCAGTGTCAGTGAGCATGGACACTGGATGGACACCCAATGGCCAGCTCTGAGCCTGTCATGTCAGTGTATGGGGACCTCACAGAAGGGGGCAGGGTGAGCAGGTGAGGGGCCTGGATGGAGGACAAGACAGGGAGAGGCCCAGGGGTCTGTGGACAATGGTGGCAGGCAATTCCCTCCAGCAGCGGTGGCTAAGTGTGAGACCAGATTGTGAGTGTCATGAACCATAGAGTTCACTGAATGCCAGAGGGAAACAACAGTGGGAGCATGAGCCATTTCCAGCAGATGGCTGCTACTTTTCAAGGAGCAAGGCAGGAAGGGAGAATGAAGGGCAATCTCAAAGTCTGGACACATTTGCCTAGAGAAAGTGAAATTCTCCGAAGAACCTGTTGACATCTTCAGATCAAAATTTGAGGGGCGCCTGGGTGGCTCAGGTGGTTAAGCGTCTGACTTCGGCTCAGGTCATGACCTCACGGTTTGTGAGTCTGAGCCCCCTGTCAGGCTCTGTGGGACAGCTCAGAGCCTGGAACCTGCTTCAGATTCTGTGTCTCCCTCTCTCTCTGCCCCTCCCCTGCTTGTGTTCTGTCTCTCTCTGTTTCTCAAAAATAAATAAATGTAAAAAAAAATTTTTTTAAAGAAATTTGAGCCACATTGGACATTAACATATATTTATAAATTAACAAATACAGTATCATTAAAAATGCTCTCCCTGCAGGCCAGTAGGTAGGGCTCAGAAGGAAGACCAGATTAGATGTCGATAAAGGCAAGAACCTAACTTTGTCTGCGCTTCTGAGCTCCAGTGTGAGTCAAGAGTCTGGGCAGATGCCCACACCTCTATTGCTGGGAAAGGGCATGGGAGAGAATCCGAAGCAGGACGGAGATCTTCCCTCCTACTTTGCATACTTTATCCATTTTAGATAATTTTACAAATCTGGAAAGGTATAAAAAGAAACACCCAACAAATATTTAGAAAGCCAGTTTCTCCCTTTCATAAAATTCCTGCATTCCATACTTCCTGGAGTGCCCTCAGTTGTCCCTGCTCTGTGCCCTTTAATTACCACCAACATTCCACTTGCAGTTTTTCTCTCAGTGACTGGTCAGACCAGAAACTGAAACTTTTGTTTTTCCTTTCTTTCTTGTTAAATTTTAGTCTCCCTTCTTGTCAAGTTTAAAAGTTCCCTTTAAAGTTTCTTTCAGGGGCGCCTGGATGGCTCAGTCAGTTAAGCATCTGACTTTGGCTCAGGTCACAATCTTAAGGTTTGTGGGTTCGAGCCCCCTGTTGAGCTTTGGGCTGACAGCTGGGAGCCTGGAACCTGCTTCGGATTCTGTGTCTCCCTCTCTCTCTGCCCCTCCCCTGCCTCTGTCTCTCTGTTTCTCAAAAATAAATAAATGTTAAAAAAAATTAAAAGTAAACAAAATACAGTTTCTTTCACTCAGAGAGAAATGATATTTAAAAGATATTCTGAGTGCACCTGCATGGCTCAGTTGGTTAAGTATCTGACTCTTGATTTCAGCTCAGGTCATGATCTCACAGTTCATGGGTTCAAGTCCCACATCAGACTCTGTGCTGGCATTGCAGAGCCTGCTTGGGATTCTCTCTCTTCCTTTCTCTCTGCCCCTTCCCTGCTTGTGCACTTCTCTGCTCTTCTCTCTCTCTCTCTCTCTCTCTCTCTCCCCTCTCTTCCTCAAATAAATAAACATTTAAAAAAATAATAATTAAAATAATTAAAAATAAAAAATATTCTGGGAAAAGGGCAAAAACAAAGAAGTGGGCCACCCCAGCCTCCCTGCCCATCTGCCTTGTCCTTCCCAGCAGCCATCCAGCAGCCCATTGTTGGGTTAGGCGTTCAAGTCTTCATTTCAGCTCTGAGCCAGGTCCCCAGTCACTGCTCATCTGGGGGTTTTGGGAGTTCCCTTGGAGAATCACCCTGAATAGAGCTGAGCGGGTTTCACCCTCCCCACAATGGGCACCCAGAGGGACTGTGGAAACCTGTAGTCCTCCAGGGGAAAAAGGTGGGAAGGGAGTGGAGCCAGGAAAAAGGGAAGGAAAAGAAAGAAACATTTCTCTATCACCTTCTGTGTACAAGGTATTATGCCAGGGGAGTGCTTCGACACAATGTATCTCAGTGCCTCACTGGTTCACGTATTCATCCACTGGGCACTTCCAATGCTTTATTCATCGGACACAGATTTACTGAGCTTCTATTTCACACCAATCAGCTCTTCTAGGCTTTTCATTCTATGCACTCCACTAGATGTTATTCCAACACCTGGGGTTAGATATTAGGGAGACAAGGTACAGAAAATAAAACAACATATTTCCTCAAAAAGGCCAGGCAAGGCTTGTACACTAATACCCTGTACACTCTATAAGAAGGAGCCAAGACCAAGACCTGAGGTTGGAATGAGATCTTCCAGTCTAGCCCCTGGCTCTCCGGATTGTGCACGGACAAGTTCACCTATTACCACAGCTGGTTCGGGGCTCTGGATTCCCCAGATACAGTTAAAATGGAAGCCTGTAACACAGCCCCCGTTATGAAACACACACACACCCCAAAAAAACGAATATTAACATGTCACCTTTCCATGGTGGCTGACCTCAGGAGTCTCATTTTTCACATTAGTTGTAAAAATCTCACATCGAAAATAAGAAAACATAATTAAAGGTAACTAAGTAGCTCAAGGGTGTGGTCTTTTTCTACAACTATTGTCCATGTCAAGTGCTGATATTTTAAGCAATTGCCCTGATCCTGGGACACCTGCACCCCTCAGACAGGAGGAAACGAATAATAATCACTCCTTGCTATGTGCCAGTCCCTAGGTACTCAGCGTCCAGTAACTAATAGAACACTGAAACAACTTTCTGAGCTGGAAGCCACCACTATTCCCACATTACAGAGGATGAACCTGAGGCACAGAGAGGTTTGCTAACTTACCTAAGGTATCAAAGCAGAGTTGGGATTATAACCCAGGTTGTGGAGCACTGGAACTCTATGTGCCTCTATGAAAGAAAAAAGAGCACTAAATTCCCAGCCTTCGGCCCCTGTTAAGATCCTCACTGTGCCCCAAAGAGCTGTGAAGTTTAATGATAGAGTAAGGGGATATATTTTACAATCCAACCTGCCATTCTGACCTAAGAATTCAAAGAGTAGTTACTTTTCCTTAAATTCATTTCCCAACTTAAATGGAACCAATTTTCTTTTAATGCTACAACTTTGATCTTTTATTCTGATTAATGAATTATAATCTCTTAGTATCATACAGCTTGGAATATGATTTTATCCTTCCTGTCCTCGAGAAATAGAATATGGTTACTGATTATATAGACTTTGCTGGGTCCTTTCTTGGGTCTCTGGAAGGCTGGACAACTTCTGGGGACACTGAGGATGGGCATATGTTTCGGGATAGCCTACACAAAGCCAAGGTGGAGAAATCCCTTGGAATACATCAGTAATCCCCGTCAAGTCTCTCCTTAATGTCAGTTTTTCAATGGATTTAATCTGAAAAAGAAAATGATGGTGTGGGCAGTAAATATACAGCCTGACTGTATCAGAAACAGAACTGCCCCCCCCCCCACTCCCCTGTGGGTGACCTCGCCTCCAGGGGTCCTTCCACAAGGACCCAGGAGCACTTTCAGGGACCTAAGTCCTCCAGATGCACACAGTCGCAGCTTCCCGGCCCACCGGGGCATCACACAACTGGGTGACGTGAGCTTCAAACTTTGATTCTTTACAATAGAAATGGCAGTTGGCTTTTCTTCCGGGATTAGAATAATCATAAAAGAAATTGTTCACACTGAACTCCACATTCATTCCCGTATAACGAAAGCTGAAAACAAAGCAAAAACAAAACAAGACCAAAACCTTTTCTGTGCTTAGTGTTGCTCAGAGTGAACATGGCGGTCCTCACTTCTGGGTGACCAGTAAGATCCCACAAGATGATGAAAGATCAGCAAAGGGGGCTCGCCTCCCCCAGCTTTGGGCAGAGGGACTGCATCATGTTGCTAGAATAAAAATCCCCGGGGCCTTTATTAAGAGCCACACTTTGGGAAAGCGGGACGCATCTGCCCACTCTAATTGCCTCTATAAGTCCTCGCTGCAGTGAGGAACATTCAGAACTGATGCTGTGAGGGCCTAGTTACTTTTAAATAAAACAAACGAAGACTATAAATTTGAAGTGAGTAAGTGTGGGGTCTGCGGACAGAACGGGGGCCTCACATGACGGGGAGAAGTAAACCCCAGGTGTTCCTGGAAGCCCAGCAAACGCAGTGCTGTGCCGTTCGCCTTCTGAGCCTCTGCCGACCTTCCATCCCTGCCAGTGCTGACCAAATGACTTAACTCTTGAAGCCTCTCTGCTCCAATGCTTTGGAGCCAGTGTTATGTTCACATCTTACCTTCTGGCCTTGAGAATTGGCTTCTCACTGCAGATTCACACCCTTTCTGCACCTTTGAGAACTGCCTTCCTGGTGGTGGGAGTGTCACAGCTGGTGGCTGTCAGCTGAGAGGAATTGCCTCTGCAGAGACAGCGGCCTTGCCCAAGGTCATGCCCCCTGCCCAGGCAGCTCGTCCGTCTGTCCGTCTGTCTGATGTTGGTCACAGCAGCTCCCACACCCTCCCTTCCAGGTGCAATGGCTCTGAAGAGCCCTTCTGCTCCTGAGGTCCACGTAAGAACGAATCATTTTGTTGTGACAGACTCTCTCCTTGACCAAATTAGCCAGGCTCCTCTAAGCCCACTTCTCCACTAGGCCTACACCTTGTCCTTGAACAAAACACTGACATAGTTTCTAACCGCTTAAGGCCATATCCCTCTGATGACTCTAGTGCCCCTCAAAGCACCCACCTGAGAAAACTCAAGGCTGCCTTTGCTCCAGCCAACACCTAAAGACAGGGCCCCCTTTCCCAGCCTCCGTGGGATGGTAGGAACCTAACTTCAATAAGCACCCAGGATCAAACCCAAATGGGTTTCACATGGACCAGAACCCCCTCCTCCCCAACCCTGCTCCTTGGAATTTTGTTCTTCCCTGACTCTAATGAACCCCACTCATCCCCCCTTGCCTCTCCCCTCAGTCTCCCTTTAAAACAGCTGGTCACCTCTGTACAAACTGAAGTAGAGTTCACTCTGGACCCTCTTGCCCATGGCAGTAGCATGTTCCTAGCTAAAATCTGTCCTTGACACTTGTTTATCTTTGACAGTTGCAATGACCTCTCAATGTACCTGCTACCCAGCGAGTATATGGCCCCAATCTACTTGTTTAACTACCTGCTAGGCATTGATCCCAGGAGCGTCCTCCCCCAATAAACTCCCTGAAAATCTCTTTCTCAGAGTGTGTTCCTGGGGAGTCACAGTATTTGGATCTAGAAGACACATTGAGATCTCCAAGGCAGTGAATATAGAGAAACAAAGGGTTCCAGGGACAGGGTTGGGGTGCTCTAATATTTAGAGGGCCAGAAAATGAGAAGAAAGTAGCCAAGGGACTGAGAAGTAAGCAGAGGGGTGCAGGGACAGCCAGGAGAGCACAGTGTCATGGGAGGCAGGAGGAGGTTTGCAGAGGAGAGGGATCTCCTGTGTCAGACACTATTGGTTAGTGAGACAAGGACTAGAAACTGACCTTGTGACTGAGCAACATGAGGTCATGGCTGACGGTGATGATGTCTTGGAAGGGCACTTTGCATCTTTTAGCATGCCTTCAGATACATTACTTCTTTTCATTTTAACAGTAACACAGAGAATGGATGGGATAGATGTTTATTCCACCTATAATGATGGCATATTAGTTAGGATTCGCCACAGAAACAGAACCAATTGGAAAAATGTGTGTGTGTGAGATTTATTGTAAGGATGGTGCTCATATCATGATTGTGGAGGCTGACAAGTTCCAAGAGTGAATTGGCAAGCTGGAAACCCAAGAGAGCTGATGGTGTAGTGAGTCCAAAACCCTGAGAATCAAAAGAACCAGCAGTACCCAATGATGTAAATTCTAGTTCAGAGACTGGCAATCTCAAGATCCAGGAAACAGCTGATGTCCCAATTCAAAGACAGTCAGGTACAAGGAATTTTCTCTTCCTCAGGAGAGGCCGGTCTTTTGCTTCTATTCAGGCCGTCAACTGATTGGATGAGGCCCACCCGCACTAGGGAGAGCAATCTGCTTTACTTAGTCTATCAATTTAAATGGCAATCTCATCTAAAATGGTAATCCCCCAGAATAAAGTTTGACCAAGTATCTGGGCATCCTATGGCCCAAAGTGACACATAAAATTATCCATCACAGATGGTTAAGACCAAGCAAGACTCAGTAAGACTGTCGTTTGAACCTCCCAGTCTGTGCTAACACAAGGCAGCCCTAGCGAACTAATATAGATTTTGGCACTGGAAAGTGGGGTCCTACTCTAACAAATACCTAAAAATGTGGAAGTATCTTCAGAATTGGGTGATGGGTGGAGGCTGGAGGAGTTTTGAGATACATGTTAGAAAAACCTAGATTGCCTTGAGAAATGATTGGTAGAAATATGGATGTTAAAGGCAATTCTGGTGAGGATTGAGAAAGAAGAGAGCTGTGGAGAAAGTGTCCATTTGTCTTAGAGAATACATATGGCATGAACAGAACATTGCTAGAAATGGGAATGTGCAGGCAATTCTGGTGAAATTGTCACAAGAATCAAGGAACAGATTTTCAGTAATTACCAGAAAGGTGATCCCACTAAATGAAATGGCAGAGGGCTTGGCCCAACTGTGTTCCACGGCTTTGTGGAAAGTAGAACATATAAGCAGTGAAGTTGGATATCTAACTGAGGAGATTTCTAAGCCATGTGTTGATTTCTAAGCCATCCTGTTTTCTGTTGTCTAAGCCACCAGGTCTGTGGTACACGTTATGGCAATCCTAGAAAATGAACACAGCAGGGGAACACCTGACTGGCCCAGGAAACCCCTTGTGCACCTGGCAGTGAGGGCATGAGGCATTTTGGAGGGGAAGGAGGAGCAGGGGAAGTCAAATCCCAAAGCAAAGCTGGGCTGTGGAGGGCTTTCACTGTCTGGTGTCTGCAAACCAGAACCAGGAGGCACAGTGATGGTTCCCACCCTGCCCTGCTGGGACCCCTCACAGGATGGATTCCATGGCTCCTGGTCATGCCCACGCTCAACTGGCTTCTCTCTAGAATCTAACCTCTGTGCAGAAGGAGAACTTAGTAGAGAAAGCGGGATGGATGTGGCAAAGCACAACTGCCTTCCATTCGGCTCACTTTTCCCTTAATGAGCAAGAAGTCAATGAAGCAGCTGTGAAAAGAAGCCATGTTATTGGCCAGTGGGTGGCAACATCGAGTGCCCAGGACTGCGCTGGAAGAAGTAGCTCATTGAGAGTTCTGGCCATAGAGAGAAGAAGGAAATATGTGCAGGACATGTTCACCTCCCTCCTTTGAGTTTTGTAGGGTGGTGCTCAATGTCCGGAGACCCGTCAGACACACAATTTACCGGGACTGCAATGGAGGTGAGGAGGGGTATAAAGCCTGACAAACGCCCACCTGTATCACTGGCCAAGATGAATGCTGAGCTCTCTCGGGCCTGCCAGCTCATGCAGCCAGTCAACCAGCTCTCTTCATTTTTGCCTAAGAGTTCAGAGCCTGACTCAAGGGAGAAAACTCTTACGTGGCAACCACAGCTGGCCTCCCTGCCACCGGGTTTCTGAGCACCCGGTGGAGGTGCTGGCAGGGGGTGCTGGGTGCAAACTGAGCTGGGTTGCCTCCAAGGACCCTGGAGACTCTGACACGCTTTCTAACACGTGTGCCAAGCAAATCGATTGCCACGTGGTTTTTGGTCGAGCGAATCCGATTCTCCATTGGCTTCCATTACAAATCTAAGAAATGTCCCGAAACAAACAGAAACTATCCCCATAGGCTGAGATGAAGATATCAATGAGAAAATCTTTATCAAGCAATTAGCCGGTCCAGGAGAGCTTGACCACTGGTCGCTCACTCCTCTCTCCTCTCCCTCTGGGACCTCCTTTTCCTCCCTGACTATGGGAGAGCTGGCTCTTTGCCCATGTCCTGCAGCACGTCCCCCTGCTGGCCAGCTTGCTCTGCCCAGAAGTCTGACGTCATCCACACCCCCCCCCCCATCATGGTTACCAGCCCCTCTCTCCACCTTGGGTTCCCCAAGGCCCATTTGGCCCTAAATCCTAGTTTGGCTTCATGCCCACTCCTGCCTCCTCACAGGACTTGTTCTGTACCTGGAGAAGAGGGCTGGTCATCAACACAGACTTAACAGCTAGCATCTGCCTACTTTCACTCCTGTGTAACTGGAATCCAGGCATTTTGCCCATGTCTATGGGTCCCACCTCATCTGGCCCCAACTGAATCGCTGTGAACACGTGTCCCTAACCACAGCCCCACCCCACCCCCACCCCAGTCCTTTCTCTGCAGCACAGATACATGGGTTTTCCTTCCATGCCACTCCCATCAGGTCACTTTTCTCCACCATCCTGTTAAAAAGAAAACCACAACAAAACTGACACTTACATACAGAGAATTAGTGGATGCCACAGGGAAGGGGCCTGAAATAGGTGAGGGGGGGGTGGGTAAGAGGACACTTACCATGATATGCACTGAGTAATACATAGAAGTAAGTGTTGAATCACTATATTGTACCCCTGAAACTAATATAACACTGCATGTTTATTAACTAAGCTGGAATTTAAAAAGAAAAAAAAAAACACTGGCTCAAAATGGCATCACTGAGGCCAAGCCACCAAACTGGGGCTTCATTCCTAACCTAATTACAGTTGCAACCACCCTGAGAAATGTAGTTTTCAGGAGTCAGTCAGGAATTTTCTGGTCAGCACCAATGAGGTAATCTTGTCACAAGGGCCAGTCTCTCCATCCCCCAGAGGAAGATGAGGTAATCCACCTAGTAAAAACCCTCCTCTTTTCCCCCTAAGGAAAGGTGACCTTGCCCCAAAGAGTTGTTTCTTTTCTTTTGCTAACAACTTTCTGGCCCCACCCTCCTTCCTTATAAAACCTTCCATTTTGTACAACTCCTCAGACAGCCCTTCCATTTGTGAGGTGAGGAGCTGCCTGATTCATGGATTGCTTAATAAAGCCAATCAGATCTTCAAGTTTACTCAGTTGAATTTTTGTTCTTGCTTTGGTTTGGTTCCATAGCTTCCTGGACCCTGCGGGGTTCAGCCCCTCCTGTCTCTCCGGCTACCCGCTCAACTGCTCGCCCCAGAATTCGGTGCTTCAGGGCTCAACACTTCTTTCCTGTTTCTCAGACTCACTGTTTCCTCTTCAGTAGGATGATCCCTTTTCTCCTCTCCCAGATCTCCCTGCACAACCTGGCCAATTCTTACTCTTCTTCCTTCCAGCTACAACTTTGAGGTCACTTCCTCAGGACCTCTCAAGTCCCAGGGGAGAGTCCTCCTCTGCTCTCCCCTCATACCTTTAATGATCCCACCCAAGTCTTTTCATAGAGCAGTGTCAGGGCCCATTCGTGTTCCTGTATCCTCCACTAGACCTGATTATATTTTATGAGAAGAGGGGCAATGCCTTTTATTAACCATTTGCCTCTGGCACCTACCACAGTGCTCAGCACATAGTAGATGTTGAACAAAAATCTATTGCATGAGTGAGTGACCATTGAGAGGACTCAATCAGATAATTCAAGAAGATAATGTGCCTGGAAGAACTTACTCTCATTTACGTAGCTGCGGTCCAAATCAGGCCCATATCCTATGTTTACGAATAAAGTTGTATTGGCATAAAACCACCCCAACTGGTTTGCTGTTGTCATGGTTGCTTTCCTGCTCCCATGGCAAAGTTGAGTTGTGACAGAGGCCTTCTGGCCTGCAAACCCTAAAGTATTTATCAGCTAACCTTTTATGGAAAAAGTTTGCTGCTTCTGGTCTGGATGTCAACATATAGGTGTGGCTCCAAAATAAGGCAAGATGTTTATTAGCCAAGGCTCCACTGTTGGTAACTGAAGCTTTGTCCAGTCAGTTCACTCCCCTAGCAAGGATTTCTTTTATCTTTATCATCTGGCTAATCTTATCAACTATCCTCAGCCTGAGATCTTTGGTAGTAAATACCTCCCTAAGTGGAGTTAATTAACTCTTTCAGGCTCTACAGTGACATTGAGAATCCCCTTGTCTGGGAATCTACTTGCCCTCTGGGGGCCATAATAGGTTTAATTCATCCTTAAAACAAATTTCCCTACTCCAGTGTCAGCAGGGCTGAATCACCAGCCAGGTGAATGGACTCCCAGTCCCTTTCCTGGGGGTTTCTGGAGGTCTTGGGAGCTGGAGCCTTGGGTCACATTGCAGCTGAGGGAAGGTTAAAAGAAGTTAGCCTCAGCCCATGGACACTTAGGAGGAGGTGGGCAAGCCCCTGCATCAGGAGCCACAGGGGCATCCTGTTTCTAGATTCGTGGCCATCCTCACCCATGGAACACTAAGGAAGGCCTGTTCCCAGTCAAATCTTGGGAGGCTATCTAGATATCCCTTGGGAAGTCTGCCCTTGGGAAGTTTTCTTAATAATGTGATCAAGACTTGGGCACCTGCGTGGCTCAGTCGGATGTGCATCTGACTTTTGATTTCGGCTCAGGTCATGATCTCATGGTTCATGAGATCAAGCCTTGCATCAGGCTTTGCGATGACAGTGTGCAGTTTGCTTGGGATTCTCTCTCTCTCCCTCTCTCTCTGCCCCTCCCCTGCTTGTGTGTGCTCTTTCTCTCAAAATAAATAAACATTAAAAAAGAATAATATTGTGACCGAGCCCTCTTCAGCAGGGTAGCAACTGCTTGGGCTAAGATTGTTTAAATAGGGTCTGCGACCAGCTAAGTATCACAGGCAAAGCGTAGCATTTGTGTCCCTGTCTTGCATACCTGCCCAGGGTGGTGTGAGGTCTTTGTGGACAAAAAGGACTCTGTTAATGCAAAGATAAAAGAGTCCCTGTGTGACCTCTATGGGCAAAAAGGACAAGTACTAAGGTCCAATTCCACTGCTACTGAAGCTCAGGAAGACAGGTTTTCCCAAGTCTGAAGTACAGGCATCATGGCCTGATGTCAAAAGCAGTTACACTTGAGTTCTGGGTGGCAAGGGAGAATTAATTTCCAAATATCAACTAGTTCCTGTAAGGATGCCTTTTGTGTATTTGTTTTACTGTTTGCCTATTTCCTATTTACCAAGCCTGTTCTTAATTTTTGTAGTTGGCATTTTTCCCCATAGATAGTTTCAGATAATTAAAGCATTAATTAAGATACTATTTCTGGGGATAACAAAATGTCAGGTGGCAAGAAAGCGTATGTGGTCCCTTCAGCAGTAGACGGAATCCTCTCTGTGAGATGGCAATAACCCACGTGGGTGCATGCTCACTTAGGGCCACGTGCTGTGCAAAGTGCCTTCTGCTAATACCTCAGTAATCCTTGCAGTGATGCTGTGAAGTGCCTGTTCGTCACCCACACCCACACCCACACCCACACCCATACCACAGACGAGACAACTGAGGCGCCAATAAGGACGATGCACAAGGGAAATTTCTTAGTCTGGGCTCCCTCCAAAGCAGAGCCTGAGACAGACTTTGGGCACAAGTTGGTAACTTGGATGTTGATCCCAGGAAGTCCAGGGCAGGGAGGGTAGGGTATGGAAGAAGGAAGTCAGCGTAAGCTTGTGTCATCACAGGACATGCAGAATGCCTCCAAAAAAATGCAACAGAAGGGGAGCTCGCAGGCACAAACATTCTCTCTCCAGGGCAGAGAGTAGACAGCCCTATAGTACACTCTGCAGGCAAGAAACAATCAGGTGCTTCTGAGCTGCAGTCAGGGGCGGGGGGTGGGGGGGGGGCATGCACAAACCAGGAGAGCCTGTTGCAGTAAAACGTAGAAAGAATTCAAGTCTGGGTCTCTCGGACTCCAGAGACCACTCTCCGCACACCACCTTCCCATTCAGCCAGCCCTCGTGAGCAGAGCTTCGCCCGGGCTGCCCGGAGTGCAGGAGGCCTTGCATAATATTGATGGTCTTACCTGCCTCCCTGTAACTTGGTTCCAAGTGTAGTGAGGAAAATGGGCCCATGTGCCCCATGGGAAGAGTTTGCCCTGCTGGCCCAGAGAAGACAGTCTGCCTTGATGAAGGTAGGCATGTGAAGGCCCAGAGCCACAGATGCTGCAGGCTGAGAACAGTACAGCCCAGGGAACACTATTCCTGGTGCGGTCGAAGTGAATGGTGCCCCCTAGGGTTGTGCAGAGAACAAGCTGGGTGACTGTACACGGTGGCCCTGGACCCAGCACTTTCACTGTCCTCTGTTTCCCAGAGGACAGTGCACCTGCTCTCAGACTGCACCTGCTCTCAGACGCTCTAGGCCACGTGTTCTCTGAGGGGACCTATGAGCATGACCCCTTCACCTCTGCCCGTTCCCAGCTGACCATAGGGCATCACGCCATTTGAGATTCTCAGCACATCTTTAAGTCTCAGTTGCCCCCTGAGTCCCATTAGTTGGTGGGGCCCGATTCACAGGTGACCTCGATCACCCATTTACCTCCTGTGTCCTGCTGAGCAAACTCAGGTCACTTCTGAAAGAAAGTTACAGAACCCCTGAAGAACATGTGCCCTGGAGGAGCCCTTTCTGTAAGGACTGTGATGGTTTCCAGGGCTAGTGGGATTAAAGTCAGCTTTGCATGGAGCATCTCGTTGTGAATAGGAGCCAGCTGCCCCTTTCTCCACGGCCTGAGTTAGAGACTGGATCCACTGTCACAAAGGGGAGGGGGAGCCAGGACTCAGGGGACAGCAAGGCAGTCTCCAACTGCTGTACTTTTCTGTAACCCTGGTCTGAGACCATAGACCATCTGCCTTCTCTCAGAAACATGACAATTTATGGTCCAAGATCCATCAAGGATTTAATAGAAACCTAAATATTAAACTCAGAATGCCAAATTTTGTGCCTGAAGTAAAAGAAATTCCTAAGAGATTATCAGAATGGTAAAATTGAAAGTTCATGCTGAAAACATGTCTGTGCTTTTTCTTTTCCTTGCAAAATTGCTGTTAAGTGATCTACGTGACCTGATTGGTATGGAATACATGTGCAGTTAATAAAAGCCTGTAAGGACCCAACTCTGCGATACACCAAAACCTTTTCCCAGACACCCATGCCTCACAGATTAAATGATCATTCTAAAAATATTCAGAGAATTAGTGGGTGTTCATTTTCATGTAAAAGGATATCCACTCATTTACTCCTCAAAGGCCAAGCACTTTCCTGATGCAAAAACGAAGGCACCTTAGGATCTCACCTGTGGGTAAAAAAGGGTTATCAAAAGATATATGATAGTTACAACGCAATGAGACAAGTACTGTAATAGAAGAGAGTTTTCCTTTGTTTTAAGTGCAATAGAAGCATAGAGGGGCCACAATAATGCTGCCTGGGTAAGTCAGGGAAAGAATGAGTCAGAGAGGGAATTTTCAGTTGGGTCTTGAAGGATGGGAAGGAGTTTTCCAGGGTGGGGGGAACATTCCAAACAAAGCAGGAGGTATAAGCAACAGTTTAAGGGTTTAAAACATTCTGGCATATTCGGAGGGCTTAAATAGTTTTCTATGCCTGGAGTATGGGGTGCCAGAAGCAAGAGATGAGAAATTGTAAGAGCCTGTGTGAGCCAAAGCTGAAAAACTTTGTCAGGACCCCATTGCAATGATAGCTTCAGGATGCTGCTCCCAGGGACTCTGTCAGCTGCATTAACTATTATATGGAAACTGAGATTAAACTAAATGAACAGCTCAGATTAACCAAAAGCACAGCCTTTGCCTCCCTAACAATAAAAGAAGGTAGCAGTCTCTCACTTGATGAAATTTGAAAAACAAGGGACTCTTGGCCCCAAATATCTTCTAGACCAACCTGATCCAAGAGTTGAAATGTCACCATCTGAGTGCCATCCCTTTAGATCGGAAAGACGTTTTGGTTTTCAATGTCCCTTAATAAAAGCACATAGTCTGGGATGAGAAAGCACCCTGAATCCTGTGAGTTGTTGTACGTTTTCCTGGTTACTGATCTGGTGAGCATCTCATCACTTTGTTACTGGCCACTCATGGTTCCACTTCTGTGAAATGCCTATTGTATGCTTTTCCTAATTTTCCTATTGAGCTATTTCTTGATTTATAGTCATTCTTTATATCCTCTCATTGCTAATCCTTTATCAGTTATATGTGTGGCAAATATCTTCTCCCAGTTTAGTGGCTTGTCTTTTATTTTATGAACACCTGCATATCTCTGTTAACGCCTCACCCGGGATCCTTGAGTTTTGTACCTGACAGATGGTCAAGAGCTCGGTTAGGACCCAAGACAGAGTTCCTGGCCTGGAAAGAAAAGGCGAGACATAGCAAAGAGAAGAAAAAGTCCAAGAGCTTGACTCAGCACACATCAGGCTGATGCTCAGGCTTGATGTGTGCTCCTCTCTCTCGCCACGGTCACTTCCCCTGCCCAAATGTTCAAGCCACAGCAAACTTTTCAGAGATCTGAATGCACCATGTTCTTTCTGCCACAGGGCCTTTCCCCATGCTATTCCTTCTACCTGAATGCCATTCCTAACTCCTCCCCCAACCCACTCTGCCTGGAAAGTGTTACTGCCCTGTAAGTTCTCACCTCATTGTCCTCTCCCAGTCAGATTCCTTCCAAGAGGCTCTGACTCATCCCTGATGAGAATCTCACTTTTTTTTTTTTCAATCTGATAGTTTGGATATTAAGATTAAGTTAAACATTAATGTTTTCCTCCAAAAACATATAAACTAAACCACCTCTTAATACAAACAATAAGGTAGGCATATTAAGTAAGTAAACTCATGATTGAAACAATTTCTTTGCCTCTGCAAGGACAGACTATGGTAAATCTGTTCTTGAGCTTCTAGGTTTAAAAAAAAATTAAACCTTTTTGGGGCACCTGGGTGGCTCAGCCGATTGAGCATCCAGCTCTTGATTTCAGCTCAGGTCATGATCTACTGTAGGTTTGTGGGTTCAAGCCCCACATTGGGCTCTGTGCTGACAATGTGGAGCCTACTTGGGATTCTCTCTCTCTCTCTCTCTCTCTCTCTGCCCCCATCCTACTCTCTCTCTTTCTCCCTCTCGCTCTCTCTGCCCCTCCTCTGCTTGTGCACTCTCTCTCTCAAAATAAACATTAAAAAAAATTAAACTTTTAGCCAAGGCAGTGCAAATACTGTCATATAACAAAGTCCTGGCCATTATACAAATGCGCACATTTCGTTTATCCGTTTCTTGGGGTTTTTTTTGTTTTTGTTTTTTGTTTTGTTTTGTTTTGTTTTTGTTTTTTAAGAAGCATCTACACAAGATTTGGGGCAAAACCCAGTACACAGAAAAGTGAGGTGGGGTGCCTGACTGGCTAAGTTGGTTAAGCTACTGACTCTTGATTTCAGTTCAGGTCATGATCTCATGGTTGTCGTGAAATTAAACCCCACCTCTGGCTCAGTGCTGGAGCGTGGAGCCTGCTTAGGATTCTCTCCCTCTCTCTCTCAAAATAAATAAATAAATAAACTTTTTAAAAAGATGAGGCTTTGGCCAAGCTAAAAAAAATCCAAGTAAACAAAATGGGACCCCCTGAACCCACTCCACCCTGCCTCCCACACCCCACCCACAAAAGAGTTAACCTAGGAACTATGTCTTTCACATTTTATAAATAGTAACTTCTTAAACCTGTGTCTTTGACCACATATTGTCATATTACAAAAAAGAAATATCAAGTAAATACACTGTTAATCAGCCAACTGCTCTGTAAACCACCACTTTATATCTCCATGTGCCCACATCCAAAAAAACCAATGGTATGTTCATCATCTCCACCTTCAGATACCCATAAGACAGGAGACTCTCATTTTTTACTCCTAAACTATACATTTATCTCCCCAGATAGATTCTTAACTTTTGTGGGCAATGCATTCTATTTCTTTTGCATTCCACACATTGTGCAGCCCAGTGCTCAACGCATCATTAGCTATTTAATACATTTTTTAAAAGAACAAAATGATAAAGGTAATTTGGAATGCAATGATACTTGTTAATTAGGCTTCCCTGATCACTAGCAGGGATATTTGCATTGTAAGTCCAGTGTTTCATAGAAGTCACAAGACGGTTTCAACTGAAGTTAGAACTTTCATCGTCCACATTTGACTCAGAAGCGGGAGCTTCTGCAAGGACACCTGTGGATGGTGTGCAGTGATAGGGCAGCCCAGACTTTTGCAGGAGAGGCACCCCAGGCCTACATTGGACTAGGATGTGCTTGCAAGATAAGCCTTTGCAGTAGCCCATATTCCTTTATTTAATTTCACTGGCCAAAAAGAAAATAAAAATTATCCTTTTGGGATCGCCTTCAAAATCTATTTGGAACATCCTCAGTGCTATCAAACCATTATTCTTTGAGGGCCCTGGGTGACTCAGTCAGTTAGGCGCTTGACTCTTGGCTTCAGCTCAGGTCATGATCTTGTGGTTCATTGGCTTGTGCCTTGCATGGGGCTCTGCACTGGAGGGGCAGAGCCGGCTTGGGATTCTCTCTCTCTCTCTTTCTCCCTCATTCTCTCTCCTTCTCTCTGCCCCTCCCCTGTTCACTCTCTCTCTCTCTCAGAATAAATAAATAAACTTAAAAAAAACTTTATTCTTTGAATATGAATGGATTCATTCACCTGAGTCAGTTCAACAAATGTGTTTTGAGCACCTAGGATAGAATGACAAGACGAATGACAGAAAGCAAGCTAAGTCACAACATGGCACACATGGGAACACCTCTGCAGCCGCCTATACCTCTGAAGCTGAGTGGAAGGTATGGCTGGGAAGACACTGAGGAGAGGACTTGAGTTTTAAGCCACAAAGCTGTTTCCTCGGAAAACACCATATTGAAACGAAAGCACCTGCTGTCTGGGTGACCAGAACCACATGTCAAATCCATGGCCAAATAATGTCAAATAGTCTTATTCTTCACCTGAGGAGTCCTGCTCCCTAGCTTTAGGTGGGTGGTGATGAGCCCACCCAAGGGGTAGTGCGGTCTGCAAGGGAATGTGCTGGGCTGAAGACTTTCTGTCTCAGGGGGTGATCTCCAGGCTGAGTTGTTAGTTGTTGAGCATCTCTCGGGAAGCAACTGACCACTTCCGTGCCTCCATTTCCCCACGGATGACCCAAAGAGGAGGAAAAACCCCTTTATGCTGCATCATCAGGTCACTCAAGGATAAGAAGGGAATGCCTGATGAGGGTTTGCACTCAGAAATTTTGTTGTGATGAATAAATCATGCTGAGTATTGACACCATTATTGATGATGGCTGGGCTCCCATAAGCACTCATCTAATTGCGTTTATAAAATTCGTCTCCAAAAGGCCATATTTAGCAAAAGCAAAAAGATAAAACTAGTGGAGGAAAGGGGGCATGTGAAGAATGCCCCATCGGGAAAAACGCAGGAGTCCACACAGCTAGAGTAATCTGACAGTGGGGGCCCAAGCACCAGACTGATTTCAGATCCTGCTTCAGACACTGTCCATGGCAGCCCAGCCTGCCCTGACAACGGGACTCCTCGGTGAGACTGAACAAAGTGCCCTGCACGGTACAGCATGATCTATAGCCTCGCTTTATATCTCTTATTTCTATTCTGGGCATCACGCACACATTCCATTACCTTGCCCTCTCCTCAGAGGTGAGCTTGTCTGGGCTCCAGTTTCATTGTTCCTATGTAATATATAAGAAAGGATCAGATAGACACTACAATACCTTCCAGCCCAAGTGTTCTTGAATCCCAGTCATAAAACTCATAACTTTTTGCAGGGGAGGGGCAGAGAGAGAGAACCCCAAGCAGGCTCCACACTGTCACCACAGAGCCTGACTTGGGGTTCGAACCCACGAACCATGAAATCATGACCTGAGGCAGAATCAAGAGTCGGGTGCTTAACTGACTGAGCCACCCAGACGCCTCTAAAGCTCATAACTTTCACTCATCACCTTCCATCCTCACAACTAGCCCTTGTGGTAGTTCTCTTTTCATTCCCATCTTACCGACGAAGAAACTATGGCACAGAGAGGTTAAGTAGCCAAAACTGTGGCCACACAGCATGTACAGCAGAGCTAAAAATTCAGACCTGTGTCTCTCTGACTCCAGGGTCTGAATTCTTAGCTATTATGCAGAATAGTGTCTGCAGTGGTTAATTTTATGTGTCAACCTGACTGGGTCACAAGATACCCGGCATCTGGTTAAATGTTATTTTGGCTGTGTCTGTGAAGGTATTTCCAGAATAGGTTAGCATTTGAATCCGTAGACTGATGAAAGCAGACTGCCCTCCCTAATGTGGGTGGGCCTCATGGATCTGTTGAATTAGATAGAATAAACAGAACTCTTGTCCCAAATAGAACAAATGGGTGCAGGAATGGGGAATTCTCTGTCTGCCTACCTGCCTGTTAAGCTGGGACATTGATCTTCCATCCTGGGACTTGGACCAGGGCTTACACCATTGGTTTCTCTGGTTGTCAGGCCTCTGGACTCAGACTGGACACACCAGGGGCTCTCCTGGGTCCCTGCTCTTGCACATGGCAGACTGAGAAACTTCTGGCCTCCATAATCACGCGAGCCAATTCCACATGATAAATCTACATATTTATAATACATAACTAGTAAATTAGGTACAGATTGACTCTATTGGTTCTGTTTCTCTGGAGAACCCTGACACCTCCCTCTCAAGCCAAACTCATCCTCTGTGGTTCTTTTCTCTTCACCAATTCCATGGGATAAGGATGATGAAATTAGAAGCCTGGGTGACAGGACTGTCACCAATCTACCTAGTCAACATAAGTTGCTATTATGTTAAACACACTCAACATAGGTTCATTGTTTTCAGTGTGAACTTCTTTTTTTTTAAAGGTTACATTTAAAAAAATTTTTTTTTATGTTTATGTATTTGAGAGAGAGGGAGAGAGTGAGCCTGTGAGTTGGGAAGGGGCAGAGAGAGAGAATGCCAAGCAGCTCCACACTGTCAGCACAAAGCCCGACTCAGGGTTCAAATTCACAAACATTGAGATCATGACCTGAGCCAGAGTCAGATGCTTAACCCACTGAGCCAGCCAGGTCCCCCTTAGTGTGGACCTCTGAGTTAAGATGGCTTTCCAGAATTTCTCTTCCCAAGTTTTGATACGAGTAAGGGGAAAAAATTACACTGACTAAAGAAAAAAAAAAAAAAAAAAGAATTTCCCAATTAGCAACCAAGGAAGAAATGGGTATAACTCAAACACAGTACATTTCAAAACTTGGAAGCCAAGGAAAGGAAGACTATGGCATGGAGCACAGAGCAGAGACCTAGCTTAGCTGGGTGTTCAGGTAGCTGCCATACCACCCGCAGAACCATAACTGTGGTCCCCCCAGGCCCTGAGAGCCAAGATAGGAGATCCATGTCTTTCTCCTCTTCTTTTTTTTTTTTTTTAACATTTTATTTTATTTTTTGAGAGACAGAGAGACAGAGCACAAGCAGGGGAGGGGCAGAGAGAGAGGGTGACACAGAATCAGAAGCAGGCTTCAGGCTCTGAACTGTCAGCACAGAGCCCGACGTGCAGCTCGAACTCACGAACCATGTGATCATGACCTGAGCCAAAGTCGGATGCTCAACCGACTGAGCCATCCAGGCGCCCCTCTCTCCTCTTCTGACCCAGGAGAAGCAGAAACAGTGGTGAGGGAGAAATGGGTAAAACTGGGAAGTGGGTTGGGGAAATAACCTGAACCGCTGGGAGCAGTTCTCACAGGAGCGGGGGACACCCTACATTTAGGGAGAGTGGAGCCTCTCAGCAGGTATTGAACAAAATTCCCTTCCATGAAAGAAAGTCTGGCTAGTTCAACAAATACACGGGCCCATGTCAACTGAGTCCCTTCCCTCTAGATCTGCAGTTTCTCTTAGGCAACAGAAAGAGGGCCACTGTCTTCAAATTTCTCATAGAGAAAAACACCTTGGTCTCAGAGAAGGAAGGAGTGATGTCAAGCTACCCTGTTTTATTTTCTTTTATTTTTTTAAGTTACCGTCTTTAAGTCAGAGCAAACAGAAGGTCTGGAGAGAGCTCCTCAAGCATGAGTCAGATGAAAGAAATGGCCGAGCAGCTACGCAAACATACAGCACAAAGAACAGGGAAAAGGCATGAGGGGAAGGGGGAGGGAATTCACCAAGAGTTCAAAGATGAGAAGATAAAGGAACAAGGCACGAGAAAAGGCAGGCTGTACACCTAAAGAAGCAGGCAGTGAACAATGAATCTGTGTCACTGTAAAACACACACACTTCACACACCAGCAGGAGTTATGGTTACCAACCAGAATGTGAGTGACAGATAACGTAAACTGGGACGATGTAAAAATAACTGTATTCGTTTGCTAGGGCTGCCATAATGAAGTATCATGGACTGGGTGGCTTGCACAACAGAAATAGCCTTCTAAATCAAGGCTAGAAATCCAAATCAAGATGGTGACAGGGTCATTGTTTCTGGAGGCTCTAAGGAAGAATCTGTTCAGGCCTCTCTCTTAGCGTCTGAAGGTTGCCAGCAACACAAGGCATTCCATGGTTTATGATTAGACCGTTCCAACCTCTGCCTCTGTCTTCACATGGCTTTCTTTCCTCTGTGTGTCTGTGTCCTGCTTCTTATAAGACACCAAGCACTGCATCAGGGCCCACTGTACTCCAATATGACCTCATCAACTTTATTGCATTCTGCAAAGACCCTACTTCCAAATAGAGTCACATTCACAGGTACCAGGGGTTAGGACTTGAGCATATCTTTTAGGGAATTCAGTTCAACCAGAAATAACGATACAACTGAATAGAATTTAGAGGAAGAGGAGGAAAAATGGAAGCACTATGAAAATGCCAACCAATATCCTCATCTTCATTTGGAAGGAGACAATTAATAATGTTCTAAAATCCAGACACATAGGGCAGAGGTGTATGTGGCTAATTTTTCTGTGAACTCTTATATTTAGAGAATATGTGGTAAAGAAACATTTAAGCCTCAACGACTTCAGTTTATTTTTGTTCTTTTATAAAATAAGTAAAATTTTAATATAATGCTTTCTGTTCTTTCAAACATTTTCTAGTGACTACTTATGCGGTCCAGTAAGCAATTCTGATACTAACTTCCTCCCTGACAACTATCAAAACCATCAGAAAGTACATGACTAAGCCAGAGCCTTAGTCATATTTGAAGCTCCCCAGCTAACAGCATGCCTGGTACATAGTTGCTGCTTTATAAATACTTGCTAAATTGGATTGTCTTATTGCTAATTCTGCAGTGTTGTACCATGTAACATACAAGACCAATGCCTCCCAGCCCTCTGGAATCTTACATCTGTAGAGGTACATGCTGTCTAGTTTTCAAAGACTACATTTTTCATTTCTCTTTTGCACCCAGCAGTCTAACTCTGGGAGATTAATTCCAGACATAGCTGAGGGGGAGACAGCACAGTTGTCCTCAGATGGACTGACCCTGTACTGAAAGGGAAAATGAATCCGTTCTCTCTGTGGGAAATGTATTTCGTGCCCCCTGCTCTAAAGTCCTATTCTCTGGCAACATAGTAATTTCATCCAAGAACTGCAGAATCTGCTGGTTAAAAGCCAAGGGTGAATGGGTCAGCTCCTTGGCCTCAGCACCTTCCCTGCAGAGGGCATTGTTACTGCTGAAGAACGTAGCCAGGTTCAGAAATGGACACTGCTGCTGACAGAGGCAGCCAAGTGTGCTGGTACATTCACAGACCATCATCATCTTTGCACGCCTGCGGTCCTCCCTTCCCTCCCACACCAGCTCGCCTCCAACTTATTTGGAAGGCAGCAGAGGGCTACTCAGGGTTTAGTAAAGACACAGACAGCATGCACGTGTGGAACTGGACTTAGCTATTATTAACAGTCTCTTGGGAAGGAAAACCAGGGCTGAATGCCTCTCGCTTCTGTCTGGTGTAAATCGCTCTCTCTTTCTCCTTCCCTATCTGTCTCTGTCTCTCTCTCTGTCTCTCTCTCTCTCTCTCTCTGTGTGTGTCTCTGTCTCTCTCTCTCTCTCATTTGCACCCCAGTGCAATCAATATTCCACTCCATCACAGATTCGGGACCTGACAGGCTGTGGTTGCCATTCCTGTGCTGACTCATCCATGGAGCCCATCATGGGCCAAGTGCTCCCTCTGGCCAGAAATGCTACTCAGTTGAATCTCCAACTCTGGCTTATCTTTGCTCCAATCAGTTTCCTTTTTCCTTTTCCCCAGAATGTCATTTCAATCTCCTGCGCCTTACCACCCTGGGAGTCCCAGAGAGACATTAACACAGGCATGGAGGGTTGCAGGACACTGATAAAGGTGGGCATGGAATAGCCTTGTCCCTTGTAAGTATCAAGAAGCAGCTGCTAATAAGAAGCACAAACGCTGGTGATCAAGAGTGAAGTCTGGAGCCAAATAACACACTATAAATAGCTGCAACCCCTGAACGGCATATTCTGTGTCCAGGTTTGATTTGATTTCCTAATTTTATAACCTAAGAAGAACTGCAGGGGTGGAGAAAAATAAACACTCATTTAAATTCTTTCCTAGAATGTCAGCTGTCAGGTGATAGAGATTTCCAGCTGGCTGAACCTCAGAGATTACTGCTTTCAACGTCCTCTGTCCACAGAGGAGACAGAGGGATGCCAAGGTAGCCTACGTCTCCAAGGTCACACCATGGACAGGGTCCTGGGTTTCAGTCCAGGGCTATTTTCTTGCCAACCTCTTTGTGTACCACCATCCGAATTTTTATGCTGTTAAGTGCTTTACTCTTTGAGGTCTATGGTTTGGACCAGGTGGCTGATAGCAATGCCAACAGAGAGACCTGTTTAGGAACAGAAAGCATGCTTGCACCTGGTGATGGAAGATCACACTGCAGCCAGGGCCTCTGGGTAAGGGCAGAGACAGCCGGCAGGATAGACTGGCCTGGAGCTTCAGCAAAAAGGGCTCCTGGAGTTACAGGAGATGAGGCTCTCATCTACCTCTCTATTGCACATTGGTGGCAGAGGACAGACAAACGGGCCTCACACTGGAGCTTTTGAAGAAGACAATGAGCAATTTGGCATTCTGCATCTTTAGGCCACAATGCAGCATGATTTCTTCTGAAAAGTTCCCCTTCCAGCCTTGTGGCAATCTCTGCAGAGAGTGTGTTTGGCTTCCATTAACTCTGCCCCCTTGGTTTGCAGTGAAGTGGGGGTGAGGGAAGGGGCGGTTGTGATAGGAAATAAGGGGAGATGAAGGGTAACAAGGTGGGGAGGTAAGTGGGGGGAGGGGATGGGGAGTTGGTTCGGGAAATGATGGGGTGTGAGGAGATGACAGGAAGTGAGGGAGCCAGCGCGGCTATTGCGCTGTGATCCTGCAGAAACAACAGGGTTCCTCACACTAAAGTTCAGGGTTTCAGGGAATGCTGCCCCATGAACTAAGGGGACAAAGGGAGGACCATCCGGGGCTTAGCAAGCCAAACTAGTACTCCAGGGCCTGTCAGCCCAGGGTTCTCCCAAGGAAGAACGTGAGTATGCTATTTTGATGGAGTCGTGGCAGGAAGTAATAAACTGAGGGAGGAAAGAGAAGACCCCCCTAAAGTACCTTCTTTGAGTCTGAAATCATAGGATCGTAGACTCAGAGTTGAGAATCACCTTAGAGGCCATCTGCTGGTTCAGGGATCCTGTGTAAAAGTGTCTGCTCAATCAACCTTCTTTGAACGATTCCAAGAAAGTGCTCCTCTCCTCACAGATGAACCATTCCCTTCACAGAGCTCTAACTGCTAAAATATTCGTCATTATACAGAGTCAAAATGGGCTGCCCTATATCCTCTAGCCTTTATTCTAATCCTTCCACATGATTCTCAGAAGTTAAATTATTACACCTTCTTAACACAGTTCAGAGGCTGTGCGTGCATGCACGCGTGCGTGCGTGTGTGTGTGTGTGTGTGTGTGTAGGGAGGGGGAACTCCCACATCATTTATACATATGATCTTGGCAATTATAAGCAATTAGCAAGCCAGTGATGTATTCAGTTAGAGGTTCTCAAGGACTAATTCAAAACTCCTATTTTTGCTTCATAGGTCTGTTTGAATTCATGATTCCTGAAACGATCCAAAGAAACAATCTCAACCAACTTTCCAAAGCTGACATTGGAAATCTTAAAACAAGCCTCAGCCTTTTCCCAAGATGTAACCCCCATCTTCAATATTGAGGGATTCTGCCTTGTCACTAAGCCCAGAACCTTCCAGCTTTTCCTGATGCCTTCTTCTCTTCCACCCTGATGCGGAGTCTGTTGGACCCCTCAGCGCTGAGACCTTGCCCTGGCTTCCAGGAGCAACACGGGTGTTCCTTAGCCTCCAGCCCTGGCCAGCTCCAGCCCCGGCTTCTCCTACCCACAGCACCCAGTTCAAGGTCCCCAAGCTGCTGGTTTGCGTCACCTGCCAAGCAACCTCTCAACATCCCACCCTCTGCCTTAGCAGCCCAGTTTCTTGCGGTGCTCTCCCCTCTCTCAGTGCATCTGAACTTGACACTAGACCCCTAGCCTGAGCCTCTCTAGGGTGCATGTCCCAGCCACACCTCAGCCTGCTGTCCCCAGCTCTCTGTTCCTGAAGAGCCCCCCTTTCCCCCTAGGCACCTCACAGAGCAGGCTGTTGGTCTGAAACTCTCTTTCTTGTGCAACAGCCACTCCTTCCCTTTACCATTCACCTACCTAACTCCTTGTCCTGGAGCCTCACCTTCTCTGCGACCCCTCCCCAAAGTTATCAGGCTGCAGCCCCTCATTGATCTGCACTGGGGTGCCCTGTACCCCCTCCCAGGTCTCCCTGGACTCCCTCCATGGATTGATGGCCTCCATCAGGGAGGGGCCCCACCGTTGTCATTTGTGGCTGCTTCTCTTGCACCAAGCCTAGTACCTGGTCTGTAGGAAGTGCTCAGTGCACACTTCTGAGGAAATAAGTATCCCCTGGTGTACTGAATGCAGCTCAGATACCCACAAAGCCCTATAGCCATAATCCTAAAATTCCTTTCCATCCTTCTCTCCCACTCTGTCTCCTTGTACAGGCTACATGTAGCAGACCAACTGCTCTTCTCTCTTCCAACAGACTGGAACATTTCCACTATGAGACTCTTGCTCACAATAATATGTACTGCATATATGTACTATGCATATATAATATACTAATACATAATAATACTCAATCTTATACATTAACTTAATGTATAAAATTGAATGTATTATTTAATATACAATGTTTAATAATAAATTACTAAACAATGTGATTATACATGACACATTAATATAACAATATAGCAATATATTATACATAATATAATATAAAGTGATATAATATCCATAAGATATTAATATAATAATATGTCACACATAAGATATTATATAATAATGTGTTATAATCTAATAGTTTATCACTATTTATTACTGAGTATTCATATATCATAATTAACTAAAGTGGTATGTGCACATGTGTGTGCATGTGTATGCATAAGAATAATACACAATACATCCTTTCTAGGCCAGCACTCTCCTGGACACTTTGCATTATTCCATTAATTCTCACAACAGCTGTGAGCTCAGGTGGTTTGTACCTTGCCCACCCCTACTGCTCAGTGAGAGTGGATCTCTTCCTCCTTCTCATGACCCTGGTCTGTCCTTTATGCCCCTTTGGTGCTGAGCATACCTCCGAGTCTGTTCTCTCATACATCTATTAGGATACAAGTCTTAACTCCCTAATGCATGGGCCGTATATCAAAAGCCAGAGGTAATCCAGTTCAGATTGGATTACACATGGCTCCCACAACAAGCCCACACTTAGTCTAGAGAATTGATATAGAAACAGGTGCGTGATTCATACATTTGCTAATTGCGTTCTGCTTGCAGACATTAACATGGCTAAATCTTTGGTATAGTCCTCAGACCCATTAGTTGAATGTCATCTATCCTGTTACTTTGCTCATGACATGGTAGTTCCACCAAAAATAGGACTCAAAACACAGGTCTGATGGGTGGTTGACATGGGAGGGGCTGGCTTCTCTCTCAACCTCCTAAAAAATGTCCCTATACTTCTTAGACTTACAGATGAAACACTGTTGCCTGGGACTGCACCACACCCCCAGTGGTGCCTCATCCCACAGTCATGGAGGGCCACCTCTGGTCCTGCCATCCTACTCACTCAGGCCACTGGGAAGGGCAACAGAAATACCTTGGTCAGTAGTTCCCCCCCCTGTGAGGACCTCAAGGCCACCAATGGCCCTTCAGGCACACCATCATCCATACTAGCAACCTGTGCCTTTCTCTTCAGAAGGCTCAGCAAAGAGCCCGCCTCCTCTCCTACCAGGAAGCAGGGTCAGCTGGAGGCATATGGGTACCGCAAGAAAACTAACATTTTAATGGAATTTGATACTATTCAATATCCATTTCGAGGAGGACCTGAGTGTCCACTCCATCCAGCTCTCTTCCTTCCTATCCCTTCCAGGCAAAGCTCAACTCCACACCACAGTCCCAAGCAATTCTGCTCAGGCCCCAGATTTATAGATCTAGTCTAGAAAACAAAACAAATTAAGGCCAGCTGGAAACTGGCTCTGCATTCTCTAGCAGGCACTTTAACAGCACGTTGTAGGGGGAGGGGCTCCCCCTCACATTAAAGTAAACAGCCCAGGCTTCTTCCCAAGCACGTTGGGCAATCTGCCAGAGCCCAGTTCTGTAGGGGCATGCCCTTTCTCTCTTCCTCGTTACATTTCTAAGACCTTGATGGTGGTGATCGGAGGCCAGACTCCCCAAAAGCAGGGCCTGAGACCAGGATTTGTGTGCGTGTGATTTATTCAGGGTGGGGACAGCAGAGCAGGAAAAGGGAGCAACCACACCCTGGGCTGCGACACCACTGCTGCACGTTGTGGGGAGGAATCTGGAGTGAAAATTACTCATTGAACTTTGTCCTCTGTCAAAGCAAGGGACCTGAGATTTCATCTTCTTCCACCAGACAGCTGTTGCTAAAGTGCTCCCCATTCCCCCACTCCCAGACCCTGGTGGGACTGCACATGCAGGCAAATGTCTCCAGTCCCCCACGGGTATTCCATGGAAGCAAAGCACAAGGGCACAGGGCTGGGCACACAAGAACAAGTGGGGCCATGGGAACCTGGGCAGAGTACCAACAGTGGCCTCTGCCGTGGCCCATGCTGAGTGGCACTTTGGGCAGTTGCTGCCCAGCTAGGCCACTCCTTACTCTGGCTCTGCCAAGAATTGGGGATTAGTAACCTCATAGAATCCATTTATAATTCTGGCATCATCAGGTAACCAAGATGATCCTCAACCTTTCTCTCTCTCTCTCTCTCTCTCTCTGCGCACATGCGTGCACACACACACATACACACACACACACATTGTGACATGTGGAACATATGCAGACATACGCTCCTGACTGCCTCAGAGCACAGCAGAAGAACAGTCAGCAAATGCTGGATTTCATCTGTCCTTGGCTTTGAGAAGACTCAACCAGGTGGGAGTCCCCTCCTTCCCACTCAGCATCTAATGTCCTTGTGCAACATCACGGCCCCCATGCTGCTGCTTCCTGCTCCCCTTTCTTAGTGCTTCTGTGTCTGTTTGCAAAAGAACATCTGTTTCCTGAATCCTGATTCCTTTTGTCATGGACCTTGTGTCTTCCTCTGTATCCATAGGATTTATTTGTGAATCCTTTTCTGGAGAATGCACAATTTGTATACAAACCCTTCTCTAACCCTTCTCACAAGCTCCTGGAGGCTGGGTTCTTGGCCAACAAGGATTCGGATTCTCTGAAGTGCTGGTCCACACTTTATAAGGCAAAGAGCTACCTGTTCCTACTGATTTTTACAGTTTCTCCCAATTTTACTGTGGTCAAAGCCTGTGGGCTGGGTGGAGGCTACCTCACAGTCCCTACCCCTGAGACTTCACCTGACATTGGGCATTATGAAGATGCCACAGAGAATATAAGGAGCATATTCTAGAAGCAGATGGCCATTGTTGAGTCCCATTCCTACCACTTGCTAGAGGAGGGAGTTAGCTCACTTTCCCCATCTGTCAAATGGGGGTAATAATAATAACTACCCACCAAGTTCTTCTGAGAAAACAAGATCATACAAGATTAAGTGAACAACACAAAGTCTGGAGCACTGTTAGCATTCCAGAAATTAGTGGTGGTAGGCACTATACCAGCAGCTATTGTTATTATTGTGGGGATGGACCCAAAGAAGGACATTAGAGAAATTTCCTCTGGTGTTGCAAACCAAAACCAAATATCATTTTCTGGTTGTTGACACTAAGAACACCCAAATCCCAGGGGCAAGCTCTGCTCCTTTGGTCTTTTGCATGGTCTTTGGTCCTATAAGAAGGAGGTCCTCAGCACAGGGCAATACCCAATAACAACTCACTAACTGGATCTGCTTCAAGTGGAAGGAATTTGTGTGTGTAGCTGTGTGTTTGTGTTGTAATCAAAGTAGCGGAGACTAGCTTTGAGAATTGAAAATAGGGACACCTGGGTGGGTTGGCCAGTTAAACATCCAACTCTTGGTTTCGGCTCAGGTCATGATCTCACAGTTCATGGCTTTGAGTCCCTCATTGGGTTCTGAACTGGCAGCACAGAGCCTGCTTGGGATTCTCTCTCCCTCTTTCTCTTTGGCCCTCCCCCACTTGTGCTGTCTCTGTCTCTGTCTCTCTTAAATAAATAAATAAATAAACTTAAGAAAATATTTTTTAAAAATAAAATTAAATTGAATAATATCGATTAACTTGATATTTCTCTGGATCTTAAGACAATGTATTAAAAGGCAGAATCAAGCTCAAATTGGCTAAAACCAAGAAAGAGTTCATACCTTTTAACATTATCTTCTCCCTACCCACCCACCCAAACTTTCTTTTGTTTTAACTTTACTTGTGACTTATTTTAAGTTTACAAAAGAGTTATAAGAATAGCACCAAGAATTCTTAATACCTTCACCCAGTTATCAATTAACATTTTTCTGTATTTCCTTTATTACTCCTATCTAACTGCATATGTATATTTTTTCTGAACAATTTGAAAGTTAGTAGCAAACACCCTTTACCCCTAAATATTTCATCATGCATATTCTACCTGGGAAACCCAAAAGACCCCACCAAAAGGCTGCTAGAACTGATACATGAATTCAGCAAAGTCGAAGGGTGCAAAACCAATGTACAGAAATCGGTTGCATCTCTATACACCAATAATGAAGTAACAGAAAAAGAAATCAAGAAACTGATCCCCTTTACAATTGCACTGAGAACCATAAAATACCCAGCAATAAACCTAACCCAAGATGTAAAAATCTGTATGCTGAAAACTATTGAAAACTTATGAAGGAAATTGAAGAAGACACAAAGAAATGGAAAAAAACATTCCAGGCTCAAGGACTGGAAAAATAAATATTGTTAAAATGTCAATACTACCCAAAGCAATCTATACATTCAATGCAATCCCAATCAAAATTGCACTGGCATTCTTCTCAAAGCGAGAACAAACAATCCTAAAATTTGTATGGAACCACAAAAGACCTCGAATAGCCAAAGTAATATTGAAGAAGAAAACCAAAGCACATCACAATCCCAGACTTTAGCCTCTACTACAAAGCTGTAATCATCGAGGCAGTATGATATTGGCACATAAACAGACACATAGACCAATGGAATAGAATAATGAACCCAGAACTGGACCCACAAATGTATGGCCAACTAATCGTTGACAAAGCAGGGAAAGTATCCAATGGAAAAAAGACAGTCTCTTTAACAAATGGTGCTGGGAGAACTGGACAGCAACATGGAGAAGAATGAAACTAGACCACTTTCTTACACCATACCCAAAACTTAACTCAAAATGGACCAAAGACCTAAATGTGAGACAAGAAATCATCAAAACATGAGAGGAGAAAGCAAGCAACAACTTCTTTGACCTCAGCCGCAGCAATTTCTTGCTCAACACATCTCCAAAGGCAAGGGAATTAAAAGCAAAAATAAACTACTGGGACCTCATCAAGATAAAAAGCATCTGCACTACAAAGGAAACAGTCAACAAAACTAAAAGGCAACTGAAGAAATGGGAAAAGATATTTGCAAATGACATTGGATAAAGGGTTAGTACCCAAAATCTATAAAGAACTTGCCAAGCTCAGCAGCTGAAAACAAATAAGCCAGTGATGAAATGGGCAGAAGACATGAATAGACATTTTCTAAAGAAGACATCCAGATGACCAACAGACACATGAAAAGATGCTCAAAGTCACTCATCATCAGGGAAATACAAATCAAAACCACGCTGAGATACCACCTCATGCCAGTCAGAGTGGCTAAAATTAACAACTCAAGAAACAACAGATGCTGGTGAGGACATGGAGAAACAGGAACCCTCCTGCACTGTTGGTGGAAATGCAAACTGGTGCAGCCACTCTGGAAAACAGTATGAAGGTTCCTCAAAAAATTAAAAATAGAACTACCCTGGGACCCAACAATAGCACTACTAGGAATTTATCCAAAGGATACAGGAGTGCTGATCCATAGGGGCACATGTACTCCAATGTTTATAGGAGCACGTTCAATAATAGCCAAATTATGGAAAGAGCCTAAATGTCCATCAACTGATGAAAGGGTAAAGAAGATGTGGTTCATATATACAATGGAATACTACTTGGCAATGAGAAAGAATGAAATCATGCCATTTGCAGCAATGTGGATGGAACTGGAAGGCATTTTGATAAGTGAAATAAGTCAGTCAGAGAAAGACAGATATCAAATGTTTTCACTTATATGTGGAACTTGAGAAACTTAACAGAAGACCATGGGGAAGGGAAGGGGAAAAAATAATTACAAACAGAGAGGGAGGGAGGCAAACCATAAGAGACTGTTAAGTACAGAGAATAAACTGAGGGTTGATTGGGAGGGGGATGGTAGGGAAGAGGGGAAAATGGGTGATGGGCATTGAGGAGGGCACTTGTTCGGAGAAGCACTGGGTGTTGTACATAAGCAATGAACCACGGGAATCTACCCCCAAAACCAAGAGCACACTGTACAAATTGTATGTTAGCCAATTTGACAACAAATTATATTTAAAAAAATATTTCATCATGCATTTTGTAAGAACAAGAATATCCTCTTACATAACCACAATAAAATTCTCAAATTCAAGTTATTTGACATCAATACAATACTATGACCTAATTAGCAATACATATTCTATTTTCATCAGTTGTTCCATTAACATCCTTTATGGATATTTTTTTCCCGGATTTAGGATACAAACAGGACCACATGTTGCATGTACTTGTCATGTCCTTTTCCCCTTTTCATATAGAACAGGTCCTTATCCCTTTTGCCCTTCAAGATACTGATAGTTTTCAGCTTTATTGAGGCATAACTGAAAATACTGATATTTTTGAAAAGTATGGACCATTTTCTTTTGGAAAATGCCCTCAATTTGATCCTGTATAATATGTTCTTGTGATTAGATTTAGATTAGGCATTTCTGGCAGGTGTACTACTTGAGTGTTGTGTTCTCAATGGATCCCATAGGGAGGGACCTAATATCAGTCTCATTATTGTAAATGGTAACTTTCTCATTGGTAGGGTGGTACCTAATCATTTTCTCAAAGAAGAAACCAAATGTGGTTTAAAGATGTGAGTCATCCATCAATAAATTTATAAATTTAACAAATCTTCCAAAATGTACTAATAATTTTCCTTCCTTCAGAAATAAACAAACAGGTTCACTCAAAATAAGCAAGCAAGCATAGCCCTGGAAAAAAATCTAAAATGGAAGAAAAATGAGGAGGGATTGGTCTTGCCCCGTTCTTAAAATGCATCAGAAGGCCTTGGTAATTAATACAGAAGGGCATATGAATAGACATACAGCCCAATGGAACAGAAGAGAACATAGAGAAATAGACTCAAATGTTTGCAGGACATTAATATATGACAAATATGGGTACTGTAATCAGTGGGTATAGATGGACTTTGTAATAAACAGCACTGGGACAAGTGGATAGCCAGTAGGGAAAAGGCAAAGTTGGAACCATACTACACCTAGTACATCAAGGTAAACTCTGATGGGTCAAAGTTTTAAATCTAAAAAATAATACTATGTAAATATTACCAGCAGGCATTCTACAACTATGCTGGATCTCATCCACTTCCCGCCCCCACCCCATAGAGTGGAGATCCACTCACCCTCCCTATTCTCTGCTGGAAGGCTGCCCCATGTGGATGACCCCAGCAGGATCCTGCACCCTCTGGCCAATGGGGAGCTATGAGAAGACACAGGAAGTCATGAAGGAAATGAGGGCAAGATATTCACTTCCTGACTTCCGCTGTATCCCAACAGACACAAGTGCTCTTCTCTAGTTGGCCTGGTCTACACAGCTCTCTTTCCCTCCAGTCTACAATAACTTCTTTGCTCCTCACCCTCTGGAGACCAGGGTGATGACACCTCTGTTGTCCCTAGGCCCAGATTCTTGCATCACCCTTAGAAGGTCCCTAAATCTTGCCCACAACCTTGTAACTAATCCCTTTGTATATCCGTTTGTATATCACTCTTGAATTATCCTGATTGGGACTCTGATTGGAACTCTGATTGGTAGGATAACCTTGGAGTGGATTGGCATATCTAACTATGTCTCAAACTCTAGAAATAAATAAATAAATAAATACCCATAATTGTAACTGGAAACAATAACAACTTCTACATAAAAAAATATAATCAAAGCACAACACAAAGCAAAAAGACAACAACTAGGGGAAATATTTGCAGCTCATGACACAAAAAAGTGTTTTTCTCCAAAATATGTGAAGAGCTCCCAGAGAGGACAAAGAGTAAGACCACAAGGCCAACAAAGGAATGGGCAAAGGTCACAGACAGTTGACAGAATAAGAAATCCAAATCGTACTAAATACTTGTGAGCCAGACACAAAAATCAAAACTCCACTAGGGTAAAATTCTTCCTTGGTCAGATGGGAAAAGTTCTGGAAGTTTGACAAAACACCCTGTTAGGTGCTAGGGAAGTAGATGTTCACTCTCAGTGGGACCGCCAAATGGTGCAGCCCCTACTGGGGATATAACCGTCAAAATTTCAAATGCACTTTCCCTTTGACCCAGCACCCCTGCTCCTGGGGTTATATTTGATCAGTGTGAACTGACAGCTGATAAGATTATTCCTTACAGCATTGTGTGTGATACTAAAAAAACATGGAAACCACCCAAGTGTCCATGTCTGAGGAACTGCTACATAAACCTATGATTTATTCATATGATGGAATAGTCTATAACTGTAAAAAATATTTTTTTTAAATGAGGACTCTTCCTGTGAACTAACATCAAAATATCTCCTGGACACACCATTAAGTAAAAACAAAAAAGTGCCTAAATATGGTACAATCTGGTATGCCAACTTTGAGGTAAGAAAGTAGGAAACAGGTACATCATTTCCATGTTCTTGTGTTGGCATAAAGATGCAATGAAGGATAACAAAGAGACAAATGACCACAGAGACTTGGGGTGGAGGCAGGAGCATGTGGCTGGCATAGGATTTTCTCAGGGTCTACCCTCCCCACTGGTTCCATTTTTGAACAATATGAATGTGATGCCTATTCTAAAAGATGAAGAAGATAAAAGAGGAGGGAGCAGATGACAGATGGAGAAAATGAAAAAGAAGACCAGAAAGAAGACAAAAACAAAGGAGATGAACATGGGGTTGGAAAAGTAGACCATGTTGCTTGGGACTGAGGGCTGGGTGAACTCTGCTCCCTGTTTCTGGGAGTTTTTGGGGTTTTAAAAGCTGCAGACAGGGGGCCAGAGGTAAAGAACATGGGCTTGGGAATAAAACAGACCCTTGTTTGAACCTTGGTGCTCCTGCCTTCTTACTGAACAGATGGCTCCACTTCTGTGAGCCACAGTGTGTATAATGTGTGAGTGAGGAGAGTAGTACTGACTTCATACTGTTACAAGGACTGAATCAGGTAATATATGCCCATAGAAAGTGCTGGCTCACAGGAAATATGAGACATTATTATTTTCATAGCTTTCAGGCAGCTATGTTGAAAGGTAAGAATTTAATTGCCCATGTAAACTCTTTTTACCGAAAATTCTCCCAGGAAAATGAAATTACTGTCTTCCAAATAAATACCGAGACTTCTATTTTGAGATGCATTGCTGAGGGCTTTTTGCTCTGCTGTGGTGCCATCATTTAATTAGCCTCCATTAAGGATACAAAATATCAAGGCACATGCTTTATTCTCAACAAAGGCAGCCTTGCGTTTTCCCCTCTCTTTCCATTCTTCTTTCCCCTCGGTCTTCTCTGTTCATTTCATCTCTTCTCCTCCTCCGTTTTCTCTTCTACTTTTGCCTCCCTTCTTCTGGGCCTCTGTAGTCACAGACAACATGGATGTTAAAAAAGGAAGTGACCTTAGGAGACCAAGGGTTCAATCCACTCATGTTGCAAAGTCCAGAGAGAATAAGGGTTCACCCATGGTCCACAAAGTGGGAAGAGGGGAGGTGGCAGGGAGGAGTCCACCCATGCTGGTGCCTACCTGTACTGTCCCCTCTCCAATGCCTTGTCTCGGCCATTGATCTAGTTCTGAGCAGCAGGAGAGCCTGGCAGTCATCAGCTCTCTTTCCAGTGCATTGTTGATGGCATTGACTTTATGCCTTAGAGCATAACCTTTGTAAGTTTCCAAAAGCACATGCTGTTGCAGATCAGAAGGCTTTTCTCCCAAGACTATCATCTCTGAGTTTCCTTTTTCTTTGCTATGTCTTTTAAAAAATTATCAAAGGGATACATGTACACAGTTAAAATAAAAAAGAATAAACTTGTGATGAAAAATGTTACCTTGAACTCTTCACTATTCTAGTATTTGCAGCTATAATTCTAAATAATATGATTAGATCATTATTTCTTGGTTTATTGATTTTAGACATTATCCACTGACTTCCTGTTATGAAAACTGGGCATTCTGTGTCTTGCATCACCTTGGCCCTCAGTCTCCAGTTCCACCACCTCCACCTTCTCCCTGTTGGCCAGATTGATAGTCTGCATTTATAATATTATGACCAGGAACTGTGATTTAGTTCACTCCTTATACAACTTTTTAAGGATTTATATATCTAATAATAGCTATCACTTTTAGAGCCAATCATTTTTTTTGTTTGCTTTGTCTGTTAATTCTTCTGAAAATCCTCAACGAATTATGAAAACCTGAATATTACTGCTGACCCACATAACCAAACATATCAGGTATCTATCTTACCTATTCTAGTTTTGTTTTTTGTTTTGTTTTGTTTCTTGTTTTTGTGGGTTTTTTTTTTTTGTTTTTTGTTTTTTGGCTACATCTCTCCTAAACCGTCAGTCCTCCAACCTCAGTCTGGACCAGGAGCATCAGTCTGGTTTCAGATTATCTTCTCTGGAATGCACCCCCCCCCCTCATTCTTGGTGCACCCTGTTTCCGTAGCACACTCTCTAATAATGCTCATGAAATTGTGCATGAGAGGTCAATATTTTTATTTACTTATTTTTTTAATTTGAGAGAGAGAAAGAGAGAGAGAGAGAGAGAGAGAGAGCAGGGGAAGGAGCAGAAGGAGAGGGAGAGAGAGAATCTCAAGCAGGCTCCACACCCAGTGCCGAGCCTGACGTGGGGCTTGATCTCATGTGAGATCATGACCTGAACTGAAATCAAGAGTTGAACGTTCAACAGACTGAGCCACCCAAGTACCCCAAGAGGTCAATATTTTTAGACCATGCATATCTGGCAAATGTCTTTATTCTACCCTCCCTATAGAATGATAAATTGGCAGGTTGAGAATCATCTCTCCCTAGTCCTCTGGCTTCATGGTTTTTCAGAAGCCCCCATAAATCTTGGATTTTCTTGCCTTTGTATGTGACTTCCCCCTCCCCCCCCAGAAACATTTAGGATCTTTTCTCACTGGTGTTTTAATATTTCAGCAATGTGCCTTAGGTAGGGTAGTTTTTTCATTCATTTTGTTGATTATTTTGTGGACCTTTCCACCTAGAAATCTATGTATTTCATAGTTAAACTGTATGTTTAAGATTTATGCATTTTATTTGTTCCACCTTAATAAAATTTCAAGAACCAGAAAGGGGGAGCCTATTTGGGAGCTCAAAAGCTAAAATGTGAACTCTCTGTACCTGTGTTCCCTCTCTTGAGGCAATAGATGCTTCTAGAAGAGCGGGCAAAGGCAATACTGTGTTTACCAAAAGTAGTATCACAGAATTGTCTTGCCTCCTTTACCTAGCTGAGTCCTTATAGTTGTCCTCTCAGGTATGTGGGTGTTATTATCCCCATTTTAGTGATGAGAAAATCAAGATTCAGAACATTTAAGTAAACTTCCACTAAAATCTCACTGCTAACTTACATTTCAACCTGACTTGGATTCTTCCTGATCACAAAGAGCACATTCTTTGCTTTTTGATTGTTTTTGTTTTTGTTTTGTTTTGTTTTGTTTTGGTAAATGTTAAGCCTCCATTTGAGATTGTTAAGAATGTGCCAAAACTTCATAAATTTTATGCTCCCTATGTTAATTTCCTATCCATTTAGAAATATTCAATATCCTGAAAATAACATTCATAGACAGAAATAAATATAAAAGATTCTATGGAGAAATTTTAGTCAATTCTGTTTTTTCTGGAACTCAAAGACATTCACTGAATGTATTTTTTTTCCTGCCATTCTAGTACATATAAGGAAGTGCTAATCACTGAAGCACATAAAATGAATCTATGTGAAACATATATAATAATGCATTTTGTATGTTTAGGTGTTTTTACAAATAAGGTTTACAAAGGAATATGATAACATAAATTATTATTTTATTATAAACATAATTTATAAATTATGAATAAGCAGCCATTTTGGAAGACTATTGAATCTTGGGGAGTATATGATACTTTTATTCCTTGTTGAATCTGTAATATTTAAAATGAAATTGAAGGTAGACAGATAACATTATTTGGACAACCTTTCCATGGCCTGTGGAAGTCCGTCTCACCATCAGCCTGTCTACATTTCCTGAGGTGCGTTTTCATGAGTCACTTCCAGATTCATGCCACTGCCTCCAACAGAAAATTCAGTGCCACGGTTTCCTTGCAATCCTCATGTGCTCAACCTTCTCTGTGCCATACCCAACAGATGCAGAATTCAGCCTCTCTTCCTTTACCACAGAGACCAACTAACAGGAGACATTTGAGAATTTGGCACATTTTCCTAAAGGTTTGGAAAACCTTATGTTACAAAAAAACACCAAAAATCTTTGTTTGCTTACTTTTTTCTTCATTTTTACCTACAACCAAACTCCATTTATTATTTTTTTATTGAGTTATAATTGACCTATAACATTATGTTAGTTTTAGCTGTATGACATTAATGATTCGATACATGTATACATTATGAAATGATCACCACGATAAAGTCTAGTGAAAGAGATTCATCACCACACAGTTACAATTGTTTTTCCTGTGATGAGAACTTCTAAGATCTACTCTCTTACCAGCTTTCAAATATACAATACTGTATTATCAACTATATGGTCCCAATGTTGCACATTACATCCCCATGACTTATTTATTTAATGACCACCTTTGCCCACTTTGCACACGTCCCCCTAACAACCCTCACTTCTGGCAACCACCAGTCTGTTCTCTGTACCTATGAGCCCAGTTTCCTAATCTTTTCTTTTTCTTTCTTTCTTTCTTTCTTTCTTTCTTTCTTTCTATTCTGCATATAAGTGAGATCATATAGTATGTGTGTTTTTCTGTCTGGCTTATTTCACTTAGCACAACACCCTCTAAGTCTATCCATGTTGTTGCAAATGGCAAGATTTCCTTCTTTTTTATGGCTGAATAATATTCTCGTGTGTGTGTGTATGTGTATGATATATACAAATATACATGATATATACACACATATCATACAAATATCAAATATATATGATATTTTCTTTATTCATTCATCCATTGATTAATTAAAAGTTCATGTCCTTAATTAAGATTCTGGAGTGCTCCCCTGAGGAATTATAAAAGGGGTCAGAGAGGAAAGAAGGAAGGATAGGCCACCAGCTGCTAAAAGGAGATGTCTGTGTGCACCTGGTATCACATTACAGACTTGAAATTATTTTGCTTTCCATTTCCTCTCTTTCTGCACTCTTAGGGAGATGCTCAGTCTCAATCTCCCAAGTAGACTCAAATGAAAATCTAAGCTCCCTGAGGCCAGCAAAAAGTATTTTAAGATTGTTTTGTTTCTCCCATACAATAGCTTTTTAATTGACTAAAAGGTATCTCATTATCCTGCCCATTTGATTCTAAGATGATATTTTATCGGCACTGACCACTTCTCCATAACCACAGAGGCAGAAAGTATTGCTGTTGGACATGTTTCCTTTAAAAAAAAACATTTATTTGGAGGACGACCTGGCACTCCTTCCTGTAAACACGATGAGTAAAAAAGAGTCAGCTGGATCCCTGTGGGGTTTCCCCATCAGACAGGTTATGATCCTTCTAGCAGACTCCCAGTTAATCTACCTATTTCTTTTTCATTTCAGTGGTACAAAAGTAAATTAAGCATTTTGCTTTCCCTGGTGACAAAGAGGCCTCAAATGAAGAAGGACTACTCATTGCCATCATAGAAATCTGGAGAAAATTGAGGTAAATATTTCCCTGATAAATTAAATCTTCAATTGGATTCTCTTTCCACAATTAAATTTGCTAGCTTAGCCGCCTGGTTTGCTATGCAGTGATTAATGCATTAAACCAATTAAACTCTAAGTAACTCTTCACATTTGTTTCCCTATTGTTTTTAGAAGCCCACACACAGAATGAGTCTGAACCAGAGGTGTAATTTATTTGTCTGCAATCTTGAGTCAGTGAGTTCCCTCAGGGTATCTTTCAACCGGTTCTTTCTTAATCTCAATGGAGTTTGTTTTTTTTTTCTTCAAAATATGTGATGTATTTAGAAACAGGTTACTCAGCACAGAACCCAAGGCATTCCATGTTTTCTATTTCAGAATTCACCCACATGACTTAAGAAACTTCAAAACTATGTACTCTATGCTTTTACAGGTCTGATTTGGTACGCAGTGGTGAGTGTTGTTACTGTGCCTCTTTTATCACAGAAATCAGAAACAGCCACCCTCTCTAAATATGCCTGTCAATATTGGAAAGGTAAATTGAGAATACAGGAGAGGCAGACTTCACCCACCCTTTCCAGTCTATTAAACTTCTTTTAAAGTTTTTATTTTAATTCCAGTTAACATAAGCTGTTATGTTAGCTTCAAATGTACAACATAATGATTCAACAATTCCATACACCACCCAATGTTCATTACAAGTGCACTCCTTAATCCCTATCACCTATTTCACCTATTCCCACCCCCCCACCTCTCCTATGGTAACCATGAGACTGTTCTCTATAATTACGAGTCTGTTTCTTGCTTTCTCTCTCTCTCTCTCTCCCCCCCCCTTTGCTTGTTTGTTTTCTTTATTAAATTCCATATATAAGTGAAATCATATGGTATTTATCTTTCTCTTGTCTGACATATTTTGCTTAGCATTATACTCTCTAGCTCCATCCATTTTGTTGCAAATGGCAAGATTTCATTCTTTTTTATGGTTGATTAATATTCCATTGTATATATAAACCACATCTTTGTCCATCCATCAATCAATGGCCACTTGGGCTGATTCCATATGTTGGCTATTGTAAATAATGCTGCACTAAACATAAGGATGCATGTATCTCTTTGAGTTAGTGTTCTGGCATTCTTTGGGTAAATACCCAGTGGTCAGTTGCTGGATTGTAAGGTAGTTTTATTTTTAACTTTTTGAGAAACCTCCATACCGTTTTCCACAATGGCTGCACCAGTTTACATTCCCACCCTACAGTGCACAATTGTTCCTTTTTCTCTATATCGTCACCAACACCTGTTATTTATTGTTTTGTTGATTTTAGTCATTCTGACAGGTGTGAGGTGATTTCTTATTGTAGTTTTGATTTGCACTTCCCTGACAATAAGTGATGATGAACATCTTTTCATGTGTCTGTTGGCCATCTGTATGTCTTGTTTGGAGAAATGCCTGTTCATGTCTTCTGCCCATTTTTTAGTTAAATCATTTGTTTCCTTGACGTTGAGTTGTGTAGGTTCTTTATATGTTTTGTATACTAACCCTTTATCAGATATGTCATTTGCAAATATTTTCTCCCATTCCATAGGTTGTCTTTTAGTTTTATTGGTTGTATTCTTTGCTGTACAGAAGCGTTTTATTTTGATGTAACTCCAGTAGTTTAGTTTTGTTTTTGTTTCCCTTACCTCAGGAGACATTATCTAGAAAGAAGTTGCTACAGCCATTGTCAAAAAAGTTACTGCTTGTGTTCTCTTCTAGGACTTTTATGGTTTCCAGTGTCACATTTAGGTATTTATTCCATTTTGCATTTTTTGTGTATGGTGTAAGAAAGTGGTCCAGTTTCATTCCTTTGCATGTTGCTGTTTGGTTTTCCCCACACCATGTTGAAGTCTTTTTTCCATTAGATATTCTTTCCTGCTTGTCAAAGATTAATTGCCTGCATGCTTGTGGACTTATTTCTGGATTTTCTATTCTGTTCTATTGATCTGTGTTTCTATTTTTGTACCAGTACCATACTGTTTTGATTACTCCAGCTATGTAATATAACGTGAAGTCTAGAATTGTGATGCTTCCAGCTTTGCCTGTCTCTTTCAAGATTACTTTGACTATGAGAGATCTTTTGTGGTTCCATACAAATTTTAGTATTGTTTATTCTAGTACTTTGAAAATGCTATTGGTATTTTGTTAGGAATTGTATTAAATGTGTACATTGCTTTGGGTAGTATAGATATTTTAACAGTATTTGTTCTTTCAATCTATGAGCATGGCATGTCTTTCCATTTCTTTGTGTCCTCTCTTCAATTTCTTTCATCAGTGTTTTATAGTTTTCAGAGTATAGGTCATTCACCTTTTTGATTAGCTTTATTCCTAGGCATCTTATTATTTCTGGTACAGTTGTAAATGGGATTGTTTTCTTAATTTCTCTTTCTGCTGCTTCATTATTGGTGTATAGAAATGCAACAGATTTCTGTATGTTGATTTTGTATCCTGTGACTTTACTAAATTCATGTGTCAGTTCTAGCAGTGTTTTGATGGAATCTTTAGGGTTTTCTATATAGAGTATCATGTCATCCACAAACAGTGAAAGTTTTGCTTCTTTATTACTAATTTGGATCCTTTTTATTTCTTTTTGTTGTCTGATTGTTGTGGCTAGGACTGCCAGTACCATGTTGAATAAAAATGGTGAGGGTGGACATCCTTGTCTTGTTCCTGACCTTAGGGAAAAAGCTTTCAGTTTTTCCCCATTAAGGATGATTTAGATGTGGATTTTAAGTCTATTAAACTTTATGGCACAGCAGCATTAGATAATATCTTATCTAAAGTTAAAAAAAAGTTTTCTTCCTAAACATTTATTTAGCTTTTGGCCTTAGGCTAAAAGAAAATCAAAAATACATATAACTATTAGAACCCAGATACAAGACCACACTTTTTTCTCAGACCAACAACTCTTCTAGAATATTCATGAAACTCTATGGTGCATGGCTGAAAAGACACCAGAACTCAAGCTTCAGGTGTGCTACTACTTAACATGTAACAGTGGGTGAGTTACTTACCCTGTCTGGGCCTCAGTTTCCTGATGTATGAAATGAGGATAATAACTGGTCAGCCTACCCCACAAAGTTGTGTTTGAGTTCAAATGATTTAAAGCCTGTGGAGGCCCTTTACAGCGTGTGAGGTTGTCCTGCCACAGAGCATTGTTGTGTGGCTTAAAAAAAAAGATGTTTACTTATTTATATTGAGAGAGAAAGAAAGCGCATGCATGCGGTGGGGGGAGGGGCAGAGAGAGAGAGAGGAAGAGAGGGAATCCCAAGCAGGCTCCACACCACCAGCACAAAGCCTGATGTAAGCTCAAATGCACAAACCATAAGACCAGGATCTGAGCTGAAATCAAGCGTCAGATGCCCAACCAAATGAGCCACCCAGGCGTCCCTGTGTGGCTTTTTATTATTGATCTTAAAGTCAACTTAGAGAGGTCTGCAAAAGGACCATGTGGTACAGGGGGAAATTGTCAGAATGCCTAACATTTTATTCTCAATATTTAATTTCTCTTTTTGTACATATTTATGGAATATGTGATTTGTGTGTGTTTGATGGTAGATTGGCTTGCTCAGCATCCATTCCAACCTTTTTTCTGATTTGTCTTCCTGATTGCAAAGGCTGGAAAGCTGAAAAACTAAGCTTCCCAGACCACTCGTGGCTAAGGCTCCAGAGGCGATTTATTTGTGTATTGCCCACGGTTCTCATTTCTGTAAACTTGATCTGTTCACATCTGCCCTACATGCATATACTGAACAAGCCTTATCCTGGACAACCTGCTTGAGTCACCTCATCTTGGCCTCCTGCCTCCATAGTAGTGGCCCCCACCCTCCCTACACACACCAGGAGGGCTCTTTGTGGGGTGGGGAGTGCTTTCCAAATACAAACTAACCAATCAGAGCCCATGCCCCAACCAGCTTCTCTGTGGGCTAGCACACTTCAGCCACTGTCCACCTGCTCTAATCACCCCAGGGTCTGGTGCCAGACAGCCAGGTATAGCTCCTATGCCCCAGAGCATGCTGAAATTTTTCAAACTAGTCAATCCTAAGCCTGCTTACTCCACCTCATCTATTATTTCCTGCAGAAACCCCAAGAAAGACTCTAATTCACATTTCCCCTCTCTTCCTCTGCCTCTTGGATGACCCTGGTGCTTCTAGTGTGGCCCTGAATGATGTGCGCATCTCTTGGGATCTGTGAGATATAAGTTATCCTTTCAATGGCAACCATTTCTTGATCTGTTGGCCTCACCCTACCTCAGGTTTTCTATCATGCTGTATTTTCAAACATGTTGCAGAGCAGCTGAACTCACCAGAGACTTGTATTTGGAAGGTTAAGAGAGGAGGTGGGGCATCCATTTGCTGAGTCACCCAGGTGCAGCACAGCCCTGGAGCTACAAGTTTGGCAGCAACTTTCTGATCTCTGCTTTGCAGCTAAGGCACTCAGTTCCTGGAGCCAGGAGACCGTGAGTGTGCGTCCTAACCCCACAGTGCCCCGAGTGGCAAAGGTAGGAGCTCCCTTGTCAGGCTGGGTCTGCAGTGTGTTCCTGGGGGCCAAGGTTTTACAGTAAAACCTTGGTTTGCGAGCATAATTCATTCCAGAAACATGCTTGGAATCCAAAGCACTTGTATATCAAACTGAATTTCCCCATAAGAAATAATAGAAACTCAGATGATTCATTCCACAACCCAAAAAATATTCATATCAAAATGATTACAATACTGTAACATAATACAAAATAATAAAGAAAATACAAAATATAGAGAAAATAAATTAATTAACCTGCATTTACCTTTGAAAACCTTCATGCTGGTGTGAGGGAGACAAGAGAGAGAAGAGTTATTGTGTAAGACGACTTTCACTGTCACTAATGAAATCACTGCTGACTATTGGCTCAATGGAATCTTTTTCTGCATGGGGGCCATTGTATATGCTCTAATGGATGTTGACTACAGTACAGTATGAATAAACTCTTGTCATATACTGTATTTAATGTAACTGGCAATAAGGGATCAGAGGAAAGGGTCTATATCTGTAGGCAGACTGACTCAGATTGAAGCAAAGCATTCCTAAGCTTCCTCTTGTCTGGAAAAGCAAAGGACTGTCCATAGGTGCTTTGAAGTGACAAAAAATACACTAGTGCCAGTTGTGGACACCTTCCAACATTCTGAAAAATCACTGATTTCTGCCAAATACTGTGGCCTGAGACCAAGCATCCGAGCATGGGAGACAGTCACCCACAATCCCATAGCAAGAGAGAGAAGTACTGTTTGCTTAGTTGTGATCATGTGACATGATTCAGTGTCATTTACCACTCGTACTGCAAGACATCACTTGTTTATCAAGTTAAAATTTATTAGAAACGTTTGCTTGTCTTTCGGAACATTCACAGAACAAGCTACTCGAAATCCAAGGTTTTACTGTATTAGCTATAATGGGGGATGGGAATAGTGAGGGAGTGGCTATTGAGAAGTAAAGGGAACTCTAAAAACATTAGGAGACACAGATATAAGAAACAGCAATACCTCTAGAGCTGAAAGAGAATGTCTGAGGAAGTAACTATGCCCCAACTTTGAGCTGGGATCCAAGACCTGCTAGTGAGGTCATGGCTGTGGCTCAGTCAATAGCATACAAGTTGTTGTGGTGTCTGGCCAGTGGAACTTGCTGGAAATTTGTCCTCTAAAGTACTCCCAGAAAGCTGTTCCTGGGAGGTATCTCAAGGGACTTCCACTACAAAGCTTCCTGAAGGGAGGGCCAGGAAATTTTGCTGACCTCCAAGTGCTCCTGGCTATCCTGCATTGCAGGCCACAGATTCAGCTCCAGGATCACAAAGCAGCTCAAGGAAGGGAAGATTTGGTGAACAGAAGTATTGAGTCAATCATTGATAACAGTCCACCCCTTTGGCTACTTGGCTTCTAGACGCATTTTTTAACACACATGTGAACTTTTGTACTCACCCCTTTCCCAAATGAGGAGGCACAATGGCCATTGTACCCATCACTGGATATGTTAATTACTTCTCCAATTCAGCCATAGTCCCACCGAATATTCTGTCACCTAAAGACTAAATGATAAAGTGTATTCATATATAAAATAATAATGGAAGGGGAAGAGAGAAGAAAAAGACTATCATACACACATAAAGACATACACAGAAAAGCAAAGAGAAAATAAGCAGAGCTACTTCAGTCCCTCTTAATGTAACTGGTCACTGTTATCTGTGGCTTCCTTCTTCCACCTCCCATTCCATATTTCCCTTGCCCTTAGCCAGAACTTCAACTGGTTGTTTAAGTCATAACCTGGTAAAATGACACAAAACTTCATTGGCAAAATGGTCTGAATCTTAAATAATTATTTTCCCCTTTTTTGTGGGGGAGAAGGAAAGGTCTGCAGTTTTCTATAAACCTCACTACCAGGCATGTAAATATTTAGAGTTACCCTAGGAATCCCTGGGTTCCAGATACCATCCCCATTGCCCTACTGGGTAGCAGCAACATGATCTTCCCTTAGTTATTGGGATCAATCACTCAAGCCAGTAGAGTGACTTCTTCTACCCAGTGATTAGTGGTATAATAAACCCAGAATAGCCCTGTGGCAGTCTCATACAATTCATTGAAACCACTGTGGTGTCCAATAGTGGAAGCATTACCCCTTGGAGTAATATCTCCAGACTAGCAGAGCACAAAGATGCTGGCTAGGATAAGAACATTTCTGTGAGTGGGTTATTAATGACAATGGGGAGAAGAACAACCCTTCTCCTATTTCTTGAATCCTAGATCCGTGGATCTTAGCAAAGGAGAAACATCCTTTAAGACAGAATTCCATTCTTCAATCTGTTGTGTCCCAACAAGCATTTTAACAGAGTCTTCTTTAAGCAATTCCACGTTTCAGTTAAGCTAGCTGGCTGCTTCCAGGTGATGGAGTGAGTATATGGGCAATTTCATGACATGAGACCATTTCCACACTTCTCTCGTGAAGTGAGTTCCTTGATCAGAAGCAATGCTGTGCAGATTACCGTGACACTGAACAAGGCATTCCAGAGTCCACAGTGGCAGCCCTGGCAGAGCCAATACAGACAGGTGAGTCATATCTATATGCAGAATATGTAGTCTATTCCTGTGAGGATGAATCTCTGCTCCCTCCATGATGCAAGAGCACCAATGCAATCTCCCTGTCCCCAGATGGCTAGCTAGTCTCTCCAAGGAAGATGCCATACTGGAGACTTAGTGTTGGTCTCTGCTGCTGGTATATTGGACACTTAGAAAAGTTCCAGGCTTTCTAACATGGAGGCAAGCAATCCAGTGGAGTCTTCCTGATCCCACAACTGTTTGACTGAGATAGAGGTAGGAGCTCCCTTGCCAGATGAATCCTACAGTGTTTTCTAGGAATCTTTTCTTGGATCTTATAACCTATTCTTCTAGATATTTCTAAGTATCTAATTTCTTGCATTAAATCCTTTATGTTTAACTTTTTCTCTTATCTGCAATTAAACCCTGTGTGTTATAATGCTTTATAATTAATATATTTGTATGACTGTATATGAATATATTTGATATGTCTGATGAATATTTTAACTAATGGATATACATGATTTAAATATTTTTAAAGACTTAACTAGAGGGCATGCAATGGTTCCTTGTGGACATAAAATTTTACAGGACTCCTGGAACACTGTAATAGTTACCAGGGGGTTATCTGACCCAATCTCAAATTTGCTTTAGGCTAATGAAGCATGTAGCATAGAGCTCTGCCATGCCCACATGCTCATGTGCCCTCTGACACAGGTGTGGGCAGTTGTTTGAACATGGTGCCCTCGTAAGGACAAGTACCTTGAAATGGCTTCTGCTGCTGCTGTTCCTGCCTCTTCTTCTTCTTCATCTTCATCTTCTTCTTCCTCCTTCTCCTTCCTCTTCCCCTTCTCCTTCTTCTTCTTTTTCCAAATCACACTTAGGTCAAATTCTTTTACCTATGCCTAAACTATATATCTCAAACAGATGCTTTAACCTTTGTGATTTTAATGAATGGTACCAAAAAGCTCCATTGGGTCTAAATCAAGCTTTTAATGTCCATTTTAGTCTTGTGCTTTTCCAGCTTCACCTGAGGCAGACTCAGAGACACACAATGGGCAAGAGGGCCAGATGGCTTCCTGGCCATTTCTCTGCCTCAAAGCTCCACTCCACTACACTCTCCATGCCACCTCTGACCCCCAGAGTATGTAGAGAGGAGAGAGGAAACACAGGAAAATGGCACAGGAGATGTTACAGTGTCATATTGGTAGCCTCTGGAGGTGGCTCTCTCTCCCACAGGCGAGTTTGTGGTTTCCTTAGAGACCTCATCTCCTAGGACCCTCCCACTGCCCCACTGCTGGGTGCAGGCTGTGCCCCCTTGACTGGCCATGGCCAGCACTCTCTTGGCTCCCACTTGCAGAGGTAGACCCTGCTTTGACTCTCTCTCCCTCCACTCGGGCATAGTTCTACTGGAACAGATCACACTGGCTGATTTCTCCACTGGCCACTCCTCCCAATACCCTCCCCCCCAATCCTGCTGCTGACAGAACTGCAGAAGCCAGCTCTCTTCTGTGCCATCAGAGCACCTGCAGCCGCCAAGGGCCTCCAGCTTCCTCAGGTACCAGTATTTGTGCTCACAGGTCACTCTCCATGAAGTTCTCTGAGAGTGCCCCTTACCTGACCTGTTGTGCATCAGAAGCACATGCCTTCCATGACACACAGCCTCTGACAGCCCATCCTCAGAAGTCCTCTTTCTCCATCAGGCTCTTCTGATCAATCTGAACACAGGCAGGAAGTGGGAGACAGGCAAAGCCAGCAGGGCTAAAAAAAATCTCTTCTCTCTGTATGTGGTCGGCTCTGCTCATAAGGACTGGGCCCTGTTTTCTGTTATTGTTTTTTGTGTTTGTTTGACTTGGGTCTTGGTGGTGCTTTTATCCCATCCAGAAAATAAGAAAAGAGGAAAAATGGCATTTCAACATAGTGTTGTGTTAGAATCTTCCTCTCCTGGCTCAAAACACATTCAGGTTCTCCACATGTGTATTGTTCTAATAATTCTTAGCGGTAAATAGGCTCACATGCTAATATTATACCCGTTAAGATAACCAAGGCAACGTGAACTAAGGGCCTTGCAGGGGCCACTTAGGGAGTTATCACCTAAGGCTCATTTGAATTATACATTTCCCCACATGATGTTAATAATCTATACCCACAAAATAGCATTGTATTTCCACGTGGTATTACATCTGTATAGCTTATAATAATGCGAACAAGATCAGAAATGGGTTGTCAACCAACGTTGTTCACAGACATGCCAGTTGTAATATTTCTCACTCATTTGTAACCGACACCAGCTGGTGTCATGCTGACCCTTAACACCTAGATGACACTGGCCTGAATCCCTATTCCAGAATTTGTCCAAGTTCAGTGCCATCCTCAGCGTTTCTCCTGGTTCTCTCTGGCCCCGAGCCCATATACTCACCAAGGTGAGTTCAGTCTGCCATGTGTCCCACCCTGTGTGTGCAAGTGACCCCCCGCTGGGCCCAGTGTGGATCTGCAGGTGGATGACTGGTCCTTCCTGGGTCTGTACTAAAGAAACAGCACCCACACAGAGCTCTTGTCCCCAACACATTCCCTGAAGATGTGAGGAGATGGAGGAAGTTTTCACCAGAATAAAGTCAACATTCCTGTCCCTGATGTTCTATCAGCTCCTCCAAGACCAGGCACCACTGACCAACCATACCCTTCAGGGCCTACCCCAGGGTTGTCCTGATCCCCAGCACAGCTCAACTCTTTTCTCCCATTTTTCCTCATTCCTTCCTCCTCGATTGCTGCCAGGAACTCTGAGTTCCTCCCATTCTCTCCAGCTCTCCCAGCCCTATGCCCGGACTCAGCCTTGAACTCTTCTTTGCAAATCCAAGTCAAGATGCTGGGCTGAAATTAAGGGACACTTTTTCATTAGTAACACAACATTCCATGTTTACCCTCTAACACTTCCTTTAAGAGAATTGAACCTCCTTGGGGCACCTGGATGGCTCAGTTGGTTGAATGTCCGACTTCAGCTCGGGTCATGATCTCATGGTTCGTGAGTTCAAGCCCCACATTGAGCTCTGTGCTGGCAGTGCAAAGCCTGCTTCTGATCCTGTCTCTCTCTCTCCCTGCCCCTCTCCTGCTCACCCTTGCTGTCTCTCAAAAATAAGTAAACATTAAAAAAAGAAAAAGCTTCAAAATGAAAATCTAACCTCCTCAAAAAAAAAAAAACTAGATTGATTTTATTTCAAACAGCAATTTGTTTCTTTTTTTTTAATATACTATATTTATTGAAGTAGGTCCAGGGAGTCCTCTATTTGGAAAGACTTTATATTTCAGTTGGTTAGATTTATGAGACTATTTTAAACCCAGAAAATGAAGATTTCCAATCCATCCCACCCTGACTCCCAGCAATTAACACAAAGTAGTGGAATTTGCTTAACTACTAGATTTTATAGGCATCATTCTCTTTGTCAAGATGCTATGGCTAAAATCAAATGATCCTGAAGTAGCTATGAAGATTTTCAGGCCAGATGTAATAAAAGAAGGAGTAGAAGACAGTAAATTGTCTGTTCCTCCTTACTGCATGGGCATCCAGGTCTCCCTGTCAGCGGATTTGGGCCCTGATGATTGATCCTGCTTCACTCATCATTCCCTATCTCACCCTATGCCTCTCAGTAGACTTTCTGAACACTTCCTGCTGGGGCATCATCCATCTCTCACAAGCCAGAAACAATTCTTTAGTTTAGTTTTGTTGTGAGTCAGCCTACTCCCCAAAGTCCCCAAATGGGTTTCTTCAGTTTGTACACTTTAGGTGTCGGTCTTCCCAATAGACACCAAGCTCGTGAATCTGTAACGGTTGTTCCACAGGGCAGATTTGCTTTCCTGAATGGCTCTCAAAGCATTCCTTCTTCCCTTACCAAAAAGAAAAAAAAAAAGAAAGTCAAATCATGGATAAGCCAACTAGTACACCGTTTCTTCTTTCCCTTATTTCTGGTTTCTTCTCCCCTCTGAATCAAGCTTTTATCTCTGCCCTTGAGGATAATGTCCCAAATTAGGCCCAAGTATCCTATTTAAGTCATTTTTAAAATATAAATAATGGAATTGGAATGTAGTTTTACAGGAGGGAGGAGAAGAAGGAAAAGGAGAAGGAGAAGGAAAAGGAGACGGAGGAAGGAAGGAAGGAAGGAAGGAAGGAAGGAAGGAAGGAAGATGGAAAGAAGGAAGGAAGGAAGGAAGGAAGGAAGGCAAGAAACCTCCAGCTTTGAATGTTTTACTACCTCATCACACCAGAGTCCTTTTCTCGCTCCCACAAACACCATCTCCATCCGGAAAGCCTTTCCCCATCAGTGATCTACTGCTTTCAGGCCAGCTTTATGTGGAAAACAAGTAATTTAGGGGCACCATAAAAGCTTATTGATTACCAATGGTCCACTCTGTGGTAGGTACTTAGGCAAGGAGAAAGAAGGAAAAATATAAATAATCCCCAAGTTTACTTCTGCAAAAATAAATGGGCCAAATACCAATATGGCACCTTCCCAGCCCAGATCATTTCTTGCACTCATTAAAATTCAAAAGCTGTGGTCCAAGTGTGTCCTGGAGGAAACTTCCCAGAGTCTCACTAATGGATCTCTCTACCCCACCTCTCCACCTCCAGCAAAGGCTCTCCAAGGGAAGAAGAGAAAGAAAGCCAGTGTCTCTCAAACTGGAGCGCATGTCAGAATCACCTAGAAGTTCTGTTAAACCACAGCTCACTGAGTCCCAACCCCACAAGAGCAGGGCCAGCCCGATAACTTGCATTTCTAACAAGTTCTTGATGATGTTCATGCTGCTGGTCCAGAGATCATTGAGAACCACTTGTTACAAAGCAGGAAACTATAGTGGCTAAGAACACAGTGTCTGAAAGTCAGACTGCCTGGATCCAAACCCTTGTTCCACCTCGCTCACTGTGTGGTCCTGGGCAATTACTTGTTGGTGCCTTAGTTTCCTCATTTGTAAATGGGAGTTAGGACTATAATCCTACTGCATAGCATTGTCTAAAGAACTGAATACATTTATTTGGATAAAGCACTTAGAACAATACCTGGCACATGGTAAAAACCATGCACAAATATTAGCTAATATTATAAATTTTTAAACTTAGACGATCGCGTTGTTTGTTCTGTGACCCCAGTCTGGCCCAGAGTAAGCAAATCCACTCTGCTAAATGTCTTGCATGTGAATCCACATTCTCCCCTCAGCTGTTTGCTGTTAGACTGAGACTAGTCAACTAATAACTGGGCCTCAGTTTCCTCACCCATAAAGTGGGAGAGTTGGAGAGTTGGTTTCAAGGTTCCTTTTAACAGAAACACAAAGTGATTTCTGCAGCTTACTGGAAGACCTTTGAATGTCCCTGGCTTGGAAACTACATCCAGTCACACCTTCTTTTGAACGTTCAAATGTTAAAAGTGTCTGCATCCTGCACCAGTTAGAGTGGCCGACAGTGTGTGAACTTGCCCTTGTGCTTCTCTTCTTTGTCGGGTGTATCTCCTGCTTCTCCACTTGGTTATAGCCAAAGGGAAAGAAAAGGAGCCAAGCCAGACACAAGCACCTCCCATAATCCTTAGGGTGGCCCTAAGGGGCAGGTGGCATTGCCCCATTTTCCAGAGGAGGAAACTGAGCTAAGAAAGACAGTAACCTGCCCAGAGTTACCCAGCCGGCAAGCAATGAAGCTGCAATCTGAGCCCTGTTCAGAGGCCCGAGGGAGACACTGAGGGGTGGAGAGGTGGGGGTACAAACAGACACAAATAAGCAAACCAGAATGCCCCCACAGGGACCAGTGAAACAGAGTGGGCATGCTCTTAGCATGGTTGCTAGTGCTCAGCGTCATTTTGACACAGTCATCCCAGATTCAACCATCAACAAGGGCTATCAGGACCTCTCATCTGTGCCCCCAAAACTCCACAGGAGAATGAGGGGTGCCCAGCTCTTCCTCTTCGTAGTTCCTTCCGCACAGCTATTCCCCTGCTGGTGGTCAGAAAGCTCACCACTTCCTCCCCCAACCCTGTGCCCCCAGGGTAATCATTCATCTGTGAAGGCTGGGTCCATCACCACCCCTCCATGGGGTTTCTGGGGCCAGCACCCTCATCCTGCAGTGACCCTCCCTCAAACCACCACCATCCCCAGCACCCGACATGTTTATACCTCAGCATCTGAGACACTTTAAAGAATGCTTTCCTTCCCCTATCTGACCCTTATTATGGGCTAAATTGTGTTCCCTAACACACAATTCACATCTGAAGCCCTAACCCCCAGAGGTAACTAGGGTTAAATGAGGTCATTAGGGTGGGCACTAATCCAGTATGACTGGTGTTCTTTTTTTTTTTTTTAATGCTTATTTATTTATTTTGAGGGAGAGAGAGAGAAAGAGAGAGAATGCATGCACGAGCATGAGGGGCAAAGAGAGGTGGGAGAGAGATTCCCAAGCTGGCTTTGCGCTGTCAGCATGGAGCCCAACACAGGGGTCAATCTCACAAACCATAGAGATCATGACCTGAGCGGAGATCAAGAGTTAGACATTCAATTGACTGAGCCACCAAGGTGTCCCAGCATGACTGGTGTATTTATAAGGAGATCAGGACACAGACACATACAGAAGGAAGACCATGTGAGGACACAGGATAGAAATGGCCATCTACAAGCTAAGGAGAGAGGCCTCAGAAGAAATCAACTCAGCTGACACCTTGATCTCAGCCCTCCAGGCTCCAGACCTTGAAGAACTGAATTTCTGTTGTTTAAGCCACCCAGCTCATGGTATGTGTTACTGCAGCCCCAGCAGATTAATACACCCACCCCAACAAATGTAATAGACACTTTGTCCTCTTAGAGATCAGTATTGTTTATCCTGGAAGTTCATGCCTGGACACCCTTATGCCTGGGGTAGTCCCTGGTTCCTAGGAGGCCCTTGGGAAGTGGATGTTCCCTGAATCATTGGATGAATCCATATATACAGCGTCCTGATATTTCATTAATAAAGCCCCATTGTATGCATCAGATATAAGAGACACATGAGATAAACTGAGAACCCTTACCACTGCCCAGAGCTATGCTTGAAAAACAACAGGCAAAAGGGAGTGGCTGAAAACACACAGGTTTTACTTTTGTTGAATGTGGAGAAAATTTTTTAAAAAGCAGTCCCAGATACCCAGAGGCTCACCTGGTCATCTTATTCTCCTATTGAACATAAGCCTTGGCACAGAACACCAACCCCAGATGTCACTCTGAAACCACAATAAAATGAGACAAAGCAAGGCCAGTTCATAATTTCATCTAAGCACAGACAAAAACAAGGTCACTGTGTCGCCCACAAAAATACTCTTCCCAAAGTCCCCTGTTTGGACTAAAATGACTGGTCTCCATAACTAAGAGACACTAAATTTCTGTTAAGCCACCCAGTTTGTGGTGACTGCTACTTTGCCAATTACAGCTTTATGTTGTTTTAGTCTCCCCTCTTCATAAAGATTTACTGAGGTGCCCAAAGAATTTCTCCCACTTTCTGGCAGCCCCCAACCTCCAAGCAGTCAATCTATAGAGCCGATCCTGACTTCCTTAGACCCTCCCCCAAATCAGGTAACCAAATCCCCAACCCTACAATAGGTCCTAACACCCTCCTACTGGATCCCCTGGTTGTTCACAGTGATGTTCTCACTGCAGTTAGTAATGAACCCCTAATGTGTCCCTGGTGATCTCAGGCTGGAGCCCCTTGACAATGCTGTTCAATTGGGTTTTGTTTGATGGAGTGGGATATACTAACTGCCAAAAATTTAAGAAGGGGTGTGAAAAGGAAGATGAAGTGGAGTCATTAAAGTTTAAGAGGAGAGGTTTGTCAATTTCCAAAAGGAGAGACAGGTTTGGTGCCTCCATGGAGGCACCAAGAAGGTTGCCTCTATGAGGGCAACCCTTTCCTCCACCTCCCAACAAAAACTGCAATAGTGTCAGTACCATTCATTAAACTCTTGAAATTGGGTCTAGGGTTGGGGCAAAAGGGGCTGAATCTTACAATAATTGGCTGAAGAAACTGGACTATACACAAATACCTTCAGAGAGGTGAGTGGCCCCAAGTACTATCTATTGGGTTACCAAGACTCCCTCTTCACCAGTCTGCAAACGTCTACAGGGCAGTTTGATAGTGATAAGAATAATTTCG